>NC_052017.1:32338984-32647317 GCF_015832195.1 Motacilla alba alba
TAGTGAAAACTCTTCCATTTATAAATTAAAACCCCTGCACCACTTACAATTTGCAACAGAAACAGAGAAAGTCACAAGACTGTACAAACTCAGACTGGTTCTACCTACATTTACTGAAAAAGGTGGGCTTAGGTAAGAAAATAACAGGTCTTGCTTTAAAAGGCAGCTTCATGAAGAGGGAGAAGGTCTCCATCTCTGTGACTGGAAAGAAACTGCAGGCATGAACCAGTCACAGGACAAAAGGAAAGTCCCACCCATATGGATTACATCCACAGCTATGGGAAAGAGCTCTATACAGCAGTCAGAGCCCATGAGCCCCTCTTTCGTCTTCCACCCTCCACATGTGTGTGAGAGAGACAAGGCCTTCAATTAAATAAAAATAAAAGAAAAATGAACAAGTTATAGTGTTTATTCAGAATGTCTCTTAAAATAGCTTAAACCAAGCATTTGCTGGCTGAATGTTTTAGCAATCACTACAACCATATATTTGATTCTCTGGAAAAATGTCTTTAATAGCTGTAGACAGCAAAAGAAAACAGGATGGGTCACCAGAGGATCAAATATTTCAGAATTTCATTAACATTTGCTTGTTTTTATATGAGAATCCAAGTTAAAGATTCTCATTGTGCTACTATAAAGCTTTTACTTAGAATTAAGCACCTCTGCTACTGAAAGTTAAGAAATCTGCCTCTGAAACCTTTTCATGTCGAGTGCTGTCATAAAATGTACACTTTATATTTACTATTACTTTCAGTGAGGTTACAAGCTCTTGTATTACATTAGGTCCATAAATAAAGAAAAATTAACCCCATGATGCGCACCAATAAAGTGAATATCTGCAGATAAAGCAGTAAGAAATACTTACCCAATAATTACCCTGTATTTGAAGTCCCTCAGGGTCAAATTCAAGCAGATAGACAAATAGGAAAATAAAAGGAAAGCCCTCATGTTTGTGGTATTATATTCTTCTCCCATGAGGAAGGTACAGGCTGGGCAGTTCAAAGACTCTCTAAATTAAAACCTATTAGTAGCTCTTGCAAAACAAATGAACAAGCAAACAACAAACAAACAAACAACAACAAACAAACAAACAACCCACCCAGGAAAAAGAAATTAAAAACCTTAGACGACCTTACAGAAAGTGAGGATCCCAACACTTTCAGTTAAAGCACGTGAGTGACTGGATTGCTCCAAAGGCCTGGAGAAATGTAAAGATTTCTGTTCTTAGTTATTCCAAGATCCTGTGCTGCTCTTTAAAGTAAAAAACAAAATCTGTAACCCTAAAATGAGAAAGAAAGGATGTTCGGAAATTTTAACACAGTAGAGAAAGAAAATTCCCCACACCTGGAAGACCAGTGGAGATTGTCCCCCTTTTTGAAGAAGTCAAACCAGTGTCTGTGACCTGGTTACTGGAAGTTCCTGCTGCAGCCATGCAGGAAAAAAAGCTGCACCAAGAGCAGCTGAGAGGTAGCAGACATCATTGGTAATGGGCAGTGGGAAGGTCAAGATTTAAGATAAATCTGTGTGGAAAAGCATCTCTTGGCACACCATCCCAAATGGCAACCACAGTGCAGAAACTGACAACAGTTTCTAGATCTCCCTCCATCCCCCACCTTTTTGGCCATGATAGATAGCAGAGAGCATGGCACCCAGAAAGGCTTTCTAGAGCTGTGGCAAAAACTCTCCAGCTGCCAGACACAAAACTGTCATGGGTGCACAACCTGGGACAGTGCTGTCTTTGGGTCATGGTGTGAAGCCCTGGGAGGGAATTATCCCAGCTCACTCAGGCAGCAGGGGAACCTTTCCCTCTCCTGCTTTCCTGGCAATAGCAGCAGTTGTATACACAGCACTGACTTGATTGTATGAGAAAAATAAAACTGACTGCTTTTGCAAAGGAATAGTTTTCTTGAAATCTTGAGATGATAAAAAACAGTTATTGGAAACCATTTTCTGAGAGAAAAACATAAATTTGGCTAACCTGATCAGTCAGAGCATCAGCCTGCACTACCTAGAAACTGAAAACTGCTGTTAAAGAGCCAGACAGGCAAAGAGCCAGACAGATGGCATTGCAGAAGATGTGGATTCACTGGGCTTTTTATCTTCACTTCTGGAGACTTTCATAATGACTTGACTTTCAACTGCATTCTGGATTGGCACAGAGCAGCTCAGAGAACTATCATCCTTAAATTTAGAATAAAATATATCGGCAATGTAAATGTAATTTAAGCCAAGCTCCCCATCTTTTATATATTCTGGCTAAGGAACAAAGGCTCCTTTTCATGCTGATTCTACTGTATGACTACTCTCTCCCGCGCTAGAGCCCTTATTTTTACCTTTTTATCTACAGCATGCTCACTGCCTCTACTAAAGATTACTAACCTGTACTCTTCAGGTAAGATCTGAAGCTGGAGTGAAATTTAAAGCTATGCCATCAATTGCAGTGTAACTCAAGCATGTTGTGTAAGTGGGGACATTAGACTTTGGTGTTTCTGAAGGATCAGAGCTGACAGCCACACAAAACATCATTTGATACGTGCACTGAGTAAACATCACACCATTTCTCAGCTGGCTGATTTGCTAACGTGGGACATATATCAGTAAAACCAGTGGAAGTGAAGTGCAGACTGCTGGAGTCAGGTAGCCTCAACTGGATGACTTCAATTAGCTGAAGCAAAATTAAATGCATCCAACCAAAGAGATACTCACTGAACACACACACCCACTCCCTCTAAAAAGTCAACTGAAGATACACAAGTTTGGGTTTTGTTGCTTCTGGGTTTCCACTGCTTTTCCCTTCATTCTGCAATAGGTGAAATCACAGGTGTATTCTTTGTCCCTGTTGAACATAACACGTCACCCTGCACTAACCTTGTTTAATTTCCACTTTGTGTCCCCTTTCTTTTCTTCATTTGTGTCATCTTGATTTCTATCCTATGATCCAGTTCATTTGTAGAAGATACCCTATGTTTTTGGTAGATTTTCTGATGTGGAAGTATCTTTTATCTGCAAAGCTCTGCCTTTGATTGCATCTCTCTTCGGGGAGTTTTTTCTGATGTGTCACTGGATGCTGGTACAGAGAGAGATGTCATCTTTCTGAGAACTCAGAGTGAGAGCAAACGCATATATGAGCTAAATTTTTAATGTCTGATCAGACTGCTCCTGGTAGAGTTAGGCACTGCAAAACAAGCTGAACTTGTAACATACACATTGACCAGGAGCTGACAGGACAAAAGGCAGCATGGTTTTTTGAAGAGTTGCAAAGGCTTCATGATCAGGCATGTGCCAGAAAATCCATACTGATAGTTAAATTAACATTGACATCCTCATGAGAAATATCCCTGATAAGTAAAAGTCTAACTAAATGTTAGAAATCTTAGTTTTCCTAGGATCTTATCAATGCTAGTGTTTAGATACACATGTATTGTAAAACATCATGATTATCAGGGTAATTTGAGACTATCACCAAGCACCATCCATGAAGCAGTATTAAAAACAGACTTAAAAGTGCATTTTTGCTAACAAAAGTCACAATGTTTCTGCCGAACAGCTAGTGGAGAAACTATATTACCAGTATATCCATTTCAAGCTTCATACTTCAACTGATGGCATCAAAGTGAGCTCCATAGAAGGAACAAAGCCAGAATACGCATTAGAGATTGCCACCTTCGATTTAAGATTCTTTTGAGCAGTTAGAAAGAAACATTTTGCTTCCCGGCTGAATCTTTTACCATTTGAATAGGCTGAAATATAATAGAGACTATTTCAAACTTGAGCGCGCCTGATGAAATATAAAACATGAATCGGTTTAAGACTTCAGAAGACCACAGATTTATTGCAGACATATCATTGTATTCAGCTGCATAATCACCTCCAGCGTTTCTTGCTGAGCACTTGCATTAAAACTGCTTTGTGTACAAACGAAATTTGTCTTTCAAACTGAGGTTTTTTCCAAAACTACCTTCAAGAGTGTGATACAACTCCTCTGCAGCTTTTTTGTACGTTGGCTCCCTCTCCTGTTCATTGAGCGCAAGCAAGAAACTGATCAAGTGCAGCCAGTTAAAGACATTTCTCAGCACTTCCATCGTTGTTATTTGGAAGCATGTTTCTGAGGATCACAAGAAAATATTTTCTTAGGTATCCAGTTGAAACTGAATCTTTTCCAGTGAATTTAAAGCAAAAGAAATTTGAAACAATGCAGAAGGATTCTTCAAGGGAAGTCTTTACCTTTAGAGTCCATATTAGAGATGTACATTTTAGAGTCCACTGCAGAGTTAAGAGATGTATAAATTAAGACTACATTTGAGTAGTAAAGTACAAGAAGCTGCATGCAGTTCAGACATTAAAAGTATATATTGTAACAATAACATGTGAAATACAGAAGAGTAAGACCAGATGGGAAAGCTAACCAGCGACAATTTGTACATGAGAATTAGAATAAAATTTATTCGCTATGGCAAAAATCTGTGGAATCAAAAATGTGGTAACTTTCCTGTAAAAATACCACTGGAAGGAATACAGACCTAATATCTAATATTCAGAGAAATTATTGTCCCTCTACTTGGCACTGGTGAAGCTGCAACACAAGTCCTGTTTCCACTTCTGGGCCCCTCACTACAGGAAAAACATTGAAGTGCTGGAGCAAGTCCAGAGAAGGGCAACAAAGCTGGTGAAGGGGCTGGAGAACAAGTCCTGCAAGGAAATCTGAGGGAGCTGGGGTCAGGAGAAAAGGAGGCTCAGGGGAGATCTTATCACTCTCCACAACTGCCTGAAAGGAGATTGTAGCCAAGTGAGGGTCAGCCTCTTCTCCCACGCAACCAGCGACAGGAGGACACAGCGTCAAGCTGTTCCAGGGGAGGTTCAGGCTGGACATCAGGATGAATTTCTTCATGGAAAGGGTTGTTAAGCATTGGGATGGACTGCTCAGGGAGGTGGTGGTCACCATTCCTGGAAGTGTTCAAGAACAAGTGGACATTGTTTGCACTTAGTGCCATGGTCCAGCTGGCAAGGTGGTGGTCAGTCACAGGTTGGACTTGATGATATTGGAGGCCTTTTTCAACTGAAATGATTCAGTGATTCTGTGATCAATAGCAAATAAACTGATTAAATAACTGGAAATAAAATGACAGAGTGTTATAGGAAACATGGCAAGGTATGGAGAAGTCTGATTTCCTTTCCTCTCTGTTCTCCAAACAAAAAAAAAAATCAACAGTGGAAGTAAAAATATGAGACAGACTTCCAGGGAAAGGCTGGTTACAGTCAACATAGGAACACTCCTGCAACAAAATCTGGGTGGGTAAGAGCACCAGATTATTGAGGGTACTGGTGCCACATAAGTGACAACCATGCTATTTTTAAAATGCAGTGTGTGTGCATCTGTCTTCTTATCTGGAAGGACTATACATCAGGGAATACTCATGTAATCATGCTGTATCTCATACTAAAAAAACCCCTGAGGCGTAGTGCAGGTAAAAGCCAAATCAAACTACCTGCTTTAGTTAGCTCTTAAAAATTTAGAATTAAAAAACATCAATAAAAGGCAATGTCCCGTATCTTAAGAACCATGAGACATCTTAAAAAGAAATTGTCACCAGACACTCACAACTGAATGGGGCCATCAGAAGTCAATTTCTGTGAGTTATTGTAAGGGTGAGAATACAGCTTGGTATTTCTGCTTTTCATTTGAGTGCTTATGACCAGAAGACTGGTAGTGGGGTAAGACAGGGACAGCATAGACTTCCACACAAAAAATATGCTTTAACACATAAAGGAAAGGGAAGATGGGTCTGGAGAGTGGATGATTCTGAAAGGAAAAAAGCAGTGGCTTACATTGCATAAGCAAGCTGCATTGAATAGCTTTAACGAGATGTAAAACCAGCAGAGTAATGACTTCTGATCTCCACTGACAGGTTTATTTTTATCCAAGGCTGTTTAAAATTAAATGCATAAATAACCTGGAGGGAACACACCTCCCCTGCTCCCAGGTATGTGTTTTGAACACTGTGCTATAGTTAGTTCCTCGTTTGCTAATTTTCTTTTTGGCTTTCCTTTTGCATAATGACAGCTTCAACAGAGGCACAGGGCATCTTCTTCCCAGCACACAGGTTCAGTTTGTTGGTTATTGCAGCCTTCTGGAAACTGAGGATGTGAATCTGAATGGTGTTACAGAAGCAAACATCACCCGCTTCTTTTACCTCCTGTGACACTGACCTCTAAGCTGAAAGCAATCATTCAAAAGGTGACCATCTCATTTTCTGTACTTCAGATCACAAGAACAATCCTGGAAAAAAGCATGCAAGTACTCATATGCAAGCTCTACATCATGAGAAGAAGGACAACTACCTGGAGTCCTGACTCAGCAATTGCAGCACTGGGAAGGGGCAGGATTTCATACTCTTTCCCAGGGTTGCTAACATGTCCTACTGCTAGCTCCGGGCTGCTCGCCTCCCAGAACAACCTGGTTTTCAGGACATCAGCTTGAAATGGTTCAACTCATCCTCTATGTAGTAAAACAAACTTCCCTTGTCTTTAGCCCTAGATGAGATTTCAGGATGCATTTTGGATAAAGACAAATGACAAGGCTTACTACAGAGGTAAATGTGTGCACTTCAATGGGCTTTGATATATGTGACAGACTAGAATATCTAATTATTACCTATTAGCTGGTTTTGTTCTCCCCTGTGAACAGAAGGATAGTGTACCACATTTCTTTTAGAAACTGATGTTATATTTTATACCAAAAAAGGAAAGCATTACATAATCCCATACAAGACTAAATCTATCAAAACGAAGATCTGCATCTGAAGCAATTAGTTACAATTGTACAGGCAGCAACAAATGGAACTTTCCCAAGCTGGCTGTAGAGAGGTTACGCTTGAATTGTTAAGACTCTAAATAAACAAGACCACTTCTCTATCACTAAATTTCAATTGGATGTACAACTAATAAGTTTTACAGCTTTGTAAGCATCCTACTTATTTAGAAGTCGCACTATGAAAAGGTGTGCTTTTGGATTTAATCTTTTTTCCAATCATTAACTATCTTCATTCATTTGCATAACTACTACTTGTGAAAATATCACAAGATCAGTTTCAAAGACATGCCCAAGCAAAGCTGTGAACTAGTAGCCAAGCAGAATTTTTACAGGATGGTGCAATGTTTGGCAGCGGTGCTTTGATTTCATAATTGGTAATGGTAAAGGAACTACTGAAATACCAAGTGTCTAGACTGGTATCACCATCAGAATGAAAACCACTAAACTTGGTACTTCATAAAACAAAGGCAAACTCCACCCCTCTATTCTGTAATTTAAACTAAGAAATGAAAGCTTGGTTATGCAACTGATCATGATGCCTCCTTCCCACCCAAGCAAGCCCTTGCATTAACACTTACTCAAGCGATAATCTAACCTCCTTCCAATATTCTTTGCTGATCCATCAGTAAAAACACCATAGTATTGTGTTTCTCCAGTGGCAAACGGCTGCTCCTTACCTACAAAACTTTTAAGACATTGCAGTCTAGGGCTACATACATAGAAAGATGAAATTTTTAAGGTCTGAAGGGTCTTTTTCATAACATGTTATCAAGGATGCATGCTGAGTCTAGAACAAAATTTTTCAGTCTTCAGCATTATGTAGAAGCTACATTTGTCTTTGTATACACAGATAGAAGAGCCAAGCCAAATCATGTCCTCTGCTTACTCTGGGCAAAGGATAACGCTGCTTCCTCCTTAAGTTTTTCTGATGATGGGTAACTTACTTGTTGCAAATGGTCATCTGTGCAGAAATTACCACACCTTACTGAAAAATCCTCTTCCCTAACTGATCTAGGGAAGAAATGAGTTGTAAAGAAGAGCAGCTTGGAGGTCACAGTCTTCTTTCATAAAGGTGCTAACAGAACAAAGTGTCACAACTCTCTCTCTTCACCATCATCATCCCAGAAGACTGCAGAGCAGGGTACAGTTACATTCTGTATCTACAACTCTTCTATCAGGATTTTCGCATGGAAAAAGCCTCAGTTCTGCATAGCCATAAAAATGCTATGACAAATATCCCTTACAGAAATTGGAACAGTAATAAACTACTGCAAATTGAAGTTTTCTGTTAACAAGATTTTAGTAAAAAAACTGCTGTTGTTTTATAGTGTATCCATAACTGCAAGAAACGCTGTTTGCAGGTTACTCTGGAAAGAAAAAATAATCACAACACATATGACAGCAATCACTGAGACTACTGTTAGTAATCGTGGTTCTTTTCACTCATTTACTCTGAGAAAAGCACTTTGCCATTCCATTATTATTCCACTACTCCATACAAATCAAATGCAGCCCCCCATCCTACACCACAGCTACAACGTTTCAGTTACTTGACTTTTTTTCCATCTCACTCTGGAAGCACAGCAGAAAATGCTGTTAAACAGCACATCCCTGAAAGATCTTTGCTGGCTCTGGTCCAAAATACTAAATTTGCCACTTTTATACTTCCCCCACCAACTCACTTAGAATTTACCTTTTTCCATGTAGAGGTTTTTTTTTTGTCTTGTTTCCTAATGATGTAAATCTGGGCATGCAACTTTGCTCTGCATTCCCATTGTTTTTCACTTGATTTCATACACATACAGCAAGTAAGACTTTTAATTCTTTTTTAATTTACAGTATTGATTTCTCCAAATTATGCCTTACTGTTGGTACACAGTAAATACATTCTTCTGAACAACTCAGTATGAAAAAAAATGCAGATAAAACATTAAAAGTACTGCTTTACAATGTGCGAAACAGAACCTTCAGAAGTAAGGATGGTGGCTACAGCCAGGCACAGAGGAAGACTGCTTGATTTTGTCTTTCAGTCTACCAGCACATTCATTCCTGCATCCCTTCATCTGAAACTTCCTGTAACAATGGATTCTAGGTGAATGTTTCTGCTAAATTAAGAAGATGAAGTAACTCTCAGCTTGGCCACTAGCACTCGTATTCCCAGAACAGAATGCTTTCTCTCACACTAAGAATGGCTGCTACCAGTAGATTTACTGAGCAAAGGGCACCAATAACACATCAAAACTGGAGATGTTTCTGAAGGGGAGTTATACTCTACAGGTGCATGCAGCTGTCAAAGTCTGGATGAATTAGTTAACATGCTTCCCCTAGATAAAAGACAAGTGGCCGGGCACAACTGGCAGTTCACAAATAGTACTTAAATCAGATGAAATGTGGTTTTTTTTTACAGGCTTTAGATAGATTAATACATATTGCAACACCTAGCACGGATTAAATTTAGAAAAATATTACACTGGGATTGGGATTTTTTTAAATAGCCTTTGTTGTTTTGTTGTTAACGTAACAGAAGATGTATGGCAGAAGATGCCAAAAAGGACCTTGCTTTTTGATGTTAAAGAACTGAGCTGTCAAAGCTATTATGCTGCTGATGATTACTCATTTGATTATTTACATACTTCTTTTAAACAATGAAGAGGCAGGAAATGTTTATTAATTTTTTTTTAATTTTTATGATCAAGGATGACTGAACCCAATTACATAGTCTTTGTTAAGTTAATGGCTGCCAAACAAGTGTGTACTCCAGTGACCCACCGTGAGCAAAGTTATCTGATGGGTAATTTTAAGGTTAGACACAGTACATGTAAAAATAGAAAGTTTAAAAACCAATCACAGACATTTCCATAGCCATCTCCTTCGTGAAATAAATAAGGCAGCAGATAACTTTTACTTTGCAGTGGCAACTTTGAGGTATGCTATTAAGTCTGCTCTCTCGCCCTTCTTCTTAATACCCGCAAAAATCATCTTTGTTCCAGGAATATACTTCTTTGGATTTTCCAAATACTCCATCAGAGTATCCTCACCCCAGGTGATACCTAAAACAAGGTAAAAAAAAAAACCCAGTTAATCAATTCAAAATAGTAAACATTCTTCTTACATTCTTGTCCTCGGCTCAATTTTTGGCAGATTTTTTAAATTATCACCAAGAACTGAGTATTTTTGTCCCCTAAGGGCAGCTTTAAGTTTACCTTTGTTCTTATTAGCATCCGTGTAGGAGAAACCTTCGGCTTGCCCAGTCTTGCGTCCAAACAGGCCATTCAAGTTGGGTCCAGTCTTATGCTTGCCTCCCTTTTCAACCGTGTGGCACTGGGAGCATTTCTGGACAAAGATCTTCTTGCCTTTCTCGACGTCTCCCATGGTCAGTACTAGACCAAGAACACACACAGAGGTCAGTATTGCAATCTCAAGGTCACCAATTGAGCTGAAACTTTGAAAAGTGTCCTGCAGGTTTACAAAGCCACCATATGCAGCACGTGAGTCTGGCAATTCTCCAGCACACTGTCTATCCTCAAGCCACAGCTCCTGGGCTTGAAGGTAAGTATGAAACCACGAGACTGCCTAAAAGGTATCAAGGTGATAAACACGCTTGAAGGGCAGGAAAAACCTTCCCTTGGACAAACTAACTGCCCCGCAGCATTTAATGGGTACGGCGACAATTTCTGAAGAACAAAACGAATACAACTTGTACGTCTGTAACGGGAGTTTCCCAGTCGTGAACGACCTCGTGTAAAAGCACAGGACTCCTGGCAAGCTTTTCTTCTGCACCTAAAAAAGCGCACCAGCCGCGCACCGGGGAGGGCCGGCGGGCACCGGCTGTCACCGTGACCCGGGATGACCCCAAAGGCCCCGCCGGCAGCCACGCGTGAGGAGCCGGGAGGGCCCAAGGGCGCCCGCACCGCCCGGCTCCGGCTCTACCCGCGCCCAGCCCGGCCTTGAGCTTCTGCCCAGGCCCCCGCATGCGGCGGGGCCGCCCGGCCCCCCGGTGACCTTCCGCCGCACCCCGGCCGCCGCCGCAGGCCGCGGCGCCGGAAGGCGGGAATGGCGCTCAGGACGGCCGAGAGCGACGCCCGCTCGCCCCACGTCCCTGCCAGCCGTCACCACCCCGCGGGCCCCGGCCGAAGCCCAGCCGCACCTGCCTGCCCGGCTGGCCCGCTGCGCCCTCAGACACCGTGACCGCCCTGCAGCTCCTCCCGCTCCGTCTGCGCCCAAGGACACGCTGTACCCGCCCTATGTAACCCGGCACCGCCGCAACCAACCCCTGCCCGCGGCCCGCCTCTCCGCCGTGGCAACCAATGAAACGCCGGCCTGCGGAGTGCTGATTGGTTACAATGAGCTGACGTCACGCCGCCGGCGGCTAGTGGGGTAGGTTGCGACCGGCGGGCCCCCGGACTTCCTTCCTTCCTGCCCCTCTTCCCTCCAATGGCGGCGGAGTGACGTCAGACGCCACTCTGCTGCGGAGGAGGCGCGCAGTAGCGGGGCGCGGGTTTTGCGGGCGCATGCGCAGAGCACAAGTGGAAGCAAGGGTCGCGCGGCGCCCTCAGCACGCGCCCGCGGCGGCGGGCGGGGCCTGGGCGGTGAGGCGGCGGGAGGCGCGCCCGGGCGGCGGGGCCGGCCTGTGGCGGTGCGGCCGTGGGAGCGGGAGCGCAGGGCGCGGTGACGGAATTACAGCGTCGGAGAGGGCGAAAACGCCTCCGGTCGCCGAGTCCATTCTATGGAATGAACACCGCC
Source organism: Motacilla alba alba (assembly GCF_015832195.1). Taxonomy (NCBI): domain Eukaryota; kingdom Metazoa; phylum Chordata; class Aves; order Passeriformes; family Motacillidae; genus Motacilla; species Motacilla alba. The sequence goes on from NC_052017.1 coordinate 32,350,539, forward strand.
GTGTTATTTAGATCGTGGCGCTAAGTGCCGTGTCCAGTCACTTAGCGACTCAGCCACCTCCCACCGCAGCCCATTCAATCGTCTAATCACCCTTTCTGGGAAGAAATCCTTCCTCGTGTCCTATCTGAACCTTTCCTGGTGCAGTTTGAGACTGTATCCTCTCCTCCAGTCGCTGGTTGCCTGGGAGAAGAGGCCGACCCTCATGTGACTACAGCCTCCTTTTAGGCACTTGTAGAGAGGATAAGGTGTCCCCTGAGCCTCCTTTTCTCCGGGCTAAACAACCCCAGCTCCTTTAGCTTTTCCTCACAGGGTATGCGCTCCAGACCCGTCACCAGCGCGTCCATGAGTTTTAAAAGCTTGTCCAGGGCAGCCAAGGGAATAATGAAGTGTTGCAGTAGGCAAAGTGAGGTGAAATCCCCTTGGAGAACGCAGCTGGGCCGCTTGTCAGCATGGCCCCACGACGGGCTGAAGGGGAGCAGGCATGCGGCTGCATCCTCCGTCCGTGGGGCATGCCAAAGCCACGCTGCGCGGACAAAGACGAGACAGCTGTGGAAGGGACTGCCACTTGAAGGGATGGAAGTGTGCCAAACGCCAGCCTGGCAGTGTGGTGGTGCTCAAAGAGGACATGTCGATATTCACGCATTGTGGCCTTCCAAGCAGAATTTGAATTCCAGACATGACTGCCATCTCACTTTCCTTGGCAAGGAGGAGGAAGAGCTGTTGGGAAAATCCCAGCGTTATAATGTGCAGTGTTCAAAGGAGTTGAACTGTTTGCTTTAACTATGGACATTAAAACTGTCAGAATTTTCCACTGTCTGACATAATGTGAGATACAAAGCTGTGTTTCGTGTCAGGTACATACAGGCAGCGTGTGTGCTTGGGATTGTGATATGTGTGGAAACTGATCATGGGACAATTAAAGGATGAATTCCAAAAAAATAACTGAGGGAGTAAAGCATGGAAGAAGGCCTTTGAACTTATCCTTTGTTTGCAATTAACTTTTATAGCATCTGAATTAAAGCTTTAAGGATGTTGCTGCTGGACAGGAACTTTTTGCACGTAGCTAAGCATTAAACAGCTTTGCAATAATAACCTTTTGAAGTATAATTTTAGAATATTGCTTGTAGTAAGGAGCTTTGAAAATATAAGTTTAGAATATATGTAAAGGAAACATGCTTATCTCAACACCTTAGCAAAACAGTAAAAAGCAGCTTAGAAAGGAAGATGAACATCAACCCAAGGATTGATAACTTCGACCAAGGGAAGCTGGACATCACTGTTATGAGATTTATAGTCTTTTCAATTAAAAGGTGGGCCTACATCTGGAGTCTGGACCGCACCAGCTGGAAGACCTCTTTCTTCTTTTGGAAGTCGGACCCCACCATCTGGGGATACTCCTTTCTGGGGTACATCCTGAGAAAAACTAACTCGCAATAGTGTATAGAATTGTGATGTAAAAATTTGGAATAGAAACTGCTGAGAAAAGCTTATGTGCACCCCTATAAATATCTGTATGCCCCAACCATCGGTGTGCAGCTGGAGGGAAAACTTCCCCCACTGTACCCAGCACTGTTTTGCTCATACTTTACCACATTAATTAATAAATTGATTGCTGCTTGAATATTGGCCTAGTCAAGCTTCTTATTTATAACAATAGGAAAAACATTTATTTTCTGTGTGTGCTTTTATGTTGTCCTGGAACTGGTATGGGTGTGCCCTTGTCATTGCCCATGGGGCAGGGCAGATGTGAAGTGTCAACACGAAGCAGGAAGGAGTGAGGACTGTAAAAATACATCAGGGGTTCCTCTGATAGCAGAATTTTGTAGATAATTCACAAGACCATTCAGAAACCATCACTCTCCAGTTCAGACAGTGCATTGCCTTCCAAAGTTCATGGTGTCTAGAGCACAAGACACAGGTTTTGTGCATTTTTCAACACTTCATCACAATGTATATACAAAATATGCATTCTTAAACTTTTAACAATTTGTGCTGCAATCTTATTGACAGTTCACTGGCCACAGTAAAACTGTTTTGCTCCCAATATACAGATAAATTCATGTACTTCATGAAGAGTGAGGAAATATGTGCAATGGAACCACTTTAAATCAGGATCTTGAATTCTGCTGTTGTTACCCAACTCAAATCTCAAATCATGTCAGACTCCCATAATTATGGGAGAAATATTATTTTAAAAACTAAAGGCATCCTCTGTTTCTTTTATTTGCTGTTTGGTTTTTAATCCTCATGGTGCCTTTCACTCTCGTTTTTAGATTTTTTATTATGATTGTGAGGACTGAGTTTCATTTAGTAATGCTTCTGTGTCTTAGTTGATTCCAAGGGCCAGATGTAACTTAATATCACAAGACTCGTGATAAAACCATGTCTCTTCTATCTCTAAAGAAGGAGGGAGCTGAAAGCACCTTTTAAGCTGCTCTAAGAAATTGCACCAGTGTAAATTCTTAAGCCTCTTTAAGCACTTGCTGTGGACTGATGCCTGCTGACATCTATTTAGAGGTTCTCCCTTTCTTCACAGAACACAAACTTCAGGCATCTGTAGCTCTCTTAACTTCTGTTGCATTTTACCTTTTAAATATGGACACTCCATTCTGAGAATTGCACGTTGTGTTTCATAGCTAACCCTTCTGATGTGGAGGGACACTATAGCAATGTTTTTCTCAGTTTTTTCCATGAAGCTGTTCTTGAAAACTGCAGCTTAATTCAAGACAACTGGATGCACTCATGATCTAATACTCTTTCCTGAAGGTGTAAATGATACAAACAGAGTATTAGTGGGTTTCCATACTGTATTATTACTGGAAGCAGAGGTTCCGATATAACAAGTCAGTAGGTTAGGGGATGTGTTTTCACCAGCAAAAAGAGGGATCTCAATTGGAGAGGATTTCTCATATCTGTTTGAGCCCATTTGGGCATTACTAAGGGTGGATCTAGGGCAACACTGTAGTAGGAACTGACCTGTAAGTAAAGTAGAAGGTGCAGGAAAGGGTAGTTTAAGGTGCCCAGTGTTTGCTTTTTGAAATGCTCTGTGATAGGACAGACTAACAGTGAAATTTTCGCCTTCTCTGCTAAATGTGGCATCTGCAACATACGCTGCAGATATGTGTGAAATATAAGTGAAACCCTGCATCTGGCTTCCTGTGCAGGGCAGAGTGTGGTGTGAGAATTACAGAGGCAGCACTGAAGACAGAGGCAAGACTTTCCTGGCTTTGTGGGTTTGAATTGCTGGAGTAAACTAAAATGACTCAGGGTGCAATTTCAGTGCTCTATACTTCACACACATTAACATTCATTACACTATTTGCCTCGGTGTGGTTTGCCTAGAAGGCTCATATTTTAGTCTTTCAGTTATTTGCTGTGGTTACTCCTGGAATACTTTTTCCTAGCTCAGGCCATTACACACTGGAACTACTTCAATAACTACCACTGTTACTTTGCAATCAGAATTCTGTGTGTAACTCTATGTAATTCTGTCCCAAAGGAAGGAAAAATAAACCAAATGTATCAAGTCCAATAACAAACAAAATATGTCAAAAGAGGCATCCAGATCTCTTTAAGAGGGACACTGCAAATGAAAGAAAAAAGGTAGCCCTGCATTATGGACCTAGACTGGAACTCAGGAGAACATGTGAGTTTTTTCTCAACTCTGTGCTAAACTTCTGGTTTGGTCTTTGACAAATGACTTAGAACTCATTTCCTGTGGAAATCATTACTTCATCCCTGAGCAGCTTGAGTACCTTGGCCTGTTTTCATCCCCTTACCATGTGGAAGTGGGACAACCCTGAGCTGCTGCTGGTTATCAGCAAACTGTGCCAGCACTGGGGAGTGTGTGATTTGTGCTGGAGTCGTTGTGGTGTGAGCTAGTTTTAGGAAAGATTTGGAGTTATGACCTACGTCATAAATCTTACCTCATCACAAAGCAGTACTGACTGATTTGCACTGTTATTATTTCTAAATTGTATTGAAGCAGTTCAGAAAACCTGGAGGTTTTTTTGTTTCTTTCTTCTGATTTTGTCTTTGCCTTTGGAATTGTTTGGGAGAAAGGTGTATCTCTTCATGGGTTTTTCAAAGCCCAGTTTATAAAGATGAAAGAGTTATTCTAGGGTGGGCTTGAAAAGTTTTTTTTATGCTAGTATCCTTCAGAAAGTGGCAAACTTAGGGGTTTAGGGTTACTTTTCTACACCTTTATTGTACGAGTCCTGTCACTTGGAATATACTGCTGGCCTTATGTTTATTATGTCTTTTACAGGCTATTCTGAGGGAAGACAGGAATCTGTACACCCAAACAGATAGGGAAAAAAGTTGAAAAGTGTAGAGAATCAAAAGGAAAAAAAATGTCTGATGAATGGCGTGCCTCTAATCTCTACTGCTTATTGTGTTTTATACAGTCTAAGACAGAGAAGCCAATTTTAAAGCTACTACTTTAAACAGTTGCAAAGACAGTCTCTGAGAGGCTGCAATTCCTAACAGTGACTGTATTCCTTCTTAAGACAAAGCTAAATATTGGCCTAACATCCACTTTTGTGTAACATTTTACCAAAAAATTCTTTTAAGAACTGCTTTTAGTAATTTCTTGTGGCAGTGTATTTATTCTTTGTGCAGTCATCTCTGACAATATTGTGATTTTTTTTTTTTTAATGACAAGTGCTACATTGACTTGAATATCTGGACTGCATTCAATCCTTAATTGCCATTATTGAAAAGGAAAAAACTATTCCCACATTTAAAAGAACTGCTTATATACTGTCCCATTCCTGTGTTATAAAGATCAATTATTTGGGAGTGGGACAAAAAATATTATCTACAGCCAATATACAGAGTGGCAGTTGAAATAATTGATCTTGACAGAGAAAGGCAGAACTTGGAATTCTTTCTGCAGTTCCTGTGTTTTTGGGGAGTGAGTTCTGTGAAAGCAACTACTTGGCACTAAGGGACATTAGAATGTCTCTTAAGTGCCAAGTAATGAGAATTTCCTGGCCAGGATTGCAGTTGTAGGTTCCACTTAGGCACAGGGTGAGGCAATGCTGCTCAGCATCGAAGTGAGCTGTAAAAAAAAGTTACAGGAGGCACAGGGAGACACAGCAGCCAATCCAGCCAGAGTAGAAAGCAGAGTGGGAAGCTGGGAGCTTGCCAAGCTTTGCTAGCTGAATCAATTGCACAACCATTATAATGCCATTGCTTACTGAGTGATAAATTTACTGATGAATTTAACAGGTGTGAAAATAGCAAAGTACTTTGACCATTCTGTGATGCTGTGGTTCTAAGCCTCAGGCATGAAGATTTATTCAGCAGCCATTTATTGTATGATAAAGTGTCCCCCGGACTGGGGTAGGTAGAAGTCTCTGTCATTCATCTGGCCAGTGGGGATCTGGGTAGACAAGGAGATCCGGGGTTCAGAGTCACTCTTTGTCACTTAAAACAAACACAGACCTCAAACTGAGAATATTGACTCAATACCTGCCTTCACTGTGTGGAGACACAGCGTTGCCCTGCTCAAGCATTTGCCCCAGTAGCTGCCTGCAGACTGATAGATGCCTTCTTATCTGTAGGCTCACGGAAAAATAACCTTGGGCCTCAAAATAAGATGTGTGGGATGCAACTTCTCTGTAATGAGATGATGGTTTGAGACAAGTGACACAACAGGGACATCTTGTTCGGATCAGTACAGAGGAGTAGTGAGTATAAAACATAAGTGCATGAAATTGGGGTAATTTGCACTGAAGCATGGAATAGCAAGAAAGGACTGAATGCAAGACTTTTCCTGGGATGGGACTGCATCAACTTCTGGTTTACTATCAGAAAAATCATTCTGAATCATTATAATCCAGTTCCCATACTGAAAGTAAGTTAAAAAGTGAAGTGATTCAAGATAGCAATTTAGGAAAAAACTCCCAAAAAAACTAAGAAAGAACTTTTTTAGTTCACGGACAAAGTTAATTAAGTTAACCAAGAAGGACATTCACATTTGAAAGATTCAGGACCCAGCAATTTTCCAGAAGTTCAGCTTTTCTTAAAGCCATAACTGTTTCTTTTGGAAAAGAACTTCAAAATTAACTTTAGGGCTTCAAGAACTGAAAGGGAAATGAAAGGATATTCTTTTATCAAGTCCATTATGTTTTTAGAGTTAGTCTCATGCTATTGTGGCGTCGGCCACAGTTTACTGGAAAGCTTAAAATAATAGAGGTATAATAAATGTCCTTGAACATTGTATGATTGCATCTGACAAAAAACATGCTACAATAACAGTAATTTCTATTGGCCTCAATTTCAACTTTTGGATGGCAAGTAGTTGGTCAAAACTACCCCATTTTCCATATTTTTTTTCTTTGTAATCAATCAAACAGTTGGAAGAATTTCTGTAGTATCCTATTTGGAGGGGATGACAATTAGTTACATAAATAACACATTTGCTTTGTATATCTGTGGGAGCCAAGGATAACTGTCCTCTCACTTACATGATCAGCTAGGATGTAGTCTTCTGAATAATCCAATCTGTAGAGTGAGAAGTACCTCTGCAACAGCCTAAATTCAGACATTCTGAGATTAGTCTCCAAAGCATCAACTTAGCCCCAAGAAAAGTTTAAAATTAAGAGTCCTTTTGTAAGGAGATTTGTATGGTTGGGTCTCCTTATGTAATGATGATGTGTTAATTTAATGTAGTCTACTAAAGCCTAGGCAGTTCTTGTGTCTAAGATGTAGGCCAGAGAGGAGAACCTTGCTTGAAATATGAGCGCTAGTGTGGTCCCAAGAGTCACATGAGAATCTTAAAAATAAAACCTTTGCTCACTTTAGAATTTTCAAAGGAGAAACCTTTTATAACATAAATAGAGATAAGGCCATAAGCTGGCGAATTTCTCTCCACTCTCTGACAGAAATGGAACTGGTGTGCTTTGGCTGGCTTATTTCTTGGAAGTGTAAACCCAGCACTCTGCAGAGCTACAAGGCCTCTGTGTACAGCAGAAGGAGGAGCTGTTGAATGTGAAGCCTGACCAAGTCCCAAGACAAGACATTCATGGATTGTCTTCTTCCTGGAGAGGAAGTCACTTCTGCAGGTGGTGGAACACATGGGGTGTTCCTGTCAGTGGACAGGTGGGTTTCCTCCCTCTGGGGATCTTATGCTTGTTTTGCTGCCTGTTGTGTCAAGTTTTCATGAGTTTGGTCACCAAGGAATCACCTAGCTGGTAGTTTTAGAATCAGATTTTAATAGCCCAACTTCACTGCTTCTTTTTACATCAGGCTTCAGGTATGTGTCAAGTGTTCTATCAGACCAGATTAGGGGTTTAGTGCTGTTTCTGACAGTGATGAATGCTGGATGTTTTGCAGACACAAAAAACTACCCAGGATGAGTTTATAATCCTAAGCATGGAGTTTCAGAGCTCTGAGAACACTTAATCCAAACTGCTAGTGTGGAAGATGTTTTTCTTATGCTGTTAGGACATGTCTCTAAGGCTTTTAAAAATGATGGCAATCTTTTTGCCTTCATCATATTCCCAGACTTGTTTACTTTTTATTACTTAGGAAGGGTGCTGAACAAAACTAAATGCAAGATATTCAAATAACATAATATTCTGTCTTGTCTGCTGTTCTGAATTGTACTAGAGGCAGAGCAAAAGGCAGGGGTCTGCATTTATTTTAAAATAATTGCTCCAGGAGGTAACAACCGTCTAAAAACCCATTTATGGCTGAGTTGTCTTCAGCAGTTCTTTGCAGTAAGTTTCTTCATACTTCCCTTTTAAATTTCAACTGTTATTATGTTGCTTGGTTATTTTTGTACTAAGTCCTCTAAATGCTCCCCTGTACTCTCCTCGTGTCCTAATAAATGCATAAATCACCTCTGTTTCAACAACTAGAAGTCTCATTGTTTCTAAAATATGTGAAAGTGGGATAGAAAGTGAGTATCCTCTTCTAACAGAAAATAAGGTCTGTGACTCCTGTCATGTCATTTTAGTTGTATCCTTATGGTAGCCTTGGAGCCCTTTGTACTCGGAATACTTGCTCAGAAAATAGTGCACTGCTGGGGCACTGTGTCCTGGCTAACCTCCTGAGGACCTCACACATGGATAAAGTTACAGGGGATTTGTGCCATGATTCTTTGCTAGTATCTCTTTTTTGTGAGGGAAAGTTCAGTGGATAAGGACTAGCTGGAAGCAAGGTTCTGTTTGAGCCTTATATTCAGGGTATGATCCTGCCAGTCTCCTGAGCTCTGGTGATTTGCTTGAAGGGAGGGGGAAATATATCTGATTCCTTGGTGGGACAGCTTAGAAGAATGCAGTGAAAAAATTCTCAATGAAAAACACAGTGGTATTTTGCTCCCTCTTCAGTTTCTCTCTAGGGAACGACTGAATAATCCCTCCTTTATTTAAGAGTCAAAAAAAAAAATCCTAATGAATGTCTGTGTGCTGTTTCTGCTTCTCTGATCCCCACTTGGCTGCAGCTTCTTAAGATATGCATTGAACCAATATGAGCTGTTCCCGAAAAACCTGTTCCAATATTATGTTCCTGAAATCTGTGTAGCAGCATCATAAATCTGTCAGCACACAGAAAATAGCAATTTAAGTGTATTCTTTGCATTCTATTATGAGATAGCTTTCCACAAAAGTTTCCTTTGTTGCTTCCTTATTTTCAAAAATCTTTACAAAGAATATTCAAGATATTTAAATATATTGTATTTGGGGACTGTTTTGTTTAGTTGATTTTTGTTCACACTTCTCAGGAATCTAGAACAGCTCTGTGACCACAACATGGCAGCAGGGCTGTTCTTGTCTCTTGGCATTAATTTTTTTTATAACCTCCAAGTTAATGCTCATTATTAATCTCTGGCTACTATATTGATCACTTTCAGACATTTGGGCCTGACTCCTAATAACAGAGGACATTGATAACAATTACAGGTTTTTGGTAGCTTGCCTCCTTCATCCTAAAGGTTCCTCAAATCCCTGGAGGTACTATTAAATCCCATTCTCCCTCTACCAGACTCCCCTTCAGTTTAAATACAGTCTCTGTGGCCTTTCCTGTTCTCTGAAACATTCCTGCCTCAGACAATGAGTGAAAAAGGAGGGAGAAGAGTGTGAAACACAAGCCATAATAGTCTGACATAGGAATGTGTGTTTGGAGAGGCCAGTCAGCCTTAGAGCATGGAGACTTTGGGAATGTGCTGTGCACAGAGACACCATGGCTCATAAGAATCATGTTTGTCCCCGTGTATGTGACAGTGCTGTCTTTATTGGCATTTGACCCCCTGCAGAGTAGCAGAAGATCCTTTTAACATGGAAGTTTGGTGTTTGGGAGGGCCTGCAAAGAGCCTTTTTGGGGCAGTAATGCTGGTCCCCAGCTGTTATTGGCAACTATGTCATGGCTCCTTTCATAAATGGAAGCAGCCTCTATTCTGATCTTCTTCTTCTTTCAGCCTCTTCTGATCCTCAGCTATTCCTGAAGCTCCCTGCTGTGAATATTAAAAATCATCTTGTCATACCCACCCTAAGTTTATTCCCAGTCAGACTGTAATGCTCATTTATTAATCCATTTGGCCTTTAATGAACCAACTCTTTCCAAACCAGTGTTTATCCCACTAATGTGTTTAGCTAGAATAGTCATGTTTTCACGGCCTCAAGCTCTTCTAGTGTTCTCAAATGGTCTGCAAATGTCCTGGGCTACTCTAATTGCTCTTCTCTTTACTGTTTGAATTTATTATGGTTCCCTGGGAAAGGCCAGACAATTTGTATTGAAGTTCTTTTTATTTGTTACTCCATTTTAAAAAAATGTGTCAGTTAAAGTAATAAAAAAATCCCCGAAACCATAGTTCTTGTGTCTCTTTCAGTAGTGTTATCTGTGAGAATCTGTTCTCTCTCCTTTTACAGAATCATGCAAATGTTTTTGTGTTGCTGTCATAGAGGAGGAATGTTGCAGCTGCATCAGCACTGTCTGGACCTGAGGAACTTCACAGCTGGGGATCCATTCAGGCAGTGTTTTCTCTCTTGGCCCATCCTGTGGTCTCCATGCAGACAGACATGTTTCTTGATGGCAAAGTCTGTGCAACCAAATTCCACTTTCTTCATGCTTTACAGCCAGTGGTGAGCTTGGCTTACTTAGGCTAACTGGGTTTTTCAGTATTGTATGTTGATTCAAATATCGGGGCTTGAAGTCTTCGTAGGTAAATGAACATGCAGATTTTGGAAGGGGTTCAAATTTGGGCCTTCCTGAATGCTGCCACCTCTACAATGCTTCTTTTTTCAACATGTCAGTGATTTTCAGAATTTGTTTATTGTGGGGCTTGAATCAAGGTAAGGAACTTTCTGGTAGCATGTCTGAGACAGAGTATCCTGCTCTTGGCTCACATCCCATTTCTGGTCTGTCACTTTGCCCTGCTGACCTCGGCTGGCTGCTCTTTTTATTTCACTCAGCATTGTGCCTTAGTAGCTGGTGACAACAATGGGAGTGCTGAGTACAGGTGAAGGCATCTGAAGGAGTACTGTTTTTGCAGAATTGATTCATGGGGATGTTCACCTTGAAGTAAAAGCTTGCAGTGCACCCTTCAGGAGGTATCACTTGTGACAGACCAGCAGAAATGTTTCTGTAGCAGGATTTATACTGCCATCTATGTCTCTTAGCAGGGACTGCTTATTTTAGCAGACCATTGATCTTGACTGCCCTGAAAAGGTGCAGTAGAGGTCACTCAGTTAAAGAGAAACAGCCCAGACCTTCACTACTGCCCCGTCATATAGGGAGCTCAGTGTCACTCTTTATGCTTTGGAGAATTAAATATTCTGTTCCACTCTGGTGCATAAGATATAAATGGGTATAGATGTCTTGTGCTTTTTTCTTTTTTCTATAAGCATCTGTTTTCTCACCTGAGTGATAATGTAAATGGTGACTTGAATCAGTGTGTTTTTAACTTCTTTTAGGAATAGTTGCAGGTGGTTTTTAGGATGCTCACTTGCATGTGACTTTTTAGCTTTCTCAACCACAGTTTGATCCACTGCTCACATACTGTTAACCTTCATGAATCTTTTGCGTTGTTGAGGCTTCAGATGCTGGTGCAGAGCCCAAAGGAATGTTCAAACATAAAGTACATTTGAGTCCCTTAGCCAGAGAATGAACTTCAGCAGTTACTGTGCTGAACATTCTCAGTGTTTGATATTCAACATATGTAGGCTGTAAGTGGATGAGTGTTGTTCAGGTAAATCAGCATGGCCCAGGATAAGCCTCGGCCAATCACTCTTTGGAAGGCAGAGGGCAATAAAACTGCTCAGTTTTGAATTATGTAAGGTTCTGGTCTGGATTTTCATTTCCAGAGACAAACTGTTGAAAGTGTTCTTTGAAGTGTTCATTATCGTAAAGCAAACAATTTTTTTTCTTCATTACACTGAAAAAAAAAGTTAGACAGCTTTTCCATTTCAGATACAGAGATTCAATTATTAGAAATTTGTAAATATATCAGGAAATGTAAAATGTAAATCAGAAGAGATTTCCTTACTTGGATTTGTTTTAATCCAATAGAAGAAATGCAGGACAATTTGGGGAGCTCTTATCCAGTGCTATTTGGGACTATAACTAAGCAAATGACAGCATCTTACTTAGTTGCCCTGCTTTATGTAAGTCCATGCAGTTTGAATCTGGAAGTGTGTTCTAATTTAGTCACCCTAGGACAAAGTGTTATAAAGCCAGCAGAGCAGGAATGTGTTCCTTCTGTTTTACCTGCAGAATTGCTTAGTCAGTTACAATTGCTTAGAGTTGCAATCAATCAGAGCTGTGTATATAAAGCCATCACAAGTAATGATGCATTAGCAAAACACAACTCTCAAGTTGATTTGCTCTGCTTACATACCACATTATGTTCTGCTTGCATGAGTAGCATTAATGCAGATAATATCTTTTCACTTTTATACAGGTCACAGAGAATATAAAAAGTGTTGAAGACAACAAACACTAGAGTTTTTCAATAAAGTTTTATACATCCTTAAGGGTAAATCTTGGCATTAAAATAGAATCTGCTAGTGTTATTGATGCACCCTGGAGGAAGAAAGGCAAATCACTCATGCAAATGGAGGAGTATAAATCATACAAACTTTGCCAAACTTAAACTGGTGTGGTTAGTAAGGAAGCAGTAGTCTGCAATAGTAATAAGTCACTTATCAAACACATAGTGCAATAAGGACAGTAAATTGGTGAGTTCAGTCCAACTGTCCTGATTGTCTCCATTCACATGACATCTGCCAACTCATTTTATGGACACTGTTACACATACTGCTCAAGGCCAAAGGTCTTTTGAATTTCTGTTGTGTGTTGGTGCCAACTTAAAATGGTAAGATAAAAAGTAAGCAGATAATCACAGCAACTTCCCCTTCTGCAAACCCCAAAGAAGCCATTAATCCATTCTGTCAACCTGCTGTGTCAGGACTGATTTAGTATTCTGAACTTTTGCCTCTGCTTTAGAGTGAGCTTTGCCCTGTGCTTAAGTATTGTCAAAGAGAAGGCTTAATTCTGCCAGCTGATTCTGATAATGCTCTTGCCAGTATTACTTGTGGTGGAAGCATGAGATTCTTAGTAAATCCTGTATTTATTAGTTCTGTGTCTTCACCTTGTTCTCCAGTCAATCTGCAGACTGCTTTTATGTAAGGCAATAAATTGGAACTCTTCCTAAACAGAGACCTGTCTTATTGTCACACATTTTTATGGGTTAGGAAAATCAGGACTAATCCACAACCCCCCTGAAAAACCTCAGATAATTTACCGTTTATGTGTCCTTTGTTACTAAATGACAAAAAAAATTACTGTCTTTGAGTAATTTAGGGGCTAACAATTTGTGGTCTCACACTGATATCCCAACTAAATTAATTTAATAAAAATTTCTTACCTGTGAAGACCTGAGCGTATGTTGTGATCTCCAGAGCTCTTTCAGTGTTTTGTAGCATATTGGTTATTCTTGGAGAAAAGTTATACTTGAGCTTTTTACAGTGGGGTTGGGTGCCACTGTCTTTGGTGGATTTGAAAAACGTATTTGACCATTTTCTTCAACAAGTTTGGAAAGCTGAAGGATTAGAAGAAACAGGTAAGGTATAAAACAAATATGGGTGCTGTATGGAAAAGGCTATTTTAAAGACTTGAAATAACATGTGGTCACTCTCCTCTCCCTCTGTCATCTGTTTAGCAAATGCTAATAAAATTAAAATCTGGTGGGAAAATGTATTTGCTGCAGTATTGGTACTCAAGTGGAAATTTCAACAGGTAGGTACTTATTCTGAACTCGGGTCAAATAACTTGGCTCGAGGTAGTCACATATGGTAGGCAGGGAAAGCTATGTAAGCTTTCCTTTGTAGTAGTCACGATTATAAACTGCCTTAAAATGAACTGCCTCTTATTGTTTCCATTGCCACATCTGTAAACAGTGTGTGCATTGATCAGAATGACAGATGGATCTGCATTCTTAGCTGCAGATGAGTGCTCACTATAAAGACAGCTGTGATGGTGGGAGAGGTGCTTATTGTGAGCTGTTGCTCATGTCTCTTTTGTCTTTGGAAACTGGTCTGATGGATGTGCAAACAGAACTCACTCTTTTGGTACAAAATCAGCAAGATTAGACCAGATCAGCTATTGTATCGGCATCAGTTAACCCAGTGATGTGTGATGAAGTCTTAGTTGAAGTACTCCACGTGATCATCTACACCACGACATCTGGAAATCTAATTGTCTCAGGCAAGAGGAGGTGACAAGCAGCTGAGAGTTTGGTCTTATACCAGAAAAAAACTGCCTTTGCAGAAGGCCATCTTCCCATCGCCAATTGCAGGAGCTCTAGGTTGATTCACACACCAGCAGGGAAGGTTCTTATTTCATTTTCTCTTCACGATTTTTACAAACAGGAACAGCAGACTCTAAAACTTAATGAATTGTGAAGCTTGTTCTGAACTTCTAATGTCACCATCAGGAATAACTAAGTTTTTCTAGATGTCTTTTAAAAATGGAAGTGCAGTGGAATTAGTTTCCAACCCTGTTTCTGTCACTACTTTTTCTCTCTCCAGTCTTTCTGCCTCTTGTTTCCTTATTTACCTCACAATGATGCTGCCAGCATTAATTACGTAATAGATATTATGAGTTTTGTAAAAGACAGATGTGGAAAAGACACAAAGCTTCTAAGCACAACCTTCTGTTGGTAAAAGTCACTGAGCTGTAGTCTGGGTTATCTGTATTTAACCAGGGATTTCTCCTTCAGCCATGAGAACTGGAGTGTCCCAGTCTCCGAGAAAGTCAAAACATATGGAGGGAGCAGCAAATGAAATGAAACTATTTCCTAAGTGCCCATGGTAACTGTCCCCTTAGCTGATAATTCTGAACCTGTTTAACATTGCTGGAAATAGAGTTTGGTCTCTGATGATCCTCCTGTTGTGCAAAAATAGGCTTTGTAATTCCACCTCCACACTGATTAGTGTTTCTTAATTGACCAGTGATCAGTGAAAACTGACTAAAAATGACTACTCCTAGCATTATATATTCTGTGGAAGGATTTTGGTTTTGGATGGGCAAATACTTCACTAAAAATCACTCATGTACCTAATTATATAAATAACAGTACAGCATTTTGCTGATGACTGGGAATGGCAGCTAATTAATGCAAATTGACCTCCCACTTAACATTATCAGCTTTTACTTTCCTGAAAAGCTTCTTATCCACGCCAGCATGTGCTTTTTCTGTTTCAAATAGTTGCTGCCAAACCTTTCCTGACAAGCACTGCCGTGGCATACAGAGGTGCTGGCTTTTTCCTGTCCCAAATTTCCCCTAACCCTGTGCGGTCAGTAGCTGCCAAGTGCTCCTCATCAGTTCACGAAGGTGATCTTTGAAGTCTTCTGAAACAAACTAACTGTCAGTTAAAAACAATAATTTGATGCCCTTTTCCTCCAATATTTGGTGTAAAACACTCTCAGGGTAAGATGCTGCTGGGGTTAAAAACAAACGCCTCATGATGGCTTACATAGTGTTCTGCAAATAGTGAATGTCTAGGGTTTCATCTCAGGCTTCATAAGGGATAGAAAGAATTGTTCTTTCTCTCTGGATCTTTTTCTACTATTTGTGTAGTGATAAAATGTTTTAAATCATTCAGCTCTTATTCCATGGGTGTTTTTCTTGACCCCAGTGCAGGTGGCGGGCATGACTTCGGCTCAAAAAAATGCTGCTTTTGGGTCCCACTGATGATTTTTTTTTTTAATTTTTCTTTCCCTGTTTTGAACTGTGGAGAATTACTTATCTGGCAGAAGATACCAGACATACTAAGTGATCTATCATGCTTTTGTGGGCAGTGGCAGATGTGCTAATAGCTCTGTTGGCTTCTGAGGCTACTAGGGGGCCGCAAATTGCTTATATTCTGAGTGCTGAGACATCCTCCATGAGACTGCAACTATCAGCAGGTACAGCTTTATGTTAAACCAAGGGGCTTCCCCTTGGCCACTGATGTAGTCAGATTCTGTTTAACTTCAGCAGAAAAGAGTCACAGCTGCCATAGTGTTTTTAGGTAAGTTTCAAGAATAAAGGGTAAACCAGTGGAGTTCTCTCTTACCTCTGGTCTTCCTCAGAACAACAGACCAAATCAAAAGTCTTGCTAGAGATACTGGGATGGAAAGGTTGATGACTGCTTGAATTGATCCCAGTGTGTCAGCCTCAGGTGATCTGAAGTTTGGGAACATGGTGTACCTAGAAATGTGTGTAGGGTAGGGGTAAGAGGGGTAAAATGGCAGGCACAATGATCTTGGGTTGGTTTAAGTTGTCAGGAAGAAGGACAGAAAGAAAGAAAATTTCCTCATTTCACATTTCACTGAGCTTTGGATTAAATATAACACTTTGCAAGAATGAGGAGAGATGTGAGAATCAAAAAGGTGGTATCTTAGTTTTTTAATCCCCTTTTGCTTGCACACTGCAAGCAAGAATTCCCAATGATGCTGCCCTTGCAACTTTTTTACATGATCAATCATACTGATTCTCATTTACTTTTATGTGGCTTAAGGGAATTTAAGATTCTTGCACAGCTCCAATTAATAGTAACTGAGTTTGTGCTTGTGTAATCAAAATTTGTCACTAAGATGACATTTATTTTTGTGAGAAAGGAGGATAAAGCTAAACTGAAGATTTTATGGGATACTGAGAACTGGCATTTCATGGAGTGCCCATGTTCCTGTGGCTGTTCTTTTCAGCTATAAATTTTTAATGATGGAGTAATTTAAGACTTAATAAAATCCAGAGAATCATGAAATCTGAGGAAAACTAACGTGGCAGTTTATTCCAGTAAGAAAGACTAGCCTGTTAAATGAATCCCTGCTTGGATTCATTTAACTTTAGCACCACTGCATACAGCAACTTGCTGAGAGCAAACACCTCCCCCCAGCTGCTGTGTAAAGCAAAGTCACAGTCTTGTACGGGAGCCAGATTCATTCGGTTCCTGGAGCTGTGTGTCATGACATAACGAGGTCTTACCAAGCTGGACTTTTCTGAGGTTTGTCTCTCATAATTCTGCCTTATGAGAGAGAAGTTGTGCTTTATAGTTGCTCTCAGACACTTTAATTCACATTAGGTAAAGAGGCCATGAACAGCACAGCCAAGAAAACCCAACTAACCCATAGGCAAATCAGCAAGATCAGTATTTGTTAGGAGAGTGTGTGTGCTAAGTAAACACTGCTAATCTTCTAAACCTAGTCTTTGAAAGCTTTGTTCAACAGAGAGATTTTTGTGCCTCATAGTGTTGCTGCTGCTTATTGCCAAGGAACCCGCACTGTGCAATTATGACTGTGAGAAGAACAACTTGCCCTTTTATTTCATTAAGGAAAGGTAAGACACAGGTGAAGTGTGCCTAGGCCAAGTGTCTGGTGGTTTGGGAAGCCTATGTTAGGGAAGAAATGTAATAGCTTAGCTGAGGTGACCCACTGTCATTTGCATCTCCCACCCTTTATCTGAATCAGTGCAGCCAATATACGTTAGGGACAAATCAATGTGTGAGCAGTGCAGGCAGTGTTTTTACTGATTCCACTCATCCCATGAGGAATGTTTTGTGTTGCCAGGTGCCAAAGACTGAAAAGACATCAGGAACATGTGATGTATGGAATGTCTTTTTAAAACAGAGTGAAGGAAAAGAAAATCTATCTCCTTAGAGTTTTATGTAATAAGCTCTATATTAGTTAACAATGGTATGTGCTATTAGTACAAAAAATAAAATTTAAAAAATTCCTTTTATCAGTAATGCAAAACAAAAAACATACCCTGTTTATACTTGCAGAGAAATTACCTCTTCATACCATGCTAGTACATTATTTATATTTTACCTTGGAGACTTATTTATTTCAAGGCAAGCAAAATAAAACACTAACTTTAAAGGGCAAGAATTTAATCACTAGCCTAGCTAAGAGTCTCTTGGCAATTTTACCAAGTCAGAAAAACATGTAAGGTTGAAAAAGCAATTATTTGCTTAATAGTTCTTTTTGGTATAATAAAAAATAAAACAAATGCCTGAAGTATTACTGTGCTAATCTAAGTAGTTCGCCTAGAGCTCCAAAATTTTGTGTATTTCATAAGAAAGGCTTATCTACCAGGCCTTGCTTCAAAGGGTCTTTATTGTAAACAGGTAGGAGATGTTGTCAGATGAGAGCCCTCTTTCAAGCTTTATTGTTTGTACATTGTCACAGAATGTTTCTTCAAAAGCTGTAAACCAAAACCTGCATATTGCTAAAACCCCTTGTTTTCCTCAATGAGAAGAGTGATGTCCCAGATTAATTTCCAAGCAGGAGATGATGGTAACTTCAGGGCTCCTCGCCTTGCTCAGCCTGAGGACATAGAGCTGTTGGGATGTTAATAGGCCCTGCAGGGATTCCATTCTTTCAACCTTAGCAGTTCCTGTGGGAGCTCTCTTCCTCCCGTGGCTGGGGTTTGTTCAGTGGCCTGGTTAATGACATAGCTGTGACATGGGAGCTGCACCCAAGCTCTCTCCAAGTCATCTGTGACTCAAGGTACAACTGGGCCACTCCATCACTGAATTGGTCTCTATAAAGATAGGTGTTGCAGAGTTACGGAGAGGAAAAAAATCCCTTCACAAAAAAGAGATTAAATACAGTCATGTGCTTCTTTCTTTCTATGCTAACATGGGTGTTTCAAAGATAAACTTCAACTGCCAGATCAATTTTATTCACACATTCTGATACAAGATAAAGAAGTCATGCACTTCATTGTGAAATCTGTTCTGTGATGCTATGGGACTCACTGCAATCAACATGAGGTGTGATATCTCACAAATTGCTGTGCCAGCATAACTCATGCCTCAGCTGAGCTGAACAAAAGATCTACTTTTAATGTGTGATGCTACAAAGATAACAGGACTTAAAGTGTTGAATTCTGGCAACCATTTGTATATTGTTGCATTTATAATAAACTGGGACTCTGATTCAAAGTTCACATCTGTCTTAATAATAGGAAGCCTTTATAGAAATGCCATAATTTATGGAAATGCCATGAAGACCAGCAATCTCTGAAAGTTTATTCCATAGATAATTCTAGTTGATTTTCTGTTTATTTCTACTGTTAGAACTGGTGTAAATCTACCAGTGCTGTAGATATGTAGAATACTTCTTAGTATTTCTATTCAATTCACATTCTGTTACAGCTGTATTATTGTAACAGAATGTGAGTTGGAAAGAAATACTGAGAAGTATTTTCAATTTCCATTTTGTTGTGTTACAGTGTGACTTGCTACCTTTTTCACTGCAATAATTGGACATATTGCTGGTACACATAGACATAAATAAGGACAGTCAATCTGCTTTGAGCTCTGGCATGGCAGAACTACTTAACTACCATTGTATATCACTTTTCATTTTAACATCTAAAGTTAAGACAGCAATAAAATAAGGATGAATGTGCATTTTCATGACTGCTATGATTTAGAGAAGATTTCTGAGCTCAGGTTTTAACAGCCAGCAAAGTTTTGCATGTTTAAGGATAGATGGTTGTTCTGAATATTTGTTATATTTTAAAAACTCATACTATTTAATCAAGCCTGAAGCCACCCAGAATGGAAGGCAGAAGAGAAAGAGGAAAGGTAGAGCTTTTTCTGGAAAGTAAGTAAGACATTAGCAGTTTTTAAAATTTGGCACTGTTTTCACTGGAGTTCTATTAGACTTTTGACAGAGTCTGCCAGTATCATGCAAGAAACAGTTGCTCAGTATTATATCATCTGTCCCTTTATGTTCAGTCCATAGAACATATGGAGTTTGTCTACTGTAAAGAAGTCAAGGCTCGTGGTGGAGGGATTTATGTTTCCAGTTTGGAAAGCCCAGAACAAATCCATGGAGTTATGCAGATCAACACCATCCCATTTCCCTAGCAATGAGTGCACTATGGGCACTTTTCAAGCACTTTTTGATAAAATAGGCATAAATCAAGTTTCACATGAGACAAAATATCCTTAGGCACACTCTGGCTTCTGTGCAGTAGTTCTGCAGCTTCCCTCGTGATGGCAGAGCATTCAGTGGGGAGATGCACTTGTTCAGTGATAATAATAAAAGACACATTGGAACCTGTGTGACCTTCATGAGGGTCTCCCACTTAGTGCTACTTTCCTACTCTCTGACACATGCTAGGGGCCTCTAAAAGTCTGTTTCTTTTCTCAAGCGTGGTTTTGGCTTGAAAGGGATGCAGTGTGGGGAGCCTCATGACCTTCACCTTCTTTTCTAGATCAGGCCAGAGAACATTTTGCGTCTCTTTCCTGTTACTTTCCCATGTATTCTGTAAATTATTAAGAGAATCAGATGTATCACTCTTGCCAATTTTAATGGAAAGGAAATTACAACTAGAGAATAAAATGTTTCAAATGTGTAAATTGACTTTCTTTGCAGACTTTTATTCTTGCAAAGGGAAGCAATCACTTATCTTGCCTAACCTTAAATCCTGCTTGGTCAGGAATCTGCAGGTCTGGGAACCACCATGGGTCAAGGAGCTGGGAGACAGCCAGAGGAATGTAAATACTTTGTGGCATGATAAACAGCAAAACTGTATTAAACCCACAAGGCAAAAAAAACTCCAAAACAAAACAAACAAAAAAACTCCAACAAAACAATTTTCATTCATTGTATGCTGTCACTAAACCTACTGGAAGCCTTATTGGTGTGGCTTGTCCGTGGAAGGACAGCTGCCAGTGCTCTAGCCTGATGTGTGTGTGTATAACTAAGGCTCTTGGCAGTGGCTGAAAGGTGTTTTTCAACACCTTTCCCAATTTTTGTGGTCTTGTTTGATGTGAACCCGAGAACCCATTACACCTACAGAAGCGAGGAAGCAGCTACTTTTCTCCAGTACCTTTGACTGGGGGGGAATATGTGTGTGACCCACTGCCAGTGCACTCAGCAAAGCACATCTGCAGCCAGTCAGTGACTGATTCCAGTCTGCAAAACTGCACAAGGATAGATGGTGTTCATCTTTGAGGCAAAGGCATTGTTGGTCCATGAAAGTGCAAAGAGTTATTGCAAATACCTTGTAATTCATTTCCCACAAAAGACAGTAATGGCTCAAAGGAGCCCTCACAGGCTATAAGGTAAATAAACGGAGTGTTAATAGCTCCCAGGTAGGTCTGCTTAGCACCACTCAGAGTGCATTTTTCAGGAAAGGTTCCACGTGGCTGTCATAATTTAATAGTTCTTGATGGCAGGAAGAATATTTGCTCTGAAAGACCTTGGACTATGAACGTGAAAGACTTTTTGTGTGTGTGTTTCACTTTTTGTTTAAAAGAATATTCTTTCCTTCAATTTAAAGGTCTTTTAAAGACCAAGAAAATAGAATATTATAGGGAAAGAAAACGCTTAAACTAGGACAAATGAAATGTTTTTAGAGACCCAGCATATTTCAGGTTAAGATATGAGTGCCTAATAACATAGAAAGCGTTTTAATGATCTGTTGATCAAACATTCAGAGTCCAAGGTGATGTACTTTTCAGTGTGTATGAGGGCAGAATTTGACCTAGTCCTGTAAAATCTCCTTCCTCCTTATATAGCTGACACAAGGGCACAGAGTCACAGCAATCCCTGGTTGCTTCCTGTTAAGGAAGAAAATTGCTAGAAAGGCGCTGTTATCTCTTCCTCAGCCTGTGTACCTGGATGACCCATTCTGGTGAGCAACTGTCATGAGGAATGCACCTCAGCCCTGTAAAGTCAGCTTTGAAATCATCACAGAATTATTCTCAGGTTTCTAAATACTTATCTATGCTGATATGAGAGGTTGTTCATTTTCTCTTTTTGAAGAATGTACATCTATGCTTCAAACTACCTTAATCTAAAATCCCGGTAGTTTGATCAAGTGTTTTGCTGGTGCCATCAAGTGGCAAAATGTTGGATTGCAAAAGTCCCACAGAACCCAAGTTGACTCAAATTCCTCTTGAACAGCACCAATAAGGAAAATAATCCCTGAAAAACCTCCTCCAAAAATACATATATATATATATATATACATATGTATGAGAAAAATGGACTGAAATACGCATGGTGTCATGATTACTTCAGTTACTTCAGTTTGATCTGAAGTAACTAGAAGCAGAAAGGCTAATATTTTTGAGTATTACTAGTTGATAAATATAGTCAACCTGTAAAGCGAACTCAGAGACCCTTGTTGAAGAGCTACTTGAAGTGGCACAATGCTGTATTCTGAATTTCTGTATTTGCTGTCCTTTGTTACTAGCTAATTCCTTTTTACAGAACATGGCCCTTTGATTTCATATCATAGCTGCACTTCATATCATCAGAGTAGAATGAATAATCAGTTTGCTGCTGTATTCTCTAACTTCACAATCTGGTTAACTGAAAATTTAAACTTAAAATTCATCATTCATACACACATCACTTTTTTTTTTTTTTTTGCCAGCTGAGTGACATCATAGTATTGTTCAGTAGGAAGGCCTCTGTGCAAACGAAACACACAAATTTATAAAGCTTATGCTTTATTTCCCTATAAAAATCCAAATAAATTGGTATGGTTTGCTCTTAATTTCTCAGGGGACTGCTAATATCAAAACTCATAGATGCTGCCAGTGTGGAAATTATCCCGTGTTTCAAAATCTGCTGAAAATTTAATGCTGTCATGAAGAAAAAGAAGTCTTGGAACTGGTTTCAATGGAAGTGGCACCAACCTTAGTATATTTTAAAGAACAAATTGGCTGTGGTTAGAAATTGGCTGCAGCTCCTAGGAGAAGGAGCCCTAATTCCAAAAGCATTCCCCAACAACTCCTCAGCTGTTGTTCCTAGACATATCTCTTCTTTTACAACAGCTTTTTGAAAAAGCTGGGCACTGACTTTTCATGTTTATGCCTATGGTATTTGGGGATGCTGTAAACTAGACCAAAAGTGAAATCTTTAAGGTCAGGAAGGGTGTTTGGGACAACAGCCAACAGTAAATAGTTATCAAATGATGGGCAAAAAATAAATACAGAAATTTGGAACTTCAAGTGTTTCAGCAAAATATTGTGTAGAGATTTGTGAGTACCAATATATTTCCACATTAATATTTAGGGCATTGTGAAAAAAAGAAAAGCTTCAAGTGCCCATGCAGATATTTGTGCATCTCAGTCTAAATTGCTGTTCAATAATCTTGCTGCCTGGTTTTCTCTTGGTGAAAACACTTCACTTAAACATTTTGACTTTGAGAAGTATATGTCTAGGCTACATTGGCTGAGGGTCTTCTCCACTACCATAAGGTGTACATCCATTAACAAATGGACATGGAGATCCTTTTCTCTTGCTCAGTTGTCTTCTGGCAGTACACAGGGAGCAAGTCCTCTGTGCTTCTTTTCTGCTCCTCAGGGAAGCTTGCAGCAATGAAGGAATTTCCTGAACTCCTTATATCTGAAAAAAAAAAAAAAAACAAACCCCAAAATCAAAACGTCTTTTGATAGCAGCAACAGTGATGGTTACCTGAAATCTTTTAAACAATGACAACTTGGCTCTATTTTCATGACTGTGACTTAGCTTATTCTGGCTAATGCTATTAGGATGAACTGTCACTAGGAGAAGTTAGTACAATAGCAATTGGCAATTGTTTAATGAAGGCTGGGTCAAGTTGATGATGTTTTGATCAGTGAGAGGAAAAAAAAAAGGTGATAGATGTGTGCAGCATGTGCATCTTGCAGTGTTGTTGAGTATCAGCTGCCAGCACATACATACCTGCACTCTCAGTAGCATATGGACAGCAAATATATGCAGTAGCACAGATGGAAGCTTTAGCATCTAATTCCCACTGATTTCAGAATTTGTTATTTATGCCTTTGAAAAACTCCCCTCTCCATCTCTAGAGAGGGGTGAGAAGTGTTACTGTTTAGTAGCTGTGCTTCATACTGAAGGAATGCTGTGTTAGGTACTCACATGGGTGTGCTAGAGGCTGAGGATACTCTGCACATTTCCATACATTGGTGTCATTTGAAATCCAGCATTTTGATGTGTATGAGGAACCAAAATAAGAATCTGATGTGCCATAGAGTATCAGAAAAATTTTCTGTTTCTCAGTTTCTGAAGGAACTCAAGCATTCACTTACAGGTTCTATCTAAAATGTTGCCCACAGTCTGAAAGTAGTCAGGCAGATGCCAAGGCACCTGTGTGGCTGTGATGTTTGTATTCATTAGGCCAGCTCTACTGGAAACATTAGTAAACCGTTCCTGTTGGCTGGTCTCTACAGGCTACCAAGCTGCAGGATAACCTCTTTACCTTAGACATAAAAGAGAAGCACTGCATACAAAGGTCTGATCATCTAGTCAGTTCAAACAGGACTGTGTTAAACCTAAAATATTTACAAGTCTCCTTCTCCCAAAGAAACATTTATAGCCGATGTTGGTCCAGTGACATTTGAGATCTCAACACACATTAAAACATGTCTCAGCCCAGAGATTATCAAAACAGGGCTAAGGTGAACATATTTTTAAAGTGTCTATCATGAACAATCCTTAAGAGTCTCTGCACTATAGACAATGATTTAATAGACACTATTAGGATTTATAACTTCCATGATAGTACATTTATTCTGAATTCTGACAGACAACTTTCATCTTTCTGGCTCTTTTCTTCTGAGAAAAAACCCACACCACCAAAAATATAATATTCTGGGATCAGAACATCAGTTTGCTAGTGCCTTCTTTATTATTAAGAAGTTGTATTTTTCCCTTCAGGTTTTTTTTGTATGTCATGTGGATCTCAAACCAGACTAAGAATATAGTGTCTTAAATTATGAGCTTGTGAAGGCCTCCAGTAATTGTTTTGATCAGTGCATGAAGCCAACACATCTGAGGGTATGTGCTGCCAACAGCTTCCAGCAGGTCTTGGAAGGAGAGTTCTTATTCATACTGGCATTTTAAATCAGGACTCTTCTTTTGACATGAATCTCCCAATGGTCTCTGTTTCGCAGTACCTTGGAGTACATGACCTGGGTTCCTTATGGATGTAATTATCTGATAGCTGTGTTCCAGAAATATACCAGAAGGGTACCACAGCCACAAAGGGACCCTTAATCCAAAGTAAAGAGTATCTGAAATGTATTTTTTCAGCACCTCAGATCCTCAGCACCCACTGTTTCACTCTACACATCTTCTCCTGTAGTCCACAATACATGACAAGTGACACAGTCACTAAACAACATACAGTTTTGGAATTAATTGATTTTTTTTTTAAGTGGTATAGTCTGAATTTGTTTTTATTAACTGTTTCCCAATAAACCTATAAATAACCATACACATAATCCTAGGATATCAGTGCTGAATCTGACTATCTGATGATATGGTAAAATACATAAGATACCTTCTTTGTATATATATACAACCTAGCATTATTTAAATATATATACATGCTTCTGGTTATTCAGAAGTCTAGCTATTGCACAGTCTAGCTGTGCAAATATTGGTAACAAATCCTCCAGTCCAAGAAAATAATGTAATAAAATTAATGGATTAATTCTTTATAAAAGCTGAGAACAATGGTTTTATTTATTTGTTTGTTTGTTTGTATTTATTTGTTTATTTGTATGTATGTGACTAGGAAAAAGTAACATTTTAAAAACATGTGATGTTGTAAAACACGCAGCCATCTTCTTTTCAGGTATGCATCGGGGAGTTCATGTGTGTGTTTACAGTAGCGGAAAAATGTAGCTTATGACCTGTGTTACAATACAGATTTTTATGGTCACAGAGAAAAGAATGTTACAACCTTGCTATGTGTATTTAATGTTTGTGTTTCAGAATTGGGTCTAAGATAGTTGTCATCTGAAAGGTGCCTCACTGTTGCATTGCTTAATTTTTCCTTTTTCTGGGTATCTTGTGTAGCTAACATGATTCTTTCCTGAATATTCATTAAACTTTATATCAGGTCTATAATTCAGTAAGCTTCCAAGCCTATTAATAGTTAAAAGAGTGCAGATGGAAATTCACCAAATTCCTGCAATGCAAGGAATACCACAAAAACTTGCCTCAGGGCAGATATGTAAGTGGGAGGCATCAAGACACAGTTTGACAGGCGTGATAATTCAATAATATCAGAGTATTCTGACTGCAATTCAGATGTTGGATAGGAGACATTACAAATAATGAAAGAATTTATCAATTGTAGTAAACCAGAAGGCTGCCAGAAAGATGGAAACTAGGACCTGATTTTGCTAACAATAGAGATAAAATCTCATATGAAAGAACATTGGAGGACTTGAGGCTCACTCTGGAATCTGTTATGTATGAAAAAAATACAAATTTAGATTAAAAATAAGATGTCATGAGTGCCAAGCAGCATGGAAGTTCACCTTTCTAGACCTTTAAAAATTGCAGGAATTCTGCCATATCCTGCCCCCCAGCTATTAGTATAATTGAGCCTGTAAAATAAATTCAAAACACATTGATTCCTGAAACTTCCTGATTGCATACTGATGTTTACAAAAGCTAAATGCAAGCTTCCTTTAATTTAAAATTTTAATTTAAAAGTTTATTTCAGTAATTCTAGGTCAAACTATAATCTAGGGGAAAAAAAGGGAGTAGATACTGTAATAAATGTTGGTGATTATTTGTGAAATATGCCCATTTTTTCCAAACTAGAAAAAAATGCAATATATGTGTTAATTTTATTCTTTATGAAAATTATTTCAGGAGATTTTGAATGCTAAAGCCACTGTGTAATTTATTTTACCAGTCCTCTTTTCAGCTGTAATGAACATATTTCCTGGGGGACTGACAGACTATTGCACAAAGTAGAAGATACTCTGTTTCATTAAAGCAAAAAGAAAAAAAGTGTGTCCTGCCAGAAAAACATAACCACGAGAAAATGCTTTCAGTAACAGTAAATTGATATCAAATACTTCTAATGGTATAATTTTCCTTTACAAGTTCTGCTCTTACCTCTCCTTTGAGACAGTCAGACAAGCAAGGAATTTGAAATGGAGTTTGTGCTACATTCAAATCGAAGGTTCTTGATAGGACTTCAAGTCCCTCATTTTCTTGGTGGTGTTGGGGCAGGTTATGCAGTAGCAGGTTATCATGTTTCATATTTGAACTTTTAGGGGAAGATGCAGGATAAAATACCAAATACCAGAGAATTAGTTACTGCATCTGAATACTAAGGAGAAAACAGATGAGTTCTGCCTAATTCTGGAAGTGTCTACAGGAAACAGTGGTTGCTTTTACTACTGCTACTGGTTATTTGTACCAGGTTACAAAATAAAACAAACATGAAAAGAAAATGAAAAGAAGCAGATTAAAGAGGTGTGATACTATTGCTTTGTGTCACTGATGAACAGAAGCTGGAAATAAGCTTTCAAGTAAGAGCAGAAAGTTTGGACTCGCACAGAAAAGGACTTCTGCACAGAAAGTCTCACTTGGTGAATTCAGTTTCAGTGTGAAGCTCCACTCCCACTCTGTAAAGGACTTTAAACCCCTGATACTTTTGATAGAAAAGACCTTTCTCCTTAACTGCCATGGTTTTTGTCTCTACATCTGTGCTTAGGGGAAATGATTCAGTCCTCCTTTCACTTGAACAAATTTGTATTTCAAGGCTGGTTGATCAGCTGTTTGTGAGGAGAGGAGCTGTACTAGGTCATTGTAAACCCCTGAGCTCTCCAGAGCTCCATGCAGGCATTTATATCTAAATAAGTTGCCTCTGCTTTGAGCTGCTCTCTTGTGCAAGACAAAAGCACCAGGACTTTTACTTTCTGTCAGACGAAGCTTTGGTTCACGGTGACAAAGAGTCTTCTCAAAAAGCCACCATCAGCTTCTTAGACAAAGTAGACAAAGAAGCACTACTGCTTCCTTTTCCATCCACCAAGAGCCAGCAGAGCATTCCCTTGTATCTGTGCCTGCTTCTTCTGGGACAGTGCTGGGGAAGCCCTCACAAACCTGTTTGCTCCATGACAAGCACAGTGTAATAATTGCTAGATAAGTTCACAAAGGGAAGCACTGAATTCCCTCTGCTTTCCACATGCTGTGACAAGACCAGTTTTGACTAAAAAACAAAGGCTCGTCATGGGGAGAAGGCTGAGAGGCCTTGGTTTAACATCCTTACATTTTGAGTTGTACTTTTAAGACTTCTGCGTTGCTCTGCACTTAATGATCTGCCAGCTTTTGGATATGGACCTTACAATGGGAGGAAGAGTCTGAGAAGAGTCTCAAGGAGAAAGGAGCAATTTGTATTCATCTGACTGGTACGTTTGCTATCCTGACTTTGGCAAAGCTTTGACAAAAAGGATATTTTAAACAAGTCCTCTTTTTCCCTGGCATATGTTAGTAAAATGCAAAAGATTTTGCTTAGCCTTATCAAAATAGGGAACTAATTTGAAAATATTTGAAATATGTTATTCTTCCAGGATGTCTGGGAGTTTCAGCCATATGTTTTTGAAGAAAAGAAATTGATATAGCATACTCAAGTGAAAAAACCTAAACTAATTCTATCATGCTGGCAGTTTATAGAGTATTGGGTAGGTCTGCTATGGTATCTATATGAACATTATGGGAATCTTACATCGATGACTCACATTCAAGTACAACTGGCTTGCAATAAGAAAAATGTTCTGAGTTGTTGATCCATAATCTGCAAGTGGGCAAGAAACAGAAATCCTTCTAGGCTTTCCTTCTAGCAGAACTGCTGTGGTTCTGCTAGAACTTGCAATGCAATGCACTTCTGAGTCCACATTGTTCTGACCCCAGTGGAATTTCCTTTCTATCCAGCTTTATTAGCCTGTCTCAGAAATTTATTTCTGGCTGCCAGAATTACAGATGGAGGCTGTGACTAGCAAGTTTTTGCCCTTGCCTGTTGCACATATAGGGAGGTCCCACATTTCATGGGTTCTCCCATGCAGCAGCTCCTTGACAGCAGTTTCCCACGGAGGCAGGGATCTATGCCATCAGTTTAACTTCATCAGTCTCCTAGCAGTCAACCATCATCCATAGCACCAGATCATGATTTGACTGCACTCAGCTTCAAATCTATGGCATACATAACAGACTTAAACCTATCTGCAGTCTTACCCAGCACACCAGCACCAGTACTGATTCACCACAATCCACCCTTCCTCATCAAAAGGGTTCTGAACATATATGTCCTATGTCCCTGCATCTGCACTAGTCCAAACCCACCATTCAAATCCTAAAACTTGCCTTCAGCTCCAGAAAATTAGTTCCTTGCACAGAACTTCCAGGTAGCTGGCTTAGGGACCTCAAGCTTGTCAAAGGTCTTCCCTTTTGATACTTCCCTTTGGGAGCAGGACCCAGACCAAGGGTCAGGACGTCCCTAAGAACAGTGCTCTCTGGACACACCCCAATGCATGCAGAGGAGCCCACACTCTCTGTCCAGTTATGTTCCCTGGCAAAATGGCCCAATTCCTTGGCAGAAGAATCCAAGGGGATTTTAGCTCAGTGACCAAAGTCACAAGTCCTTATTGATCCAGGGGAAATCACCCACAAAGGAAATCAGTAGTTTCCAGGATGATATGTCTCCAAAGCAGGTGCCACCATCATACACATTTCAGCCCCAGATCTTTCAGAAATCCATGATCAAGAGAATAAATTATTTTACTAGGAGGCTTTGCTGAGGAAAAGCTCCCAGTGGGAGGAAGGAAGAAGGTATAGGAAAATGATACATGATTATTTTGAGAAATGGTGCCTAATAAAAATTGATTTCTAAATGTAACAAATATCGTGCTTACAGAACCCTAAAGAAATATTATTCCAACACAGGAGACAGTACTTGGAGATCAGTCCCTTTCTTCCCAACCTTCATTGTCTGTCTCTTTGAAAGAAAAGCCTTAATAGGAAACTGTAGGGCTGAACTCTGAACTAAGCTTACCTTCTTATTCAGTGCACTGCACTGTGACTATGCTTTGGTCTGTGTTCTGGTAGTATTTGACATCACAGCAAGAGGATGTTGGGGAGCAGCACCTAGGATGAGGCAGCTGGTGATGTCAGCAGGGGTTTAACTGTTGAATGGGGTGGAAGGATGTCGGAGCACACCTGGGAGCTGGGATCCAAGACACACGTAGGTCATGTTCAGTTTTACCTCACCTGAATAAAGCAGTAAATACAGCCACAAACCAAGGCAGTTTGTTACAGAAAATTTGATTGGAAAGAATTTAATGAAGTCATGTGGATGTTGGTTCAATTCTTGACAAATTGGCTGAGCCTAGTGGATTTCAAATAAGGCAGGCAGCACAGCAGCAAGACTTTCATGAAGTGCCAATTTTTTATTCCTGTTCTTGGAGATACCAATATTCTTTGCTAAGATCTTGTGGGATGTTCACACCATCCTGCAAAACAGTCAGAGCTGGCCACCACTGGTGGAGTTTGGATTCTGGTTAAGTTGGCTTGCTGGATGTTTTTGCCTTCCTGTGTTTGACAGACATGGTGATAGATTTTGATTTGTTTTACTTTCTTCTTCTGACCTTTTCTCTCAATATGTTTTTTGTTTGGCTTGAATTGGCATCAAAATAAATGAAAAGAGTGTTTTTTCAATTGTTTTTTTCACCAGTGAGAGCAAAACTAGCTGGAGGTCCTACTTTTCTTGGACAAGCAGTGTGAAAAAAGCTGGAAACATGTCTTTTGGCAAGTGATAGTACATAAATAGCTTTTCAGAATACCTATTAAATGCACTATTGTGTTATTAATAACCAGTTGAGCCAGTAATTGGTTTATTATGACTTTGAACCACTAATTTGTTTTCAACCTGGATGGCTTGGCCATCATACTAAAGTGAACTAAGCTTTAATGCTTGTGCCATGTGCGAGTGTACAGCTATAGCAGTGATTTCCAGAGTTCACAAGTTTAATATATTCTGAAAAAAAAATTCAGTATGCCTTTTTCATGCTCTGTCTTACTCTAGAGCTGAATGTTTGGAAAGGCTCAACAGAATATTTTCCTTCATTAATTACTCAACTGTTGAAAAATGTCTGTTATTTCCTTTCAAAAATATACTATGGGAGAATTAGAATTGTGGTTTTAGGATACAATGGGAATGAGCTACCTTAGCTGTTATTATAGAGGGTGTGCTGAACTGGAAGAAAAAGGCTTAGGACATCAGTTCTACACTCTGAATCTTCACACAAAAAGGTCATCCTCTGCATGTAAATCTATCAGTACCTTAGTTGTGTGTTTTGCTGCCACCTGTGTCTCCACATTACTGAGTTTCTTTGGGAAAAAACTAACTGGGAGGATGAAGGTCCTTGATACACCTCTGTATAGCTCCCTTACCAGGTTACAGTGGATGTCCTGTGCTGATGGAGCAATGGTGTCAGGGAAAGATGGATATCACAAAATCACAGAATGCTTAAGGTGGGAGGGGACTTCTGATGGTCACCTGGTACAGCCCCTACTCAGGCAAGGCCATCTAAATCAGGCTGCCTATGACCATGTTTCCAAGGAGGTATCACACCCTCTCTGGGCTCAGTCACCCTCACAGGCTAAGTGCTTCCTTATGTTCAGATGGACCATCCCCTGTTTCAGTTGGTGCCCATCACCTCTGATCTTCTCAGTGGGCCCAAATGAAAAGAGCCCGGCTCCATCTTATTTTGCAACCTCCCTTCAGGTGCTTGTACACATTGATGAGATCCTCCCTGAGCCTTTTCTTCTGCAGGCTGCACCGTTCCTGCTCAGCCTTTCATCATATGAGAAATGTTCTAAACCCTTCATTAGCTTAGTGGCCTTTCCTGGGACTTGCTCCAGTAGCTCCATCTCTTTTGTTCTTGGGAGTTCTGAACTGGACACAGTACTCCAGATGTGGTCCCACCAGTGCTGAGTAGAGCAGAAGGACCACTTCCCTCAAACTGCTGTCCACTCCTCCTCATGCAGTCCCATATACTGTTTGCCTTCCTTCTAGTAAAGGCAGTTTGCTGGCTCCTGTCCAGCTTGGTGTCCACCAGCACCCTCAGTCCTTCCTGCAAAGCTGCTTTCCAGCTGGTCAGCTGCAGCACGTGCTGGTCCTCCTTGCAGCATGGGGTTGTTCCTCCCTACATGCCAGACTCCATTTGCCTTTGTTGGACTGCATGAGTTGTTGAATTGCATGTCAGTCCATTTCTTCAGCCTGTTCAGATCCCTTTGGTTGGCATCATGACTCTCAAAATTTTCTATCATCAGCTAACTTGCTGAGGACAAACCCTGCCCCCATCACCCAGATAATCATGACAACATTGAGCAGGTCTGTCCCCAGTATTGATTCCTGGGGTACGTTGCTCATTATTGGCTTCCAATCAGACTTTGTAGCACCGATCATCACCCTCTGGGCCCAGCAATTCAGCCAGTTTTCATTCTCATACAGGCCATAATTCATCATCTCCTCTATGTGTGGGTCTTGTGGGGAACAGTGTCAAAAGCATGATTTAAGTCAAGGTAGACAATGTCCATTGTCCTGCCCATGTCTGTCCTTCCATCATAGAATACCATCAGGTTCATCAACTGTTACTTTCCCTTGGTGAGTTTATGCTCCTGGTCATCTTCATGTGCCTGGAACTGGTTTCCAGGATGAGTGGCTCTGTATCTTCCTAGGGCTGGAAATGAGTCTGACCAGCCTGTAGTTCCATGGCTCCTTATTCCTGTCCTTTTCAAAGATACAAATGGCATTTGCTTTCTTCCAGTCCTCAGATATGTCTCCCAGTGACTGTGATTGTTCAAGGTTTGGAGTGCCTCAAGGTATCAGCCAGCTCCTTCAGCACTCACCCCAGTAGGGCCCATAGACTTGTGCATGTGTGTTCTAAAGGCTTTTCAAAGACTGCTAAGTAAAACACTCTTGTGCTTTTGGCCCCACTTTTGTCATGGATAATATAGAGAATAAACTTGTCACAACCAGTTCTCCTTCTAAAATGCTGTGAAGGTCAGAAGTCAAAAGCAGAAATGAGGTGGTATTAAGAAGTATGATCATTCAAGAATTCTTCCTAGGCTGTTCCGGAAACCTAAGAAAAGGTGACTTCAACCCGGTCCTAAAAATGACAATTACAAGCCTGGCAACTTTAGTACTCCAGCTATCTACCTAAGCATATTAAAAATGTCCTGCAGTGAGTTCTCCTTATAGTGCTTCCTTTTCTACCTCTCTATGTTTATTCCTGAGAGCTTGCCCACTGCTTTCCTCTCTTACTCCACTACCCTGCTAATTACTTGCTCCTCTAATCCCTCACTCAAGGCCTGTCCAAGGTTGTTCCCATGCTCCCACGTTTCCAGTTATGTGGAAAGTGGGATAAAGAAAACTGTCCCTTTTGGTGGGGCAAAGAGAGGAAGGAGCTTTACAACAAGGAACTGAAAGTATAACCTACCTTCTTAAGTAAAATATTCTGCTACCAGGGAGCAGAAAATCACTTGATGGCTCTCACAGACAGGTAAAATACTAACTTGTGTTTAGCTGTGGTACACGTATGATCTCAGGGCGGGGATCTTACAACCTTCCCCTTGACTAATACAGAAAAGATGAAGACTTGCTGAGTCAATAGCCCCTCCATGCTGAAGCTCAATGTGCTTCAGATGGTGAAATGGGACAGTCAGTGGAAACCAAAAACTGAAACATAATTTCTAAGTGAAGAAATCTGTGTAAGCCACGTAGTAGTGGATCAATAAAAGGTGAGGCCACTTCAGCTAAATAGGGAGAAAAGTAATGTATCTAATTATTTTTGTTTCCCCCCATAATTTTGGTAGAAAAAAATTAGAGGAATGTGGGCATTTCAGTGAATAAGATAGAAACATCATTCTCTGGAGTTGTCACTGATTTTGATTGCCATAATATTGTGAAGGCTAGAGATGCATTCGGATCCAAAAAGAGCCAAAGCAAGCTGTTTATTGAAGTGAGAAATTATACATATTCTTATCCTTAAGCTGGTGTTAAAAGGCAAAAGTTAGAAAGCATTGATAGGCAGATTAATACACACTGCAACAAATCCTCTCTTCAGGCTTTATGCCAAATTTCTGTAATTTCTTTTTTTTTTTTAATTTATTTGTTCTAGGAATGGTTATTAAAAGTCAGAAAGTTGAGATGACCAGACTTGTTAAGGTTTAAAGTTCATGAGATAGATTTTGCAAAGCTAATGCTGTAGTTTCCATTTTTTTAACTCCTCCTGGAGTTTGCCGTGCTAATTTACATCCCGGGTTCTATAAGGGAATACACGATTCTCCCCTAAATCAGGCTTTACCAGGAATGTTATTTCTGCCCTCTCGTGGCCACAGACCATTTTGCAGTTTTGCATCGACGAGAATTCCAGATTGGAATCTCAATTCGATAATTGCAAATTGCTTTTACTTTAGGGAACAGACATATGTTTTGTATCTCCGAGCCAGTTTTCCTGCATAAAATGTATTTATGTATATCTTTCATTTGAATATAATAGTTGATTGTTCAGATTATCAAATTAATTACATACAATTATTCTAGTTTATGTCATAGCCCAGAATATGAAGCTTGCATGTTACAAGAAACAGTCTGAACAAGAAATTTTGTAGCACGCATGTAAGAGCTTATAATGCAATAGTGATTTAAGAGAAAAGTATTATAAAAAACAAGAATAGATTATAAACTGTCAAATAATACTAACAAATGAGAACATTTTTTTGTTGCATGTTGGAAAATGGGGGAGAAACCCCATGACTTTATACATTACCTGCAAACTTTTTCCTGTGTGCTCCTTTTCAGTCCGTCCAAGTTACTGCAGCCTCACCTTGGTGATTTCTGGGTTAACTAAGAAAATCACTACTGCACATGTTGTGTCAGTGCCAAACTGTGCACCATCTGCACTTAGCAGCAGAGGGAAATAAGACCCAGAAAGAATGTATCACTAGTTACACATTTGAGGTGGGGGTGGGCTCTGAAATCCTCCAGCCCCCCCTGGATTCATAAAATTGTATGCAGTATAAATATGTGCAGAACACATTTGGTAGGAAATATCTTGAAATACAGAACTTCCAGAAACATGTAGTGGTAGCTGAGCAGACACAGGAAGAACCTTCTGAAAACTGTCTGCTCTTTTCCCTTCCTCTGCTCTTTCCTCAGACTGACCCATCAAGAGCAATTCAGAATCACCTCGGTTCACACTTCTTTCAGGAGTCCACAAGCCATATGTGATCCCAGTATATATGTGATCCCACCATAGACTGCTCTGGAATACCTCCAATGGTATTTAATTTCTTCACAGGAATCTAAATTAAACCTCTGACTTTTCTTTCATAGCTGCCAAAATAAGTCAGCTGCTGAATTGGGCTGTACATTTTAGTTTGAAATGTGTCTTGAGGGAGAGGCAAACCTGCACCTCTCAAAATTGATGGTGGTCTCTAAAGGCAAGTAGGTACTCAGTCAAAATGGTAACTAGACTCAAAGACAAGCTCAGCACCAAACATGTGCTTTTATGTTTTTCTTGAGCTGCTCTCTTCAACAGCAGAGTTCAAAGAAAGTTTTTCTCCATTCTTTTACAAATAAATTTCTCCATATTGGCCATAGAATAAATTCCGAACAATTTTATTGCCCCAAGATGTGGATGTATTTTAAGTACCTGCAGAGTTAAGCAGCTAAGAGAAGCAGATGATTTTTAAAAGAAGTTCCCCTCTGTTCTCATTCACTAATTCATCCAAATAGGAAGTGCTCCAGGTTTTGGAGCAGAGATCCCCCTGAGTCCTGCAGACCCAAATGAGGCACCCTGTCCCCCTACACTCCATGGAGGACCCCATGCCAGAGCAAGTGGATGCCAGATGTGTGGTTGGCTGTGACCCCTGTGGGAAGCCTGTGCTAGAGCAGGTTTGCTGGCAGAACTTGTGACCCTGCAGGGGACCCACACTGGACAGTCTGTTCCTGAAGGACAGCACCTCATGGGAGGGACTCTCTGTGGCAGTTTGTGAAGATGTGCAGCCCATCAAAGGACTCATACTGGAGAAGCCCATGGAGGAGTGTCTCCAGGAAGAGGGACTCCACATTGGAGCAGAGGAATAGTGTAAGGAGTCCTCCCCCTGAGGGGGAAGGAATGGCAGAAATATCACTTGGTTTACTGAACCCAATCTCCAATCCTCATTTCCTGCACTGCAGGGGTGGAGGAGGTGGAGGTAGAGAATTTGGGAGTGATCTTCCTTGTCTTCATCCGTGAGACTTTTGTTATATTTTTTCTTAAGTGTCCAGCTGAAGATGGAAGTGATATGGTGATTTTGATATGCTCCTTTTGTCCACCTTGGATCACCACAAGCATCTCCACAAATTGTAAATCTGTTTTCAACTGATAACTTAGATATAAATCTTCTCAGAGATTTATGACGTACTTTGAACCTTAGTGATGGAAACTGATTTAATGTTTTCTTTCGTGTAGGTAGGGTGGCTTCAGGATCTAAGGATCAAAACCCAAGCAAAGTTTTAGTTTACAGCATTCCTAATAGTTGCTTCTGGTTTTGAACCACTTTTCATCTATTACTTGTTACCTGTATATGCCCAAATTTGCAAAGACAGCTACATGGCTCTGTGTGCCCTACAACTCTCATATTGCATTGCTGCATGTCTGTGCATTTGTGCGACAGTATGCAGCATGTGAAGTTTAGCTCCAGTTTCTATTATTTAAACATTTCTTTCAGTGTGGCTGAGGTATCAAATACATATGAGGAGAAAGGAGATCATGCACTCCAACCTCCTGTTGAAAGCGTGGCCAACCTCCTGTTGAAAGCATGGCCTTAAAAGAAATAATTATCTGCTGAAGTATTGCTGTGTGAGATAAAGCAGTACTTGGGTGCCTCTGAAAATCTGGGGTGTAGCAAAATGAATTTTCCTGTGCAAGGTTTTTCTGACCTACGTCTGTCTTAACACATGACTCCTTTTTTAAGACCTGCAAACAATGGAAATACCCTTCTGTTTTTCATTTTACTTTATGCACTATCAGCATGTTGGAGGATGGTAATAAAAGGATGGAATGAACTTGAATAGCATTTAATAAGATCTGGGTTTAGAAATCTGTCATAACCATATACTTTTTTTCAGTACTTCAAGTACAATGGTAACCTACAGAGGTGTCTGAGTTTTCTGAAAACCAATCTAGAATATTTCTTCTACCAGTTAGCTCTAAGGATCTAAGTGGATCGTTTGTATGATGACTGTAAGAGAAACCCTTTTTTCCCCTTTTTTTTTTTTTTTTTTTTGGCTTTTACTAATATTTTAATTAGATACAGTTCTGAGTAAGGCCATAGGACTGACCTTCTGGCTAATCACTGCATAGGATACATTGTGCACAGATATGAAGAGATGAAAAAAATGTATTTTGCCCTATCCATTTTTCATGAGATAAAATACACATAAAGATATGGTAAGCCTCTTTTTTCTTTCCTAGTAGTACAAATTTTTCTCATCCAAACTCTGGGCTACAAAAGATCTGAGTGGCACTGGCTGAGGCCCTTCTACATTATGTCATCGGGAGAGCAGCACAAATGCAAATCAGACATCTATGGCTGTCAATGTATTTGTGCCAGGTGTACTTTTGTGGGTGACACTAATGAAAGCATTTCCAATTCCTGCTAACAGGTGCTCCTAAACTAGGGGAAATTTTTAAAATGTCTTGCTAAAGTTTGGAAATTTCTACTCTGTCATTCCTGACAATAGCCCAGTTTTCATATTTTAAAGGAAATGTAAAAGGCAATTGCAAAAACAATTGAAAGGAATCTCAGACTGACAGATTTTAAACACAATTCCCAAGTCTGGCTCCTTCGGAGGGTAAACCAAAAGTGTCACTTTACACTCCACTAAATCTGTCTAAATGATATATTAAAATCAACCCCATGATGAGCCTTTGGACTTATAAATTAATCAGTACATTGTCAGCTGTCTTCTCTATAAGCTTAAGTAAGAACCTAAAATAAACCTGATGTTTTTCGCATGGAGACTTTAATAACAGGCATAAATATTACTTGTATGGCAAGGAGGGCTGGGAGCTCCTGAACCCTACAAGAATTCATGCCAGGAAGTCTCAATAGTCTGTCAATTGATTTACTTGTATCCTTTCTTTGCTTTTTCCCAATTCATGAATAATATCTGTGTGTGGATAATAAATAATCCAGTGAGTGATAGCTGGAGCAATGTATGTTGCCTGTTGTGCCCCTTCTGCTCCTGTTGCACTATCAGTGATTGTTTTCTTGGCTCATGTGCTCTCAAGCCAAACAGAAATTTTGCACAGCATAGCATAATTCCTGCTTTGTGTACTTTTCAGCTAGCAGTTCCTCTGCTAAGGGAAAATAAATCAATAGCCACCTCCTGTATCCATGCTATGAAGCTTGCTATAAGAGGACAACTTAATTGTACCTGCTGCTGGGCCTGTGTTTGGGCTTCTGCTTTCCTCCCACAGCAGCTATCATTAATGCCAACCCTTTCCCTGTTAGGGTGATAGGTGATATTTCCCTGCTAGGTGATATGTGCCTTAAAAAGGCAGCTTCTATTGCTGCTCAGGGATTCTCACATATCTTGTTTCCTTTTGGTTCACATGATGTGCAGTGAGGTTTACAGGACCAGAAACACAGCTCAAAGTTCAGGGCATTTCCTTCTGCTGTCCATTTGACTGTAAATCACTTAAATATCTTGGTTTTCCTGACTGAGGAATAAATGACATCTGTTCTGGTGGTAGGCAGTAGCAAGACTTCTACTTCATAGCCTGGATCTTTGACTTTCCCCACACACTATTTGTTGACCAGTGTCCTTCAGCACGGACTTGGCTGCTGTACCCAAATGTTATACTGCAAAACAGGTCTTTCAACAGCACTTGTTAGGTAAAGCGTTTTCTGAGGCTCAGAGAAAAACCCAAAGATTGGTTTGGGATCTTACATTCAGGAAGTGTAACCTCACTGTTTTTTATCTGTTTAGAATTTCCTATCTCTTTGTTATTTCAGGTATGAGTGAGTAGAGAGAATAGATATTCTCAGGACTATAGTCTTGATTCACCAGGCACAGGTTGAATAGTGTGTTTCCTGAAGTCTCATTAACTTTGTGGAGGAATGGCAACTCAGCCTCTGTCCCATCTGTGAATTGATCTGATCAATTTGACAGGGTTTTCTCTAGGTTCTTGTAAAGATATGTGGAATGTAAGGACATCTGGCTATTAGTTTTTCAGCATAAAGACTAAGACAAGAGACAGGAGAAAACGTCAGAAACTCTCAGACATCCAAATCCTGAGGAAGAAGAGGCAACAGGACAGTAGCAAAGAGCAGAACTCCCAGACCACTTCTTGGTGGGACTCGAACAGAACCACCCAATGCCTTGAGGAGGTTCAGCCAGACACTGAATGGACACTGCATGGACACTGTGAACACGGGTGTGTGTGATCTGATAGCAACCCTCAAGCCAGGCTAGCTGGACAGTAGAGTGAGTGATCTGATTGCCAGCAACTGAGGAGTAAAAGGGACCTGGAGGTCTGAGGGCTAAGAACTGGAGAGAGACAGCTTGTCTGGTTCCAAGCTATTGAACAGACTGAGCATCAAAGGGCTGCTGATGAAGGCACCCGTTTGTGTGTGTGATTCTAATGTCAATTTAAAGCTGGACTAGCTGGTGAGCTG
Organism: Motacilla alba alba; assembly: GCF_015832195.1. NCBI lineage: Eukaryota > Metazoa > Chordata > Aves > Passeriformes > Motacillidae > Motacilla > Motacilla alba. The sequence goes on from NC_052017.1 coordinate 32,389,539, forward strand.
AAGAAGAGGTGTAGAAGCCAGCTGTCAGAGAGGCAAGTTGCCTTTCAGATTTATATCTAAGATGACCCATAAAAACCAGGAAAAGTGATTTCTCAACACTTGATTTTCTTTAGCTGCTCATGACACAAAGGCTATCAGCAGTTTTGATCCTGCTTCTCATTGTTATTATTCACAGCATAAGCTTCTTTTTATTTGAACCATGCACCTTTATTAATTTTATGCTTTTAAATTCTGCTTTAAATGCCGTAAATTACACAGCCATTGTTCTGAAATTCAGTTTTACAACCAATAGGACATAAGTAGTGCAGAAATAAATAGAATTTATCCTAGACCACCACTGAAGCAAACTACCACAACAATCACTACAATTACCATTGCCTTATATGTCAAGGGTTTGTACAGAAAAAAAGACATTATGCATACATGAAGGCAGGTTTGCATTTCAATTTGCACATTTCCTTTTGATGACATTCAGTTTTGAAAACACATTGCAGCTTTTCCAAGTCTTTCAGATTCTGTCTTCATAATTTCATTCCAATATTAACGTAACTGTTAGAATTCACATCCCTAAAAATACCAGACAAATAAAACAAAAGCTGTTATAATTAGGTGAGACAGTGAGAAAGGAATGAAAGGAATCAAATTAAATGAGAGAGAACCTTGGCCTCTGATATATTCGTTATCTTTTCTGGCCTGAACTTCTACTTTATTCATGTGTCAGATGGAGGTCAGGGGTAGCCAACTGAAACTTGGTTACAAGACAAATGGGCAGTTCCAGTAAGGCAGCAGTTATGATGAGAAGGACTGTTGCTGAAGAGCTGGTTTAAATTATTCTTAGTAATAGCAGGAAATAGTTTTTCTATGCTGAAAAAAATTCTGGGATGTCACATAAATTTTTCCATGACAACGTGGAATGAAAAATCAAAATCTCAAACATTGTCTGAGTAAGAAAATATGAAAAAAAATAGGATTGGATGAGAAAAAATAATTTCCAGAATGCTGCTGTTCAGCTTGGAATTTTGTCTTTTTTTAACTCTAATTTGCATAAATTTAGAAAATGGAGGAGTGATTTGTGGGTAAGTTTGTAATTTTATAGTGCTGAAATGGGATATTTTAATGATTCTGAATCTTCACCAAAGCTATGACTTTTCAAAATGAAACATGATCTAAAAAAGCATCAAATCTAATCCTGTCATATGAACATTTTCAGATTTGGCTATTTGGCACCTTCTCATTAAAAAAAGGTTTTATAAAAAGATTCTCTACTACTTTTTTATGAGGCTTTTTGATTTGATGAACTGCAATCTTTCTTTTGGCAAATTGAACTCATATTGAAATGCTTAGGAGTATTCCTAGAGGAATTCTAGCTGTATTTAATCATTGCTAATCTATGATTTAATATGCATTTTAATATATGGCTTGAACACTTGTGTAGCATTACCTGGTTTGGATTCCTGAACGTCTCGAGGCAGATTGACAGCCAGTGACTTCCCAAATCTCTGTGGCAAATTTAGAAGTGATTGACTGAAACCTTTCACAAGTGGAGATCTCCCAAGCCTGTGTGATACCTTTGGAGCATGATTAGGTATGCTCTCTCCAAAAGCTCTTCCAAATCTCAGGGGCAAATTAGAAAATGGTTTAATGCTTCTTTCTTCTGGATAATTTCTTCCAAATCTAAGGGGTAAATTAGCAACTGAATTTGGCATCTTGCTTGCTGTAAAAGGGTTCATTTTGATGATCTCTTTTGATCCCCAGTCTTCCATTTCTTCAAAATTGAGACTCCTCTGCTTTTCCTCCAAAATATTATCTTCAATCTAAAGGCAAAAAAATTTGAAAAATGATATGATCATTTTATAGGGCATTACTCCAGTTACCAATGACACAAAGTATTCAATTTCATACCTCCCTAGAAAGCTGCTGGGTAATGGTCTTATCTTTTGGAATATGTAATGTTTTTTGCTAAACTCCATTGTAACGTGAGCTCCTTCATATGGATTACTTCATATGCTGACATTGTCCTGCTTACCTTTTCAGAGCTCTGACCACAAGGGCATATTTCCATATCAGTGTCAGCAAATGGTTCAGCTCAAAGGGTGTCAGTTGGAAATATTTCTGGGCACAAGTGTCAGTATCTGTGCAGTCAGATAAGATAGGACAGCAGTTGCTGTCAGGTCCACATTTGCCACTATCACCACCTGAAGTTCTCTGGAGTGGAAAATGCTGAACATATTTTGTGACTTCACACAGACCCAGACTCTTACTAATCTGGTCTGGATGAACAGGAGGATGGACCAAGCTACTTGAAGGTATAGTTCATTTCTTCCTCAGCATTGGGTGGATGCTTTGGACCCAGTATCCATCCAGGCTGTCAGGCAGGGAAGTGAATGGAAAGGTTTTGGGTCAAGTTCACATCATGCCTGTTCCAGCCTTGCAGCCTAGAGGTTGTCCTGAGTTTTAAATGGCTTTGGTCCTCCACTAGCCCATAAGATACATTGGGAGCTCCTGGGCTCCTAATTTTTGTGTAACCAGCACAAAATACACTTTCTGTATCCATGCTGTCATACAGTGAACTGAGCCTAGTATATTACCTGTCTCATGATCCTGAGGGCAGCTGTTGCCTGAAAAAGAGCTTTATCAGGATGACCCTTCTTATAGAGCAGTATTCTTCCCTCGGCGTACTGAAAATAACTTACTTTTGTGACAAAAATAAGTTTCCAGGACTTAAGAGCAAATACGTACAAATATGGATTTAGATTTAAGTGAAAGACACAAATGCTACTAATCATAATTTCACTTCCTTATCCCTATTTGTCTTCCCTGTGAGCTTTTCTAGTTACTGGCAGAGAACAGTAATGAGCCATTCTAGTTCATATTTCATGATTTAAACTTATTTAAAGTTTATTTAAAACTATCCCTCTGATTGCACCTGCCCTCTACTTCTGGAAGTACATAAAAGATAGTCAGCCAAAGTCCAGAGGATTTGATTAGCATAATTTAATTTGTATTTTGTTTTGAAGGATGTTTATTATACCGATGATGATAAGTCAAAAAGAGAGGTTGGCTACCATTTCCTAGGGAGTATTTGCAGGGAAGACATGAAAAATAATACAGATGAAATGTGCAAATTCCATTTGGCACCTATTGAGACATAATAAATGTGCAACCCTGCAAAGAAATTTTTTATAGGCAATTTCCAGAGTAAAATTTTAAGACCATTAAGTATATTAGATTTAAAATATTCTCTGTTTATCATTATTCTTTGAGTGTTACAAGCATGCCTTTATCTGTTATATTATGTGCATAAAACACCTGACAGGAATATTAATTGAGGATTCACTGTGTAAGTAAGAAGCTTTTCAGAAAAAGTCGCAGCCTAATCACAAAGCTGTACTGCAAGAAAATTGGAACATGAGTTGATTTACGCCATCAATTCATGTGTTTGAGCAGAGGAATTTCTTGAAAAGTTCTTTTGACAAGCTTTTTTCATACTGCTAGTGCTGTAATGCTGAATGCTGTGGAATGAGTTTAGGATAGCCTGTGCCAAAACATCCAGTGTGCTCAGGATCTGACCCACAGTTCCCCCAAACAATGTCATAGTAATACAGATCTTACCTCATAATATTTCTCATCATTGTCTTCTCTGCTCTCCGGCCTGGAGTTCATTGGTTCATTTAGGCACATGCTGTTTGATGTGAGAAAGACCTCTGTAGCTAAAGCAAACAGAATAAACTTCTTGGTTGAAAGGACTTTCATTTTTCTCACGTTAAGCTTACTTAGAGAGCTCAGAATCTGTACAGAAAATAAAACTGCCATCTTTTTATATAATCAGAAAACAAACCAAATTTTTTTTACCATGACATCAGTCTCTACAGCTCCAATTCCCGATATTAATTAGGGAAGTAATTTGAATATATTGGAAGAATGTTGGGAATTTCTTTTGTGAAGCTTCTTAGACAACATAACTCCTTGTTAGGGACACGCTGACTTTACAAATATTTTCTTCTGGTGAAGTATGTCTTAATTAGCTAATTTTGAGAGCCGCAACAGTAGAGATGTACCATAGCCACAATGCTCCATCACTAGTAGACAAAATCACCTTGTTTCTTTCTTTTGTATTGGTGTCCTCAGAAGGACTATGAAAGAAAGCTTTCCCCATGTAAGCATTCTTCTGCTTAAACAATCCTTTCAGACCACGGAATGCTTGTTTATACTTATGTACACCTAGGAACATTTGTCCCATTAAAATCAAGTGTTGTGTATTGGAGTTGTTGATCAGATCCTAAGAGATGTTATGCATCAACATAATGTATTGACGTATGTAATGCCTATGCTCTAAATTTGACATACTAATTTGCATTCAGAATGGGTTAGGTACATGCTTTTAAAACCCTGCCCATAAGGTAAATTTTTTAGAAATTCCAACGTTTATGTTGCATCTATATTTTTCAGGACAAATTTCCAGCAGTGGTTTTTAATCTGCCACTTAGCTGAGCACAGTGAAAGTGCTGGACTGCCCATGCATGTTCTGTCCCAGAAACAGATTCAGGATGCAGACTAAACCTACCCTTAAAGCACACATTGAATTAGTTGCTATATAGGCTGGTGAGCCAGGCTAAAATTAAAAAAAAAGCATATTGTGCTGTTCTTCCATTTGTTATTCCTAAATTCTTGAACTGATTTAAATTAGTACTTAAAATCAGCCCCATATGGAGGAAATTTGATTGCTTGCATTAAGTGCTCACACTGAAAGTTGGACTCTAGGCGTGTTATTTTGCAATTCAACACCAGAGTTGTAAAATGTCCATTCCATCACAGCACTGGCAATGTAGTCCCAAGAGAACATGTTTTATGCTGTGGGCAGCATGGATTATATGGACTGTTTATCTGTTGAGAGACAGTATGTTACTGTCTTTGCTGCACAGTGAAGCTGAGGGATTTGCAGCTAACCTCATTTTTAAATTAAGTTGGCTGTTTTGATGGGTGCATGTCTGCAGTCATTTCTACCTTTGATTCTCTGAAGCTGAGACCCTGAAAGCCAGAAGCAGCCTTCAGAAGGAAATCCCACTGACAGAGCTGGAAGTGAAAAAGGGACGGTTTCTTTTAGATGAACTTCCCCAGGTGGAGAGGGTGTCAAAGATTCTGCTCATTTTTTATGTGACAGAGACCATCAAATTGCTAAAAGAGATGAGAATGGTATCAGTTAGATAAGTTAGTAAGATAATTAGGAGCTCCTGTGAGAAAATAGTGTATTTTAATTATTTACTGGCTTTTGTGAGTCACTTTCCTTTGCTGTTGTACAGTTACATTTACATTTACCTTTTTACATTTACATTTTGTACTCCTTGTTTCTCTGTGGCATGCAATCCTTCTGGCCCTGTCTGATAGCAGAAAAGGTTGAGTTCAAAGACTACAGAATCATAGATGGTTTTGAGTTGGAAAGGACCTCAAAGATAATCTAGTTCCAACCCTCCATGCCATATCTGGGGGCGCTTTCTCCTGGATCAGGTTGCTTTGAGCCCCATCCAAGCTGACCATCCACTTCCAGAGATGGGACATCCACAACTTTTCTTGGCAACTTGTTCCAGTGTCTCACCACCCTCACAGTGAAAAATTTCTTCCCCATGTCTAATCAAAATCCTTGTATTTGGATTAGATATGTTTAAGTTTAAAGCTTTTCTTTATGTTTAAAGATATTCCCCCTTGCCCTTTCACTACAGGCCCTTGTAAGAAGTCTCTCTCCAGCTTCCTTGTAGGCTCCCTTTAGTACTGAAAGGTGGTTAAGGTCTCCCTGGAGCCTTCTCTTCTCCAGGCTGAACAACCCCAACTCTCTCAGCCTGTCTTCATAGGAGAGGTCCTCCAGCCCTCTGATCACCTTCATTGCTCTCCTCTGGACCCACTCCAACAGTGGATGTCCTTATTATGTCAGCATGTCCTTATTATGTCAGCAGGCCAGAGCTTAATAAGACTCCATGTCCTTATTATCCAGGGCCAGAGCTTCATAATTCAGGTGGAATCTCATGAGAGTGGAGTAGAGGGGCAGAGTAACCTCCCTCACCTTCTGACCACACTTCCTTTGATGCAGCCCAGCTTATGGTTGGCTTTCTTGGCTGCAAGATCACTTTTCTGACTCATGTGATGGCAGTAAGCACAGTTCTGTGTGGTCTCAAGGGGCAGTGGTTCCCCTTGCATTCTCTGAGATTGTTCTACAAGGTGCTTTAGAGTGGGATGTGGTAGATAGGGAGGAAAAAGATACCAGTAGTGATTCATGAAGAGGGCTTGCATGAGCACACGTAAACCATGTATGCAAGAAGTAAGAATGCATGATGATGCATTTGTCCTCAGAGTGCCTTGGTATGAGACCTCTTCTCAGAGTAAGTGACTTATTTTCTGTTTTTAAATAATATTCATGGCAGGGAAATGGAATTCTGAGGATACCAAAATTTTGGTGTTTGCAAATCTGAGCCAAATTATTTGGAAAACAGAGGGAATAAAATGTCAGTGGAGAAGACCTCTAGAAGGAGCCCATGTCCTCTTAGTGCTTAGGGCAGGTCAGGGGCAGCAATTGTCTCTTTTCACCAAGGGCTGAATGTGGATTCCTGACTCTCTGGAGCCTCATGTCAGGAGGCTTCAATCTGTGGGAATAGACAGATTTTCCAAGTTCCTTTACTTTATGATAACAATAAAGACATACAATAACAATAAAAAATGCAATTCATACTCTTAATATCTATCTAATGTGGTCATTTACCACTGGGCTTTCCTTTTACCTAGCAGCTGCTTTATGAACCTGTCTAGATCAATGATTTTGCAATTAACTCTGTGAAAATATTTGCCTTCTAAATGTAATAGTATTTGCAATAGCCAAAAATTCTCTCTTACAGTGTTTGGCATAAATACAAATTGTGCTTTCCCTGGACAGAAAAAGAAAATATATTGCTGTTGTCCATGCCAAATCAGGCTTTCTTGACATTTATCTTGTCTCCTATGTATGTTGATTTTCTAATCAACATAAAGTGAAGTTTTCAGGTGTTTTGTAGGCCAGGCAGTCAGGGAGTTGTATGTCTTTGTACTTTTTAATGAATTAATTTGCCTTTGATGGCTCTACATCAGGAACTCCTTGGAAATTTCAAGTCAAGAAATTACAGTGATTGTTCATTACCTTCCTGAGGAAGGACTTGTCAGACCCTACTGCTCAAGTACCAGAATGGATAACATGAGTGCTCTTCATCAATGTGATCATGACTTCAGCAGCAGCATTAGCTGGCCCAGCTGACTTCCAACTGAGGCAGCTGAGGCATCCTGTCATGATCAATTAAAATTATTTATTGGCAGAGGGAAGACACATTTGTTGATGACACATTGTGTTGTAGAAGTGGGATGTTTATTCTTTAATTGCTTCTGCTTGATCCACAAAGGGATCTAGGCACATGGAGGGGAAACAGCTCTGGGTGTTGCTGAAAATCATTTTTGAGTTCTTAGCCTCTGGTCCCACGCTTGTTTTTCCTTGCCATCTTACATCACTTGTCAGCCAAGCTATTCAGAGGACTTCACTGGACTTCTGCTTTTAAAATTCCCCAGTTCAATAGGAATGAGCTGTGCCATCTACATGTGAAAAAAACCTCACAGGCAGTGACAATTTAAGGATTTTCCCACTGGTGCATACTAGAGACTAGGGTAAGGTAGTGTTTGCTCCCAGTTTTCCCTTAATTTAACGTAGGTAGGCACATTTTGGCACAAAGGTAGGAGTATTTTGCGTAGGGGTATAAGAGTAAGGTGGATCTGATCTGTGACAAATTGATGGATATCTACTTTAGAAATTTGACATTAATATGTAATTAGTAGTAATGGCAAAAGTAGCTCAATTTCATAAGCAACTCCATGCACAGTTATTTGATTCCAGTGAAAGAACAAAGTTTTAATATTGCTCTTTTTTCATATGAGAATATACTGATAAATTCTTATCCATTATTAACAACACATTGTGTGAAAATTGCATGTTATATGACTCATGATGCCAATAAGCATCTGTGCATTTCCATAATGATAAATCATTTATAATATATTCATTTTGCCGTTATGTATTATATGACCTATCCTATGGCTCATTTTGAAGTAAGAAGATTTAAAAATTTTTAACTCTTTTCGTTGGCAAGCAATTCTATTCATATTTCACCCATTCCTGTGGTGTGCAGAGGGGTCTGTTTGCTTTGCTGTGTTGTGCTTCAGTTCTGGTGCACAATGCAATGAGTGTTTGCCTGGAATATGTATGACCCCAAGCAGATAGATACACCTCCACTCACTACCCTGACCCTGCATGCAGATGTAGGCCTGGTGTCCCTCTCATACTGATAATAAATATTTCAGTGATCAGGGGAACCAGTGAAGCTTGCTTTCCCATAACTTATTGATCGAATATTAAATGACAGTGGGTAATTTCTGAGGTCCAGTAAGGATTAACCTTACTGTATGATGTCCCTGTGAGCAGTGTCTCTATCCTCTCTTGCTATGCCTGTTATTTCAGAGAGATTTTTTCCCTGCCAAATTTAACTGAACTTGACTGCTAGACTTGAAAATTATCAAGGGTGACTGACAGAAACACACTTATGCGCAGAGAAACAGAGACTTGCCACATTTTGTTAGAAAACCAAATCAGGAATGGCTCTGCTGAAATACCACAGGTATAAAGCCTCAACATCTGTAAATTTGCTATGGACACAGTGATAATTTTGATCTTTATTAATGAGGCATTAGCTCAGCCATTGGGGTTTTGCAGAATAGGAGAACCTACTGTGAATGAATAGGAGAACTTACACCACTGTGAAAGCCCCATTCTTTGTGTACTGTACCTTGGTATGGAAAAATAGCATTTTTGAAACTGCCCTCTCTGATTTGCAGAATCAGACCTTTAGTTTTAAACGACATTTTCCCCTACCTGAGCTTTCCTGTTAGCTGGGTGGTAGGAAACAAAGGACAAATGCATACAAATATCAAGGTACAAGTAATCTCCTTTTTAGGTTAACCCCTATGAATTAATCACTACTGTTAGAAGATATTTCCCCCGTTGATTCCCTGAATACAGACTATAGATGTGTAATTTTACATTTTAATTTTTTTTTCCTTGAGCTTTTGGAGCAGCAGGACAACATGAGAGACTATGAGAGGCTTGAGCTGTTATGGTAACAAGCTGGAAATGACTTTGACTTCTTGGTAAATAAGGTGTGAACAGTAATTCCAGATTGGACAGGTTCTTCAATTATACATTTGTGTTAGTAATAAAATAAACATGTTTTCAATAACATTTGAGATATAAATATCTTCCTTTTTACTAAGTACTCTGCAGAGTGTAATACCATACTTACCAATCTACTATAGCTTGTAGCACTCTTGCCCATTCTTGTCTATTAAAAATTTAACCCGTTTACCATACATTATTAAAAGTGCTTTGGTTGGCTGCAAATCAAGAAAGACTTCATAAAGTCTTACAAAAGCAAGAAATCTGATTAAATATAGAGTGCACAGGCAGCAATGGAAAGTGCATGAGAAAAAAATACATTAAATTATGCCTTAAAAACTCCTTCAGGACTTTAAAAATCATTAGTAGATTTTATTCAAGTTAACAATTAACCAAGGGACTCCTAATAGATTCATTATTCTATGTTTTCCCTTCACTTTTTCAGTTTGAACTTGTTCTAGTTATAGATACAAATACCTTCATCCCTTTTTCAGAATTTTTTTTTCTCAGAAATATTATGCTCTTTTAATAGTTCTTGTATATAAACATATGAGTTTGAAGATTAAATTATACATTAGCTGAATTAGGGGTTGCAGGGACTGATTTTCACTCTAGGGAAAAACATAAACAATTTAGGAGAGGAAACATATTAAGAGAGAACACCTATGTTTTGTGGAGTAAGAAAAAGACTACAAGCACTTTACTGACAAAGCTGGAGAAGCAGGTCCAGCTTGTTTGAGCAAGCCTCCTGCCAGGGCCACCTCCAAGGAAGAGGGTCAGGACCTTCTCAGCTGGTTGAAATAGGGCTGGGGAAGGGAGTTACCAACTTGATGGAAAAGAGACAAGATTAATAGCACATACAGTGGCCCAATTATTGCCAATTTTGTGCAGTTTTTTTGACACTTGTACTGGGTATTGCTGGACAGTTTGGCTGCTTAAGCACTGAAATTCTTATGGTCCTGTGAAAAAAAGAAGAAAGTCACTTTTCTCCCCTACTTTCTCTCCCTCTTAATACTTTTTTTTTTTTAAATTGTGTTTCCCTCTTCATTTGAAATACAGAGGACAGATTCTTGTGAATATCTGATCCTTATGGTGTGACACAGAAAGTTTCTGGGGGAAGACTGGGAATGGTAAGGGGCAAGTCAGTACTGGACCCTTTATGTTCTACCCTCATCTGTGATATCTCAGAGCAGTTGAATGAGGAAAGCCCTTGAAGAAATAAGTAAGGGGGAAAAAGCACTGAGAAGACAAATCTAGAACCTGAATACAGGATGGGACATGCCATTTTCAAATAAAAGGATCTAGAGGAAAACACCAGGGTTACTCAGGTTTAACTGCTGTGCTAGTTTGGGACCCATGTGTACTGACTCAGCTGTGTTCAACCTCACTCTGTTTTGAAGGAGAACACTTTAAAACTGTTACACAAAGGTCCCTAAATTATTATATAATCTGATGTGTGGGAAGGGGCCCATCAGGATCACTGAGTCCAACTTCTGGCCCTGTGGAGGACACACTAAGACTCACACCATGTGCCTGAGAGCATTGTCTAAATCTTTATGGGTAAAAAACATTTATCAGTCCTTCTAGGAGTTATCAGTGGTGTCCAGCATTTCTGGGATGGGCTGACAATGGCCTGGAAGTGTCACTTAAATTCTTGACATATCAGCTTGGGCATCAGGAACTTTTAATAGAATACTGCTCCTCAAAATCCCTATCAAATTCCAAGTCAATTAATTTGCTACTCATTTCCCTGAACCTTGCGCTGATTTTCTAAAAAGACAAAACCAAGGAGTTTTAGTCCTGAAAGCAAAGGTGTTCTGGTGGTGGTTGCTGCACTGTAAGGGAAGCGCTAGGAACAATGAGAGCTGTGTGTGGTGCCAGGGCAGCAAAAGAATCAGAGGCAGAAAGCACAGGAGGAGAAGAGCAAATCTGGACAGTCTGTGCAGGATGTCAACCCAAAGCTTAGTTCCATGCTCTAGAGTATAAGAACAAAGTAAATTTTAAGTTATAGGGCTATAATTCCATTGCTTCATTGTGGTGACTGTATAAGGCCACTTGAGCTCTGCTCTTGTAGTTTATGATTTCCCCACAATCTCCTGGTGGAATTACAGCCCTGTAATTTTTTACAGTAGTGAGCTGCTTATTTTCCTGTTTACGACAGTACCTCACTGGAGAAGTTGGTAATGGTAACCTAGGCCTATCATATAGTCCCTTATACTCTTGCATTTTTTTTGAAGCAAAAATTAAAATTGTTCTTTAGGAGCAGGCTAACAGGCTGGGCATAGAGGAAGGAAGCTCATTTTCTGCCTGTCTATCTCTTTAAAGATTGTTTAATTTAGCAATTATTTGTCTGGATGCAGGAGAGCATAATGACTACGCATTTCACATCTCTGTGTGACAAACAGCTGTAAGACTCCTACTTCCACATATTTTCCTTTCCCTTTCTTGCCCTCCCGCTGTATATTAATTTCTCAATTAAAGCTCATCCCAGCAGCCCCTTGCACAGGATGTCACCGTAATGGAGGGCTGAGGGGAGGTCAGCGTGGATCACCACAGGTGGATGCCAGGACTGAGGAAGAAACAGTTCTTGGGCTTGATCCCACCCTAGCACCATGCCATGGATTTTGGTCCAGAGCAGATGGACGTAGCCGTTAATTTGATTAGTTGTGAGTGTGGAAGGGAGGCAGTCACAGCAAAAGGGGATGGGCACAGTAGGCAGGTAATTGAAGTGTCATATGCTTGTATGCTGTAGCATCACAGCCATATTCTGCTCCACAGGTAATGGTGCCAATTACTTAGTGCACATAAATGAATAGAAGCATTTAACAATCAGCACAGTTGGCCAATCTACCCATTGCACCCTGAGTACTGAGAGAGAAGGCATCACAAACGTGGCAACAGTTCTGGGGAGCTGCTTAGGAGAGTTAAGTGTTTGAATATAGAGGTAGGGGATACCCAGAAGCTTTTGATTTTGATGGAAGTACTGACCTTGGCATTTGGAAAAACTCAGTGTCTCTATTAACAGCTTTCAGTACAACTTTCAGTGATTCTCTGATGTGTCAAAAAGCATGTGTGTGGCCAAAAGGAACCAAACCTATCTCCACATGCAGACTAATGGGTGGATAATAGGCATGTCTGCAGGACTGTGATTTCAGGTGAATACAAATTATTGAAAAGGTGTTTCATTACAAATAGTGAACTACCACTAATTCTAATCTAGCAAATTACCATTGTAGTGTCATAGGACCAGTTACTTGTGGAGATTCCTTTGTTTCTTTGTGCTGTAAACCACAAAGTGCTGGATGTGACGCATGATGACAATTCTTTTTCTGGAGTCTGGTATGTGAAGAAGTATACCAAAAAATCTATTTTGATATCTGCTTTGTCAAGACTCCTAAGATTGGACATTTGCTTTGAGAAGAAGCTCACACATCCACCTCCTTGACACTGAATCTATTGATTTAGAACATAAACTGGTATTTTCAGGACATATTTTTTAATTAAAATATAGATAAAAATCCTAAGATACCTAGACATTGAGAAGTGGGCTGTAGCTGGTGCCTTCCAAGCACTGGTCAATGCAATACATGCTACAATTTCAGGAGAGGCATTTTTAGTAAGACTTTAATACAGTCTATCATAGGTTAGTCTATGGTAGTTGCTAAAACAATTCAGAATTTTCTATATTTTTTATTTCATTATCATATCGATAAATATCTAAATTAGATATTTAAATTATTAAATTAAATTTATTTAAATTATTATTTTATTTAAATTATTAAATATTTTTATTTAAATATTAAATTTTTATTTTATTTAAATTATTAAATTTATTTAAATTATTAAATTTAAATTTAATTTAATTTAAATTTAATAATTTTTATTTAAATTTTTAAATTTAAATTATTTTATTTAAATTCTTAAATTTTTAAAATTTTATTTAAATTATTTAAATTTTTTTATTTAAATTATTAAATTATTTAAATCATTTTATTTAAATTATTAAATTATTAAATATCTAAATTAGATATTTATCGATATGATAATGAAATATCGATATAACATCTAAATTAGGCTCTTACACAGTTTGGCCACCTTCTTCCATTGGGCATGCACCGCTCTGTGCAAATATAGGGAAAGAGAAAAGCCACGCCGAAGGATTCATTCAGTAGTGCTTCCATTTCACCACATGGGGGCATGAGATATTTATTTAAGAGAGCTTTTTGAGCATATGGTTGAGAAATATGAGGAAAGGAAGCCTTCCTGGTAAACTGGAATCAAAATTGTCACTTGGTTTTTCAGATCTTTGCTTGCAATCAAAATACTTAGTAAACTGTTATTGCAAGTGACATTAACCTAAAATATAGTAGCAAACAGAAATATAGCATGGACAGGAAAGAATATCAAAACAGATTTTAAATATCCCCATTAGTCAAGTTGGCCTCTAAATATATTTTTATGATGCTATTCTGGGGCCTCTGTGAGCAAAATCTGAAATCTTCCATGTAACACTGCATGTCTGACTTAATAGCCTCAATATTTATATTAAATGAGAAGGAGGCTGCTCTGAAATATAGTGACCTACATCTGGAGTAAATCCATTTCATTAATTGCCTAGATGACAATAATTTTTTGTCATTCACTTGCAAGATGAGTACTATGCTCTATACATTACGGCCCAGATCCAGCAAAGCACATGAAATCATAGCTAATGATGTTAAGTGCTTGGATAGTTCTCCTTGAGCACGTGCCTTAAGCTGAGTATGTATTGAAGTGCATTTCAACACAGAAAAAGTAGCACAATCAAACATTTAATTAGTTTTAAAATGGAATTCAAAATGCAGTGCATTTCTTTGCACTTTACATTGAAAAAAAATGCATGCTTTGAGACTCTCTTGGGACAGACATGACTAAACCTATTTATCCACTTTGGTTTCGAAGGCAATGAATGCTTATTGTTTTCTGCTGCTTTTCTCCCCTAAATTTATAAATTTATTTTGCTCAGTCAACTGGTTTGTTTACAGCAGAATATTTATATGACTATTTCCAACACTGGTTTTTAATGGATTTTTTTATTTATAAGATAATTCACACATTTTGTTGGTATTTAAAAGGTGGGAATATTTTCGCTTCTGTTCTTCTGGTTTTAAATCAAAGCAAAAATGAGTAGCAGTAACACTGTCTAAGCAAGTGCTCACAGTACCTGAAAGCTTGTTTCTTTTCAAAATAAGTAGAAAATCAGGATTTTGTTCTGCACATTTTTGATGCAGATATTTAATTCTCACACAAGTCAAAGGAGCCATAAATCTAGGTCTTGTGTTTTTGAGCCATTTTGTGCTTTTCGTTTTGCAATATTCAGCATATGCCTTTGACATATTGATGTCTGTCTAAACAAGATTGCTGCACACAGGTGAATTCCAAGTCTGAGAGGGAATGTTGTCCTCCTGTTCCTCTCAGGGAAAAGAAACTGAGTAAAGGACCCCAAATTCAATTCATACTTCACCAAAACTTGGGGTACTTCTTTTCCTTATCTTTGTATAAACCCATCTTTGTGGTAAATATATTTCTACAGAAAGGCTAAATATTATTTAGAGTCAGAAGACAGAGGCAAAACTATTTCTGATGATAGTGTAGGTTGTACAGCACAGCAGAATTTATTCAGCAGACTACAGCTGCTGGGTACCTTTTCCTAAGCTTATGTCAATGCCTGGGCTTGGATCCATTCAGTTTACTCCAGCAGTTTAATCCTGACATCTTGCATTTTTAAGTGCTCTATAGAAGCTTGCCTAAAAATCCTTCCCAAAAAATGCTGAAATAACTTGAGCCTGCTGATCCACTTGTATAACAAAGGAGCTCACGTCTCTTGGCTGTGTTCTCAGAGTTAAAATACAAGCATATGAGAGGAATTGTGACAAGCAGAGAATGAGTCCACATTGCACCCCTACCCTGGCAAAATGTGACACTAGCTGACACTAACTGTGCACTTTCTGTCCCCAAAACAGTCCATAGTAGGTTTGACTGCATTTCTTCTATGTTCACTAAAATGTCTGCTCCTTGCTAGCAATGCAGCACTTGTGTGTATTAATCTCTAAAGCTATCAGCTCATCTCTGCTCTCTCTAAAATGAATGAGGCAATGAACATGGTGTCAGATGCTGTTTTCCAGTAAGCTTTTCTGCTCCACTAATGCATCAAATATATTTGAATTTACTATTCACATAACTTTTTATGGAACACTATTAAGCCAATTTGGTTGATAACCACTGTAACCTTTTTAGTAAGTTACAGCACAGTGAGGTCACTGTTCCTGGATGTGGTTTGCTGATGCCATGATATCCTTGTATGAAGCAGGAGAGCACAGTTAGTTGGTTTTGTTTGTATGTTTTTAAAAAAATATTGCTTGTTTTTGTTTTTGTTTTAATCAAGAACTGATTAGAGAGAATGATTTAATACTGCTTTTCCTCAAAAGCAACATAGTCTTGGGAAAGGATCAAACAGTCTCTCTAAGCTGGTTACCACCTTCCTGACTTCATGTTGTTTTTAAATGAAACATCTGACACATTTTCCAGCTGGGATGTTATTTTGTTCTTCTTGACAAAGCAATTCAAAATTCACTGAAAAACAAGCTGAATGGGAGAGGGATTTTTTTCTCCCCTTAGACATCTGTAGCTTTCTTTCAAAGCTGATGTGATCTTTCATCTGGACAAGAAAGGCTTTGATCCAAACTCTAAGATCCCCATATCTCCCAGTTAATTGGTGTTAGTGAGGTAGGTTTGACAGTCCTTAACACAGTGAGTGGAATTCTTTACTGTGTTAAGACCTGTCTATTGTGGCTCAGTCAGCTCAAAGACATCAGCTTTCTCTTGTTCGACTTCTGTCCCACTGGGGATGGTTACAGGTTTTATGTGCTTTCATTATTTTCTCTTGTAAAAACCACTGAATGCCAACAAAGCAAAACAGTTGTGAAACTGAACAAAAACAATGTCTTAGAGACATTCCTGTAACCTTTGGTTTTCACACACACTCACAGATAAGAGAGGAAGAGAGGGGGATCACATTAAAAATCGAGCTCTTCATTTTTTAATAACTTGCTTGCTTTTTGGGGTGATTGTGTCTGTAATGTATTTGTTATTTGATCATTCTGGACTATATTACTTGATTGAAACAATAGAAGCAAGCATCATAGCTCCTACCATGTGTATATGAGTTAAGCACTGTGCATAATAAAGTATTATTCTCTAATGAAAAACGCTCACTTTAAAATCCACATTTTAGTGCAATTAATTTAAACAAAATCTGTGCCCTTCCTTCACGTTAGGACATAGCAGAATAAAGAAAATTTTATCTTCTCCACTGTGCAGCATTTGGCATTGAGGGAATAACTTGGCAAAGAGCTCTTATTGTATGGGACTGTACACAGTGAATGGACACAGCCTCACAGCCACACTGTTATTGGAATTAGAGAGGAGACAGGAAAGAAATGCATAAAATTAATTTCCTTTTCTGGTTCAGGGGCACTACAAAAACCCCTGTCGCTTCTCCCTCAGGGTGCACTGCAACTCCATGTTCCTATACTGAGACTCCAAGAAATATTACAACTAAAAAGGAAAGGAACACTAAAAATTGCAATAACAGAGCATTAATATTATACCTAAAGAGCATTTAAAATTTCCTGGGAAGATAGTTCAGCTTTCTGCAGATGAAAACTTTATGCTTTGTAATGCATCCTTTTTCCAACAGAGCTTTTCCTCTCAGACAGTCTAACAATTATAATTACCCAGTTAAACTTCATATTTGAAAAAATATGTACCCAAAAATGTGTCAATTTTTTTTCCCTACCACAACTATTAATCTCATAAATTATATTATGCTTTTGCTTAGACCCTACTCACTTCTTTACCTTTGCAACTATAACAAAGCTACAACTTCACCAGAAAATGCAACTCCTTCCCTTGTCTGTGAGATGGTGGGAGTGAACATCCCCTCAAGAAAAATCATTGGTGAAAAGTATTCTTTAGTAGGTGACTCAATCAAATACTATCAGAACATGCAGCTCTCATATTCCTTGGGCAGTGACAATTTGCCAGCTATTCTCTAAGGTACTGCAACCAATGTAATAGAGAACAATTCCCATTCAAGTATCACGCTGAGCTGTTGCAGCATTGTTTTGGGTGCTGGCAGACAAACCAAAAGCTATTGACCACAGCAATGCTGAAAAGTCTCTGACTCCAAATTGCCTCAGCATTCCAGAAGCACATTTTGGAAAGAGTGGAGGAGCTTTGTAGAGTGTTTATTGACTGTTAAGCTAGAGGGTAAGCTTACTCAGGTCCTGATACCTGATAATAAGAGCATAATATGAATTTCAATATTGAAAATATTAAAGATGAAAGTAGAGATTCCTCATCCACCAGTCATAAAAAGCACAAAGCAAAAATCATTATTAGCTGATATGTTTGAGAAACTATGCGACAGCTATGACCTTGCAGCTGTTATTGATCTTGGCAGTTAGAGGTTTGATATTGATTAGAAACTGATATTCCACTGACATGCACATATCCATTTCTTTCTGAATATATGTCTCATCTTTTTTCTTCAGGTTCATCTCTAGAGCAAAGATCTCAGAGTTCAATGAACTACTCAATAGTAGCTTCTGCATCCCACAGTTATTTTTTTAGTGCCAACTCTTTCTAAAAGTTGATAGGAAGGCAGTGCCTTTGAACCACAGTGAACGTGGATAGCTGCAGAGAATAAGGCTTGATCTTAAGTAGGAAGCTCAGGCTTGCCGGGAAAAAAAAAAGGAAGAAAAATTAAATGAGGCTGTAAAAAAAGATTTTTACATTGATGAAAAAAATCCAACTCATCATTGTAAATTGGAAGAGAAGGCAGCGTATAAATGAAGACACAGACTTATGATTGTTTTTTCTGATCAGGGCCAAGACAGAAAACTGTTAAAAGAGTTTGTCCTGTGCTCGTTGAAGAAGAGATATTTCAAGATAAAAACTCTTTTCATGAGTAATGCTGACATGTCCACACTGTAGCTATCTGTGACAAATGTAGACAATGAGATTTTTCAGGTGTGGGTGACTTGCAGGTTCTGAGGAGAAGGGGAGAGACAAATATATCTAGTGGGGGGCTCCTTAGGTGAGCAGGTCACTTGGTCCGTGCTGGGATCCATGACCCTGTGTGTGCTGTACCTCAAAGGGCTTGGCCTGCCATGGCCTGATCTGTTGTCCACACCAGCAGCTTCTGCCTCCTGTGGGATGGAGCACCTGGTCTCTGTATGTGAGATTTGCAGCCTTCAAACAGCCATGCCCATGCTGCTCCAAGGGCTTCCTGGTTTTTTGAAGCAGCCACAGACTGCCATTTTTAGAAGTCACCGTTGCAAATGAAGGACATGAGAATCTTTACTCCAGTCTTGCAGCTGAGAGGCTGCTCTAGAGTCTGAAGAAGAAAACATACATAACCAAGTGCATTAAGCAGCCACTGTGGGGGTTGCCACTCATTTTGGACTGGGGATTTTTGTTTGTTTGATTGTGTTTAAGAGGTGTAATAATTTATTTTTAGCACAGTAGTGTGTAACTTTTCCACTGGATGACTTCTTTAGGAAAGTATAACAAATGTAGTGATTATTCTCTGTCGTCCTGAGACAAGTGCCTGGCTGTTTCCATATCACTACTGAAATCTGAAACCAATGAGAGATTTGGGCCAGTTGTTAAGTTACATACATAAAATCTCCTACATGAGCTTAGGGTTTTTCACATGTTTGAGCACCTAGGATTGATTCAAAGCGACTGATGGAATAACCAGGCTTTATGCATTAGACATGAAAGGCATTTGAATAAATTCCAGTTCGGTATTTACGTCTGGCATTTTCGAGATTTACTCTTATCTCACTTCCTTTCAAGAAAATTGGGATTGTGCTTTACCCAGCTTTTCAAGCATTTCCAGATAAATACCTTTGGAGAAAAGAAATCTGGCTGAAGAATGTACTTGCTTTCTTTACTTATTCACAATTTTGGCAACAAACCCAGGCAGCTTTTTATTTTTAACCTCTTCGGGGCTGAATGTGTCAGAAAGTTCAGCCACAGTCCAAGGAGTTCCATTTACTTCTTGTTAGCATTTTGGATAGGCATAGATGTAATCTCATTAGGGTATCCTTGGAGAATGACACGCAGAAGAAGTAGCTTCTATTGTTTACTTGTACTATATGTTGGGATAATCTGTGAAGCCCTAGTGGAGTTGTAACTCTGAACATGCTGATCAGAAGCATTAAGGAAATTAACATAAAGCTCTATTAATGGCTTAAGGGAATCTGACTAAACAAACAAGGCCACACTGAGCAATAAATGTGAGTCTCAGACTGCATGACTTTCCTCATAACTGCTCTAATTAATTGCTACAAAAGATTAATTTTATAATACAGCGTGCATATCAAAGGAATAGCTTCGTGATTTAAGTGTTACGTGTCTCCCTGGGAGATTCAGGTTCAGTTCTTCATGCAGCTGTTGTCAGCCTTCCAAAATATAATAGCTAAAATGAATTTCTTGGATTTTACTGCTGGAGTTTCTATGGAATGATGACCTCAGACCTTCTTGCGCTGAAGTCAGTGGCAGGTTGCTATTAATTTCAGTGGAGGCAGAAGCAAGTACACAAATATTTAAACCAAATTCTGCTTTGAAACTGTGTTTGCTCTTTTTCATATATTTAAAATCATGTTATCACACAGAAAATATCCTTGCCAAAACCCTACTTTCCAGTAGTGGTTCAGCTAAATGTGGTGACGTGAGCTCTGTACACCTCCTTTACAAGCAGGATGCATAATTAGCTGAAATTGATTGCATTGGTTTCTGAATCACGATGTGGCAGAATTGTGATTTAGTGTGTTTGGAAATGCAGCAGAGCTAGGCTATAAAATTTCTTGTGAAATATGTTAGAGGAGATGACTGTAATAGACTGCCTTTGCATGACCTCTTCTTCGGTCAGTAGTTAAATTCTGCCTTGTCCAGAAAAAAAGTCAGGGGGAGTTCCTTGGAAGAGTTTGAACTCGGTATATGCTTTCTTTTTGGTCTGAAGCAAAGGACATCCATGACACTTTTTTATATGCTGCTCTAATGCTGTATATTAACCTGTATATAGAAGTCCATACTGGAAATTTCAGGTTAGAATACAGAGCAGCTGTCTAAGAGCTTAGGCACACAGGACAAGACTCATGCAAGATAAAACTATTTTCTTCCAGTCTAGTTATCTTCCTGAGGTGGTTGCCTTTATGATCCAGAGAGAAAAATATGCACTTTTCAAATGCATTTCCTCTGACTTCAAGACTTGCATTTTAGAAGGTGGATGGCACCCAGACTGTCTGACTAACTCTAATTTTGGTTCTATGAATCCCAGCTGCAACCAATCTGTTGCTTGAAATAGCTGCCAGTGTTGTCTTTCTGTGGCACAACTGAGCTTGTGGTATCTATATGAATGGTTTAAGTGACAGCAAATGTAAGACAACATGGCTTTGATTAGTCCCAGTGAAGAGGGTGAAGCCAAGTCACAGAATTTTGTATTTGCATGGCCATGCACATAGGAAGTGTGCTGATAGCTCAGCTGATGTGTGATACCCCAACTGTACATCTGAGCCCGAAGGGTCATCAGCCAGGCTTGTTAATCACCTCAGTGAAGAACTGTCAAGCAGAACAATGGCCCTCTACTTGTAGATCTTGGCTGAAGCTGTTATTTGATGGTTGGCCTGATCTTTCCTCTCCAAAATCTTGTGAATGGAATCCAATAGATATTCTTGGTTTATTTTAACAAGTGTTTCCATTGCTTCCCCCTCACTTAATATTTATCTACATGAGCCAAGTTGGAGGCTTATGTTTTAAGGAAAATGAATGGTGAAATAAGACTCTGCATTCAGAATAAGCAGCCTAACTAGGTGACCTGATTTTCAAAAATGCCAATTGCCCAGAAAAGACTTCCAGCCCTAGAGACCATTAAAAAAATCTTAGCTTTGTAACTGTTATTACAATTATTATTTATGGTATGTATTGCAGTAGTACTCTGGCAGCGCACAAAGACCCATTGTGTGAGGCGCTGTACGACCACAGAGACCAAAGTTACACAGATTAAAATTCCAACTGCCTGTTCCATGGTGGAAACAAACTCGGAATATGCACACCTCGCTCAGCCACCCCCTCCTTCAAAAATGTCTGTCAGCTATTCAAATGCTCTACTTTTTAAATGAATCAATCAGCCAGTAGCTCTTGCAGGGCAGAAGAGGAGCCAGGAAGCTTTGTCCTGTGCACCTCGTAATTTCTGAGACCCCTCTGGCCATTGGTTAAGGGGCCTCCCTGCTGCTGTCCATCCCTGGGCATGTCACAGTCACTCAGTATGAGCCCAGCCAATTTTCTCCATGCAGCACTAATGGCTTTGGCAAAAGTGACAGGTCCCCTTATTTGTGGCTCTTTCTGTGCCTTTCACGCCCAATCAAAAATGTTTACAAAGGTGCAGTCAGGGAATGAAGGAGAGGGGAGCGGAAGAAAAGAAATCCAATTTTGTTTGGAAACACTTTCAGAGCTTAATTAGTAAAGAGGGGGGGTGGGAAGGGGGGCTGAACAGGTGGTGTATTATTCTGCCAGGGATCTTCAAAAGCGAGGGAGTGCATATTGTTAGTTTTCTGCAGAATGAAAAATGAGGAGGTCGACAGTACCTGGGTACCTAGGAGCAGGTGAGCTGCCGAAGTAAGGTCAGAGTTATGCACACATAGGCACTCAAAAAATATGCACAGAAAAAGAATTCCTTTTTACCCACAAGGGGACAGATCCCAGCTCCGCATCGGAGATTTACATGGATTCATATTCATTACATTAGCAGTAGCCACATTTAGCAGCGATTCCCAAAGGAGCAGGAAAATGATGGCCTCGAAGAAAGCTGCCACATTTCAAACTCTCCAGCTGTGCCTTGCCACCATTGCTGCATTCCACTGCCAAATGCAGTAATTTATGAATTTGTCTTTTTTATCTGAAAAAAATGTTAATTCACAGAATGAAGAGAAGAATAGGAAAGCACTAACATGCCTGGAAAAGAAATGTCTGTATTTTCCTTTAACTGCTTTATAACTATTTCTCTGACGCTGTAAATGTTATTTGTGTTCATAAGGTCATTATTATTTTGCATTAGATGCTTGAGAGAAAGCAGGGGTGCCAGCAGATAGAGCATTCCAGCTTACAAAAGAGTCATTCTAAAGACGTGGTAGCCCAGCAAGACTACCACAGAGTTTGAAAACATAGAGAATGAATTATGAACAGTAATTATTTTTTGCTTTGTTTATTTAAGTACTGAGCATGGGCCATAAAAGTGTAATAGATATTGCAGTTGTTTCAAAAAAGCTATTTTATGTTGCATTGGATGGAACTATGTACATGTACATCTGTTCTGGTAGGGCCGACTAGGACTTATACTTTTTTATTATTGAATTATTAGTAGAGTAAAGCAAAGTCTTTGTCATTTGTCTGACATCAAAAGGAGAAGAAGATGATTCCTAATTAAATATATGTCCCTCCCTTAGCATTGTTGCTGAAAGCATCAAGCAGAGCTGTCTACAGGACCTCTGGAAGAGTTTGCAGGCTGAAAAATATCTGCATAATAGTCTTAGTTGTGGGTTGATTCTATTTTGCAATGTTTCAGTTTTCAGTCTAAAGGAATTAAATCACACTTTATAAATTTTTGGACTTTGTGGAGTATCTTCAGGCAGGGGGTCCAAAGTATGGCTTTCTGTAAAAGTTTCTGTATCTTGAGAGGCACCTTGGTAGAGGTGGAGCTTGGCAGAGTCCAACACCAGCTCGGCTAAGGCTTTCTTATAGGGCAGTTTAATAAGTTCAGCTGAGACCCAGGATAGAACTTTTCTAATTCAGAGTTTTGCTACTGTGGTGTTGAAAGGAATGAAGATCCTCTTCAAGTGAGAGTAGTTCACATCCAGGCATATCTGCCAGCAGAT
This sequence comes from Motacilla alba alba, assembly GCF_015832195.1. NCBI lineage: Eukaryota > Metazoa > Chordata > Aves > Passeriformes > Motacillidae > Motacilla > Motacilla alba. Next base: position 32,412,753 of record NC_052017.1, read on the forward strand.
CAGCAGGTAGAGCTGTATTAAAACCTTTATGTGCTCCTTTGTGAAACCAGGCATTTATAATGTTGACTAATTATAGTGTCTTCCCCCTGGTGCTCAATTATTCCCAGTTTTATGGGCTACTTAATGAAGCAAAATTCTCCATTAGTTTTTGAAATGTCTTTACCATCTAATGCTAGGGGCTGTCTTCTCAAAATGATGTCTGCCTGGACCAAAGTCTCTTGCTCTGTTGATAAAATGGAGTCAAGGCACTGACAGAAGGAAATAATCAGCTCAAGACTTCAGGAAGCAAAGGTACATTTTTTACCTGGTTGGTGAAAAATAAGTGGAATGGGGTGAAAAAGTACCTCTTAATGGCAACTCAGCCCATCTTGCCCTGCACCAAGGTAATGCAAGATTAACAGCTCAAGAGAAGACAGGACCCCTCCAGTGGTCTCTATCCCGACACCCTGTAGGTGAGAAGAGGCAGCATGCTGTGCCTGCTGTGTGCTGCCTGTGGCATAGCAACCAGGTGGCAGCTATGAGCAAGGTTCTCAAGTGCCCTTGAGAGCAGGCAGGAAGTGTTTTGCTGTGAGTCAAGAGGAAGGCTGGCACTGTGGCCCTTCTCATGGGGCTTAGTCAACACTGATTTCTCTAAATATCTCTAGATATCTCCTAGGTTCCCTGGCCAGAGAAGAAAGGAACAAAACAGAAGTGGTTTTGTCTCCTGCCTCAAAAGGTCATTCTAATACATCATTGATCCTCCTCATTGAACATGGTTCCCTTTATTTCACTTCAGGGGTTCACCTGTTCACTTTGTGCTATTCCTTTTCCTTTCTCCCATACTGAAAATAACAATCTCCAGGGCTTTCAAGTTTGTTTGCTGCTAGTGTTTAGGAGCTGTGAATCAAAGTCCTCTTTCACTTATAAGCCTTTCATAATGACTCTGATTTTGGTCGTGGTATGTAGGATTTACACCCGTGTAAATGAAATCAGTACATGACCCATGACAGGGGCTCCTTAGCAGTCTTTTTTTTAGGCTGTGTAAATTAATTTTTCTTGAGTTTCCTCTCAGGATAGCATAAATTATGAGACAAAAACCTATAATTCACTGCTAGGCAAGCAGCAGTTACTCCCCCTCTACCACTTTCCTGCCAAAATTATGGGAGAATAGCTGGTGATCTCAGCTCGTGTTTGCATGGCGTGAGCAAGAAGAAGACAGAAGAATGCTTGCTCAGGCGTCATGAAGACATGTACCCACTGTTGCCATTGCCTTGCTTCCAATGTGGGAAATTCTTTGGAGAGCAGAGGCAACCGTCTGTGCCCTCTTGCTTCCTGATTCCTCTTAATATGCAAAGGAAAGGATATTATTGTCACAGAGAAATTGTGTGCTGGTGAATGCAAAAGTATTATACTGGGTGTTCCTGGTTGCTGAAATTGCATCATCAAGGTTTCTTGTCTTCTTTCCTCTTCTTTGATTCAAGATCTCACTGTGTAAATATTAACTGTAGCTATCAAGAATCAGAGGAGAGTTTCAAGATGGCAATTTGATGTCAGCCCTTTAAATTATGATAATATTTCTTCTTGCACTGTGTTCTTAAGGTTATGCCCTGCACTTGGCCCACACAGAGACTGCTGCCTGATGGAAGCCCTAAGAACTGCAAGGCTCATCCTTCCACTCTGAGGTCTGAGGGCTACATCTGCTGATATTGAGGCTGGCTGTGACTGCCTCTGCTCACCAGCCATGCATCAGCCAGCCCTCAGAAGAGCTGGAGGGGCTCAGGTGTCAAAGAGCAGAGCTTGAGGGATCAGAAGCCCTGCAAAACCCCCATTTCACAGCAGCAATGTCACTGCATAGGCTGCTGAACCAGGTGGTGAAGGTGAAGAAGCAGATGACTGGGTTGGCTGACACACTGCTTGTTGTACTGAAGTCAGACCAACCCAGCTCGCTGAAGATGCTCCTGGCTTCTAGCATAAATCCAGTAATTCCTTGCATTGTGCAGGTGGGGATTACAGCAGCTTGGATTTTTCAGTTGTTTTGGTGACTGCTAAGCTTCATTTCTATTTGCTAATATATCATTGTGCTTCTGGAATAAGCTTGACCTTCTTTATTGACTTCCCAATGTAAAAGTATTATTATTAGCCCACTCATATTTAGCAACAACTGAAGTTTTTCATCTTGAGATTCATCCCTTACTCTCTGCTGAACTGTGAGAGTGAGTTACTACCTTGTAAGTGACTCACAGGTATTTATTATCCTGTGTATAAAGGTCAGGTTTTAATGTTCTGAGTGATATATGGACATGGCTCAAGATCAGGCAGTCTTGAATGATAGGTCTTAAATTATGATCCTGTGGAAGAGGAAAGAAATAAGAAATCACAACTTTTGTTAAACAAGCCTGAAAAAACACTTGCACATATTTGAGCTGGTGGTGGAAACCTGCCAATTTCAGAGGCTGGTTTGCTAAGCCATAGTATTGTGGCTCATGGAGCCCAGCTCAGAGAACTGAGAGGAAATCTTTAAAGGCCAGATTCATGTCTATCTATGCTTGCTTTCTGCTAGTCTCTCAAAGTGGAAATATTCAGTATTAATGGACAGCAGAGCTGATAGCAGACTGTAAAAGGATAATCCCCAAATACCCTTCTGAGTGTGTCTTGACACTCACATTTGCTGGGGCCTCTAAGTGACCTTGCCTCCACCTATGCCACAGAGCTGTCCTCAGGCATCTTGCTTCCTTATGCATGTTCATAGCCTTTAGGCATTCTTCTGTTGAGTGGATCGAAAACTAAGGTACCTTTGAGGGTCCTCCTGCAAATGCACATACCCTGTGACACAACTTTCAAGAATTCAGATCTTGGGCTCCAGTTCAGAAGGACATGTAGGTCACAGAAGGGCAGCAGTGTCACTTCTTTGCTTCCTGCCTTCCTGCAGGGAGGCAGAACAGTGGTTACAAGAGGTGCACTAGAAGTTGCAAACTGGTTCAAAGATGCCTTCTTATCTCTCTTCCTGAGCTCTTCTAAGACACAGTTTCTTCTAGTGGAAGATTTTTAAAATGTTTTACACAGGCAGTGTACTCACCCTCAAATGACTCTAGAAATATAAGTTCAAAAATGTATGTCATTTTATATCTGGTACAGCTGAAATTCTGCTATTCTATTAATCTCTTTTTAATGTTGGTGACAAGAGTTCAAGCCTTGCTTATGAAGTGGCAGTTTTGGCTGTCAGCACCAACATGCCCTGACTTTATTTAGAAATTGAACATCTAAGAGATATTCCTTACATATAGCTGTTGTGGGTTTGGCTATCTGAAAGAAAATATGGAATTAGAGGAGAATTAAATCCATGAACTCTTTTAACCTGCAGCTCTCTGTATCTTCATGTCTTTTACTACCTGAGAACAGGAGTTTTATGTGGTTATTTATACCAAGGCTGTGATAAACGAAGTGCAGAAATTCATAATGAAACTAAGGTTGGTCAAAATCTTATTGAATTTGGGAACTGGGACTTAAATGGGAAACTGAGTGACAATGATTTTAGTGACTTCCAACTCTTTATGTAGATTTCTGCTACTGCACTTTCTCTGTCCTGTCAGTAGCAATGGGGTTATTCTGCGTTCATACAGCCATGAGGGAGAATAGAATTTCATGCAACTCTGTCTACTTTTGGGAAAGTATGCTCCTTAGAAAAATAATAATAGTATAATTAAATGTGGGATCACAGTTTGACTAGAATAGTCCAGGACCTGTTATTCTTATTAATAGAAAAAATCCTACTTACTCTGTCATGCATATGGAAATATGACTTCCTTTTAAACTGGGTAAGGAAATTACAGTAATGAGTTTGGTTATTTAGACAGGGAAATGTTAGCTGCTTGTAGAAAATGGGGGCTTCCTGTCCCTTTCATTTTGGATGCATTCTACAGATGTGGCCCTTGTTGTTTTTAGTCTCAAGTATAATTATTTAGATTTGATTTATGGTTATGATGCTTCTGAAATGGTAAAGAAATCAGTAGTGAAAATTATTAAGAAGTAATTTCTTACTAGTTCTTAAGCAAAAAAAAAATCTTTTGTGAAAAACCTGGTAATTAGGTACACCATAGGAATGATTTTTTTCAGTTTTGCCTAAGTTATCTTTCTATATCTATGACTGCTGTATACATGAGTTCCAAATCAGTGTCTTCACCAAAATAGTAATTTCTAATATCTCATCACTATCTAGCTGACTTAGGTTATATTCTTCATTTCAACTAAGTGAATAATTTATTTTGTTGTGCACCCAGTTTACAAAAAATACTACTATTTCTCCCAAATCAGTCTGAGAATTCAAAATAATAAAGTGTTTAAAGTAGCCCCCAAGTGTCAAAATCAGACTGTAATTGATGAAAACAAAACAATGAGCACTCCTCTGTCCCAACATTTTGATTTTGCCTTTAAATCAGATTGAATCTGATTTTTTTCCCTGTTTCCATTGCATGGCATCTTGCAAATCTTATTCAGCATTTCACCAGGGCTGTGGTGTAGATTTCTATGAGTGAGGCCAGATCTGTCATTATATACTGGGGGCATCTGAATCCTTTGATGCCCATCAGTAGGTAGAAGGGTTACCCAGGAAAGATAATTTAGTGAAAGTATCCAGCCTTAACAGAGAAGGAAGAACATGGAAAGCTCAAATGAGAACTCTGATCTAGCACTGTAGCAAACAGCTGAGCCCCTATTAATTTCACAGAATCATAGAATGGTCTGGGTTGGAAGGGACCTTAAAGATCATCTCATTCCAGCCTCCCTGCCATAGGCAGGGACACCTTACACTAGACAGGTTGCTCAGGGCTCCATCCAACTTGTCCTTGAACTTCCAGGGATGGGACATTCACCGTTTCTCTGGGAAACCTGTGCCAGTGCCTCACCATCCTCACAGTAAGGAATTTTTTTCAGCTTGAATCCATTCATCCTTGTCCTGTCACTCTGTGCTCTTGTAAATAGTCTCAGTCCATTTTTCTTGTAGGCACCCTTCAGATACTGGAAGGACACAATTAGGGCACCCTGAAGCCTTCTTTTTTAAACTGATCCAAAATATTTTCTTTTGATTTGAAAAAAAAAAAAAACAAACCAGACCCGACATCATTCCATGCAAGCTGCCTTTGCCAAACTATGAACTTTGCTTGCATTTTTTCCTATCAAAATGTTGTCAAAATATTAAACTAAATTTGGGCATAATTGTTATGTTTCTTCTCCCAGATTTCTCATGAACAGATAAAACTCTAATTCACTTCTAATAACAAGGTTATGGCTCTGATCTGAAGATCCTGGTTTAAAAAAAAACTGTAATCCTTTTATCTACACTGGCAGCTGTATTTAATGCACAAAACTTAGTGAACACATGCACTCTGTATTTGTTGGAGTCAGATGGGCCTGAGTGGCTGGGATTTCTGTTCTTGTGAGTGGTGCCATGCAGCAGGGCCATGCACAGCAGCCTTTGCCAGGGCTGGCCTGGCTGGTGGCTCCATGGTCTTGGGCCAGCTTTGCATTTTATCCAGACTGAGCAGATCTCACACCAGAGAAGGTCTTCACAGGCACAGGGCACTGAGGGCTGGGAAATATCCTTCTGCCTCCCGTGCCAGCCCTAGCCCGGTTGCAGAACCTGACTCATTGTTTATTCATTGGCATCAAAACTGTCTCTGCAGTGTGACATGCATAATGGAGACAGCCTTAAAAGTAAATGGCTTTCTGCACTTGCTAGTACACCTAGGCAACATCATTAGATCATGTTTATAGAATTTATTCATTGCAATCTATTATGCAAAACAGAGAAATTTTGGGTCAAATGGATATAAAGGGGTTTGGAATCATCAGAAACATATTCTCTTGTCAGTACTATTTACAGAAACAGATAATTATTTAGATAGATCCCGCTTTCAAAATTAATTGCATTTTTTTCTATACTACCAAGCTTCCAGAAGCCTTTTTTAGTTCCATACATCTCAGGTTTTAAGGACTTTGGAAATAAAATCTCAAACCTCAGCTGTGCTCTCATTTTATTAGAGTGATATAGTGATAATCTCACAAGGATCCTAATAAGTACACGAGGAAAAAAGAATCAGCTAAATGTGAGATGTGGAAGTGTTCTAGCCCAGTGCTATTACATAGGTCTTATACTTTTTTTCTGCCTGTTCCATAATAGGATATTTGCAAATTCTTCTCTCAGCAGGTTTTGAACATGAACTTGCATTATTGTTCTTACAAAATAATAAACAGCTCTGGGCTATAAAATCTCTCAAATTGTTTTCCACAGAAGAGATTTGCATGCTGACTCATTCCTACTATATTTATCACCTATCGCCAAACCACTGCAACTGCAGGATTTCTAATAAAGCTATGGAAATTACATGCATTGCAATGGGACCTGAATACATTTACATTTGTAGTATTTTACCATTTCAAAATTTATGGCAGATTACCTTGTTTGTGCATGTCTGGACTTTAATGGTTATTTTTTATAGCAGAAAATAGTAGTTTATGGTGGTATTCCCACTAGAAGGTTTTTATGAATCTACCATATGGAGTATTACATAAAACTAAACTTGTATCAGCAGTGATTTTATGTAGAGTAAGACAGTGAACATTATCAAGAATTAGTGATTACAGAAAATGTCTGAAAACTTGCAATTTTATGAATGCGAGGTTGTTTGGTTTTTGGTTGTTTAGTTTATTTCTTCTTTTTTTTTTTTTTTTTTAATATATTTTAACTTCTATTAATGACAGTCCAAATCCCTGCTTCTTCATGCAGAGGAAATCTTAATTGTCTGCAGCAAATCCTGGGCAACTCAAAGCAACCAATATTTACTGTTGCTGACCATCTCTCCCTGCTGGCTCCCCTTGAGGTGCCCTTCATGGAGTTTGGCACATGCAGGATGTGGTGATTTCTGCAGAAGACGACTACGGAAATCTGTGAAGTCTTCCTATTTTTCCAAACACCTCTGTCAGTTCATATATTTCAACAACAGCTACTTTCTTCAGCATTGATGGTAGAAAACAGCTTTTTTCCTTTGCCTTCTTACTAAAGGAAGGAAAAACTTCTGCTCGAAAAAGCTGCATTCAGGAAAAGTGTCACAATTCCATAGGAGAACATAGAGATTAGCAAGGCTATTCTCATGGAAATATGTGTTTGCATAAGTATTGACATCAGGAGATGCTACACAGCTTTGTCAAAGAGGACCTCATGGATTTGGGAGCCATTTGGCCAGGAAAAAGAAATGTACCATGAAAAGTAGGCAACCAGTCACACCGAGAGAGCAGCAGATGGTGCATCCGTGAAGCAATTGTCACTGCCAAGAGCCTGGCATGTTCTGCAGGATGGAATGTATCTGCCTCATTAATGGAGCAAGCACTTGGGCAGGGAATGTCTATAGAAATCCATATCTGGTTGGAAGTACAAGCTGTGAGGTTTGTATCTGAGATGTAAAGAAAGAGAATGGGGAGGAGAGACAGCTGTAGGTACCCAATCCTGCTTCTTTTACTGGTCCCAGTCCTGGCAGAAACTCCTGGGCAGCACAAAGCAGGTTTTGATTCCAAGGCACAGTGCATTAGGGATGATGACCCAGGTAACCACTGCTTTTCTACACTTTCCCAATCCCTGCATGGCAACTTCCTTGCTACATCAAATTTGTTTAGGAATGAGAGCATAAGGCCAGCTTTGCTCATTTTGAGGACATAAAGGCAACTGTGCATTTTCTAGCAGCAAAAAAAAAAAAGGGCTAAATCTTAAAGGAAAGTCCAGCCCTTAGGACTTGATAATCATATCTGTAGAATAGCACCAAAACCATATGGGTCTGCTGTCTATCTTTAGGGTAATCTGTGTGATCTGTGCAAAATTTTCTATTCTTCATTGTTTTCCTGCAGAAATCCTTCTTGCTTGAGACCATCTTGAAATCAGAGAGGCTGATACATATCTATCAACATATCCTGGGTAGCTGTTAAGGGTACATCTGAAACATTTCAAGGTCACATTTTACAACCTTGTCTGACTTTTTTTAAAGCCTGGTGCCTTTGTGGCTCAGAAATCTTGCTGTTTATGCCCATGGAAAGGATGTGGCATGAAAGAGTTCATTCAGTCCTTTGCTCTGGGAGATATCCTCAACTTGGTTATGGGCTCAGGGACCCAGGAGAGTGGGCTACTATCCCTGCTCCCATCAGCTAAGAAGCTGCCTCTTGGCCTCTCTACTGATTTGAATCACACCCTCTCTGCTTTTTCATTAGCTGATGTATCACAGTCTTACAGCTGTCTTCTCTTGATCTAAATTGCACACTAATACTGTACATTATTGATTAAATGAGTCCACAAATGTCTTTTTAATACTGTATGGGTTGATCAGTCTTCTCAGCTAATGTGCAGCACCTCCAGTGGGCTTTAAAACCTGGTGAAGCAGCTTTTAACCAGATCTTACTGGGAAAGAAAAAACTGCCTGGGATGCTGTGCTCACACGCAGGCTGAAGTATGTGTTTTGACAGTGGGGAATTAGTAATGATTTCACTTACTATGCTAAAAAGCTCCCTGTGTTCACAGAGTCTTATTTTGATAATCACAACTGCTGATCTTAGTCTTTGCAACTAAAACAATTCACAGGAGGCTGTAGTTATACACGCCAGTGGCACGGCTGCACTGTTACAGTTGAGCTGGTTTAGCAAGTAATTTGGCTTTTTGTGTGACATTTTTGGAGGAAAGATTTCAAAGTTTTTTAGCCTTTTTTCAGCCTTTCAAAAATTTATATACACAGGTCTGTAATAACTACGTTGCCCATGTTTGACATTTGGTAGTAAAAATAGTAGTATTCTGTCTGTTTCAAGTGATTGCATTACACAAGCAGCATTCAGGAATTATTCTAGTTTCTACCTCTGCTAATTAATTATTGTAATTTTCCTTTCTCTTTAGTTTCTTGAATTTAAATTCCTCTTTATCACCCTTCACAATCCAATCTGCAGGCAAGTATTGCTCCTTTTATTACACAGTAGGAGAAGCATGTTTGTGGTTTTGGGTATGTATACCTGGTTTTGTAGTATTATAGAAAAATTGGGCTGGAAGAGCCTGGAGAGATCACCTAAACCCACACCATTTTATTTTAAAATGGGAGACAAAAATGAGGTTTTCTATGCACATATTTGCTGAAATACTAACTTTACCTCAGATCTGTGTTCCTCAGGCATTGCACAAATAACAACAGAGCTCCAGTGCAATGGAGGAGGTCTTGTGGGGGTATTTGTGCTTTCTGTGTACACTTCTCATGGGGGGCTTTGACATATGGGTGTAGTCAAAATCAACACAAAATATTTACCCTCCTTTGTCATTATTCAGATGGACATCTGCATTACTACCAAAAAAACCCCAAACCTCTACGCAAATTGGTCAGCATGGGTACATTTAGTCTGTACAAAATTTTGAAAGGCAGATAAGTGGTTTCAATTCTTAAATGGTAACTGGGAAGTGGCAGCTGCCCAGTTAATGGTGGCTGAGCCTCTTGGTGTCCTTCTTTGGGACACTGGACACAGCTTTGTGGTGTTTAGAAAAACAGTGGAGAAATAAACAGTGAGAAAAAGAATCTTCAAGACAGAGCAGCAGATCTGGACTAAATGCAAAGGTAGCAGCTAGACTGAAGAGACTGGGGAATGCACAGCAGCAGAAATAATACTGGTTCTAATAATGCTGAGAAGGTGGCTGGCTCTTGCTCCTACTACTGGGTGATGGGCATCTCCAGAATCCATGCAAGTCTTAAAAGATGGAAAATTTTACTTACACCTCAGTAAAGTCACTTCTCCCAGGGAGTCAAACATTCAGCTCCTTGTCAGATCCTTTGAGCCATACATTAGCAATGAAAGAGTGATATTGCCACTATCGTCCTGATGATTCAGCAGGGAGCAAAACATGATAGCCTTTCTAACAAGGCTGTTACTCAGATATATCACTCAGCCTCCCCACTCCAGCTGCTTAGCGGTTCAGAGTGTTAATGCTCTGCATATTGTGCTTAATAGAATTTTAAATTATTTTGATTAAAGTGTCAAGGGATGAGGATTTAAGATTGATCAAAACTACTTGGTTGTGCTGTGGCAGTTGTTAACCAGCCACTTTCAGAACATTATTGCACAGGCTTAAGTGATGTAACATTCAGACATGAGAAATATGAGGAAGTACTTCTCCTAAGTTCATACTGGGGAACAAGAGGGCAAGGAGTATATATATTTCAGAAACACTGACTGACTTGGGGTCCCAGTCCTTCATTAATGGAAGTTGATAGGATCTTTACCACTGCCTTCAATTTAATGTAATTCAATCATGGATACACAATGGCACAAATCCATATGGAAAGCCTTCACTTCTTTGAGCAGACATTGTAAGCTTTAAAATATGATGTCATAATGAAGAAAATAAACAATGGAGGCTTGTCTGGTTCTAAGGTCAGGTTTCTGGAAGTAAAGTTGGTCAGAAAAAAGTTCTTGCTTTGATGCTCACCTAGTTGGGGGCAGAGGTTTTAAGTGATGATTGTTTAATTATGATGACAAAGAAAGATTAGGATGTTCCCATCACATAATTTTAGTTTTCAGCTAAAACAAAGTACTTCAGCATGTGTATAACCACTAGTATGCAAATAAATCCACTGCAGCTAATGTAAGGAGAACATCTTGCAATTCTTAAATGTGTACATGTGCCTTGGACATCCTCTGAGTGGAACCTTAGAGTACATGGTTCCCAAATCATGTCTCAGCTTGTGTGTTTGTTAATATTTTGACCTGAATCAGAGTGCAGTGGTCTAGATATGCCATGAAACCATCATCTATTGCAGTCCTCTTCAAGGTGATGCAGCGTTCTTCTCTGCTTATAAAATAAAGAATAACACTCTATACAGCTCTTGCTTAGCGTTTCACTAAAAGATAATTGCTTAAAAATCTCAGTAGACTTTGCATCCACATGTGTCAACGACCATATGGTGCTTTATGGAAGACTATCCTGAGCCAGACGGGTTGGTATGCTCTAGCTGCCCCTGCTCCTTCAATAATGCAAAGCAGTCATAAACTCACCTTAAGTGGCTGCTTAAGTCAGGTTTACAGCCACGGAGTGACTGCCCTGCTGAAGCCGCCTCCTGCACTACATGTAGGTTGTTCAGACAAGCCCTTTAGTGAAATGACAAGCTTGATATGAAATAGTGTTGTCTTCTACCTGGTGAAACCTAAAGAATAATATGTGAAGCTGCTACTGATTAGAATTATTCTGATAGAAGCAAATGTTTTGATTGCTGTCCTGTTCAGCAATTAAGTGTGAACTATAATAACAGTTAAAGACCATTTACCTAAAATGGTTTAGTGGTGGAGTCAGCAGCGCTAGGCTAAAGGTGGGACTTGATGTTAAATAATGTAAATAATTCCATGATTCTAGGATTCTGTGAAAATTGGATTAATTTAGCTCAAAGATAAGCAGACTATTTGCTGTTCACAAAATCTCAGAGTAAATCTCAAAGTAAAATGAGAGACATAGCTGATGCTATGAAAATAATTTAATAGTTTAAGCTAAAAAATATAGGAGATCCAGAAGCTGAAAATGAAAATGTATGGTAAAAGTCCATCTTGACAGCTCTTGATTTGTGTGAGTGGGGACATCTGTGCTCTGTTGCACAACACAGAGAGAACAGGAAAAGAGCATTCTAAGTAGTTGTGCTTTCCTATAGTCCCTTTCATAGTAGTTGCTCAAAGCATATTTTCAGAGAAACAACTGCAAGTATTTTGTATCAATCCACAAAAAAATACCTACCTATTGTTGCATAATTCAAAATCTCTGCTTCTGCACCCCCCCTCCAGCCATTAAACAGAGTCTGGTGGGCTGAAGGCATCTGATGTATGAGTTTCATCCTGTTTCCAGTGGGGACGTCCAGAACTGCAGCCATTTAACAGACAAATGAATATACAGAGCCATTAAAACACATTAAATACTCCTGCATGTGTTTAACTGCAAGTATATGACTAATCTTTTTGACTCCAGAGGCAGCAAGGCATACATCTTAAGCAGGTACTTAAGAATTTTGTTGAATGGAGCTCACAGAACATTAGTTCCTATGCTGGAGTGTTTGCTGGTGTAATTGCCAAGGATTATACTGCAGGGGGGCAGGAGAGCTGGGCTGCAGTCACAGGGTCTCTCCTTGTGCACTCGCACTGCATTCACCATCTAGCAGTGTGTCCTCCAAGGACTCTTTGGACCATGTACAGGAACCTGTAGGACAGACCCTAGAGAAATTATATGATGACTCCTGTCACTTGTCAAAGTTGACCTTACACTGGCAATGAGAAGAGCTCGACAAAATGGAAATCAAAGGAAAAAAATTCAGATTTTGGGGACTCTGGAGGTAGAAGCAACACTGAAGTTATTGTGCTGTACTTCACAGTAAGGAGCAACTTCCACCCCTGAACGAAAGTCAGGGTGCAGCAAGCACCAGGTCAGGGCTAAGCTGGCACTGCCAGATCAATACACACCTCATGGCTGCTTCTATTGATTGGATTCAAACACCTTGTAAAACAGGGCAGATCTGCAAGAATTGGGTTGAGTCAATGAAGGCATTGGCCATCATTCATGGTCCTTACATCTTGGCCTAACCAGGGAGCTAATGATGCAAAGGCAGAGCAAAGTTAGTTTTCTGGAGAAAAGTTACACCATAATTTACAGAGTAACCTTTACATGGTGAGGGAAAGGATTTTTCATAGAGGCAAAAGGCAAGGACTTGGATCTCATTGGGAAGCTTTCCATTCCTTTTACCGCTGTCTCCATTTAAATGAAATAGGGAGACCCATTTGCAGCCAACAAAATTAGCTAAAAGCTACTCACATAAAGACAGAGATTTCATTGAATTCAAATTCATATATTATCTCACAGGAACAGTTGTCCAGAGTTAATTTCTAGGTTAATAGGCTATTATTGCCATTTTCAAATAAAGCAATTAAAAGTAATATTCTTATATTACTGATAAGGAGGATCACACTGCATTGAATTGTCAGCTTATTTTGTTCAATGTTCTTCATCAAAAGGTATCTAGTAGAAATTGCTCTAGACCAAAATGGAACAAGACTGCCTAGAGGAAAAAAAATAACTCTCTGAAGTAAAAGGTAGATTTTTTTAAATTAAATTTTGAAGCAATGAACTCTATTCCTTAACTTGTGAGATGTGTAGAAAGTATTTGTCTAAATGGTATTTTATCAGCTTTTCTGAACTGAAAAACAGAGCTAAAACAAAATGATAATTATATATCAGATATGTTTTCCTGTGGATGTTGAATGCTTTCCATGGAGCATATGTAATATGTTAAATCATAAACTCTTCCACAGAAGCATTTTGTGGAAACTCCCAGAATATTCCTGCTTCCTTTCTGCAAGAAGATCTGTACCACATAGGCAAAAAAATCTGCTTAAAGGAGAATATAATTTCTCATGGGGAATTATTATACATGTGAATGAGAAAACATTACTTTTCCCTTCTAAAATGGCATGACTGTAAGGCATGTCCTGGTTCAATTAGAAACTGTCTTTTTTAGATTATCATCATGTCAGCCTGCACTTGTGAAAGCAATTTTGATGGATCTGGGGCAAATTTAGAATCAAAGGAGAGAGCTAATCTTAGAATTTAAAAGGAGACATTCATTTTTCATGGAGGGAATTTTTTGTTTGTTTGAAGAAGACAACGTGCTAAGCAAAGCCCCCATATTCACGCTGCTTTGTTGGATAAATGCCTGGTGTTTTGCAACAGCAAAACAACCACATTCAGCTACTTTGAGGGTTTTACCGGACTAGAGCAATGCAAAGTTTCTAACTTGACATTGTTTCTGTCTGATGAAGCCTCCAAGTTTGCTATCTCTCTAGGATGACTGGTCTAGCATAAGAGCTTATAGTTGTCACTGTCCTGGAAAAGTTTTACTGAACAGGGTGAGTTGATTTTGACTGCCGTTGGTCATCAGTCATGGGCCACGCAGGGAATCCTGACCTGGGAATGTGCCTTGTGGTGATGAGAACCTGATGTTTCTGTGTCTTCATGGATCTACAGCACAGATTTGGAGTACAGCAAGAGGGAGTTAGTTCCTGACATTCCTCTTCACAGGCCTCCAGACAGCCTTTGGATTTATGGGACATATTGCTTCAACATCCCCCATGTCAGTAAACCTTTTCATCCCTGAGAAAACACCTGTGGTTTATGTTTCATCCTTAAGACCTGTGAAAGTTTTGACACGTGCCTAAATAATGCTTCACTTTGAAAGGTATAAAAAATGACCTTGCGGTGCAGCCTTCCCAGTCACAGGCATGTATTCACTAAGTGGGGCAACATAAATAAGAAAGTGGCAAAGGTCTCTGTTGATTTCAGTCATTCTAGGATATGAAATTCTTGATAAAATGAATCCTCTGGGATCTGACTGAAAGACTCAGATGTGAAATGCACCTGTCTTTTGAGAATTCTGGGTCCAGCCCACGCCAAACAAAATTAATTGGAAAGCCAGACTAAGCACTGCTGATTCAAAGCACATGCTGCATTGCTCAGGGGTTTGGGGGAGGGACATAAGAGAGGGAACTTCCTAGTCACAGGGAAGTTGTGGTTGGAGGGCACAGGATACTTTGAGTTTGTGCTGTTCACAAGTAGTGACATTCCTTTGTCCCAAAGGCCAATTCAAGACCTGTGCTCTCCTCAGCTCTCACATCAAACTTGCTATCGCAGTGTAAATTGTAGGTTTGCCTTCAGACAGGGCTTTGCCAGAGGCACAGGATGGTGCTGAGAAGGATGCCAGCTGTCTTCTGCTCCATACAGAGCTTCAAGAGCACGTGAGAAACACAAAGTAATACTTCTCACTGTCAGCAAGTGACACTTTGCCTTTCAGATTGAAGTTTTTAATTAAAATGGGAAATTCTAGACTGAATATTGGCAGCCACAGGACTGCTGAAATGTGACATCATTTATGACTCCAGCAGTAAGGAGTTCACTGTCCATGATCATAAAGCAGATTCCAGTCTTGATTTGATATCGATTTAACAGTCAGCATAAGTTTGCCCTTTAATATTAAACAAAATATGTCAGATCAAAGCATTAACAGTATTCTTTCTTGGGGTTTCTCCATGGATATTACCTCCAGCTCTTCCAGGCAGAGACGTCTGGCAGAGAGCAAGCTTCAGACCTCTGTAACACCACTTTTCTGCAGCAGCGGTTCCTGCCATTCTGCACTGCCCCTGCACAGTGTCATTCCCTCGCCACTCTTTTTCTCCCCAACACAGACTAAAGCCATTTCTGCTACAAACCTTCTGTTACAGTCATTGCCAAAGACTGGCAAATTCAGTCTTCATTTCTTTCTGCAGAGACTCTGCAGCTCTGTGCTCAACCCTTCCTTCCCAGCCATTCCTGTTCTAATGGCTTCAGTCTATTCTTGCAGGTCTCATTTATTTTCTTGCATCTTTTGACACAAGTGATACAATATGTGACCTCTGTCATGTGTCCTGATTTGTCTGTCTCCTGCCCCCATGTTTCTGATATTCATTAAGGTGATATTCACTTTTCCAGCTCTGCTTTGTCCCTTAGTAAGGTACACTCAGAGACTTACATCAATGTCCTTTTAAATTGAATTTTCTTATTGCCATATCTGAATTTAATCTCTAGTATATTCCTTCTTGGCTTTAGTTGTATTTCTTCTACCGTCTTTTGTACCTTTGTTTAAAAAAGTAGCCAAAATAATGCAATAATTTTTGGGTTCTGAGATATCAGGAAGAACTTGGTCTATTTGGAAAAAAAGTCAGTCCCAGGAGTACTCCAGAATTACACTTTAAACAGCTGTCCTGACATCAAGTGACATCAGCTTTGACAACTTACTGCCTTTGTGAGCTAAAATATCCTGGTAGCAGTGTGTAAGTTTTTCTCCCAATACCCCCTCCAAGCCAAAATCGTTACTTAGCATTGAAGATAGAGGCAACACTGATCTGACACAGAGCTTGAATAGCCCCTTCCTGTACTGTTCTCTGAGAGACTGTTCTGGGAGAGCTGAGGAGGAAAGGGTCATTTCTTTTAATTGTAAGGATGTGGCAGTTGGGAAGATTTGTACTCATCCTGCATTGAGCAGCTGTTGGGATGGGAAGACTCATGGGATATGTGATACACTTTGAATGTTTTTTATTTTAGTTTTTCATTAAATATCAGGGCTGCTGAAAATGCAAGATAATATTATGATAGATCTATAATATAAATGGAAGTAAACACATGCAATAGCAACCTGCTTGTGTACTTAAACATATCTTGCCCTTGCATATGTCTGTCCTTGCTACCATTTCCTTTTTTTTACCACAGTGAACAGGGATTAATTTGATCTGACACTTTAAATCCAGGCCTGGTCAGTAATGCTGGCTTTCTGGACACAAAAAGTAGTTTTCTCTGTATCAGCATGCAGAAGCTTATGGATGATAGATGTGTAAACTCCATTTTGGCCCTCTGCTTATTCTCCTTATGAAGTCACAGGTGGAAGCAGCTGTTTTGTGATATTTTCCTGCCACTTACATAACAGATCTTGGAAGTGAAGCTGAGGTTAAATAAAAGCTCTATGAAAATTGGATTGATTTTTACTCCTCATGGAGGAAATCATGGAAGTGGAAAAGACACAATATGATCAGAGACAGACAGGAACTACTAATTTGTAAAATTATTTCTACATTAATTCTGCTGCTGTTAAGACTACAAAAAAAATCCTTTGGTGATTGTATTACAGGGGTTTCAACCCTAGAAGTCAGTATGTTTGCTACCTGTGGCTTAAGACCTTTGCCTCCTCACCTCTTTTGGAGGCATTTCCTCATGCACTTGTTCATGTCATTTGCTCTTGCCCAGTTCACAGTCACTGCTGTCAAGCCTGGATGCCAAGAAAGGCAAAATTCACTCACAAATTTCCACTCAGACGAAGTTTAAATCCAGTTCGATGAACCAGGCTTCTCATTTTAGACCCTGATGCTCTGATGTGATACCTAACCCACACCCACTGCAAGAAAATCAGGCATCATTTGATTGTTCCACATCAACTATTTATTCCCCAACTGGTGAAGAAGTTTAATTTTACCCTCTGATTACCCAAAAGTAATCTGCCCAAAAGCACTGATACTTCCATCGTCTTGGACTGATGACAGCCCATGATTTACATGCAGCAATGTGGTTCTGAGGGGTCTCAGAACCATCTGAATATAAAGGTTTAATGATTGGATTATATATTCTCTCTCCATGATAGAAAATAAGACAACTGACTTGGCTTTCAGGCAGATTACATAAGCCCAAGTTAAGTGGTAGAATAAAAATGACTGATATTTCTTCTTGACTTAAATACAGCACTAAGTAGTATGCCCTTGAATTCTGCATAAAGCAATTTCCTCCTCTTTGGTAACAGCTAGGGGGCATTCCAAATGCAAATGGAGTCAGCTTTGCATTTTTAATATTTCTTATATACATAATTCACTGCCTCAGTTTAGAAACGTTATTGCTATCTCTTCTGTGCATTTCAATTATTTTGCACCTCTGAACCTTCATATTAACTTTAATGTCAGCTCTTAAAGCGTATTCTGTACAGGCGAGCTTGTGCTCATGTCTCTTGAAATTCACAGATTGCACAAATGCTCATCCAGGCACAAATACACTGTACAGTTTAACCTGTGTCATTTCACTGGGGTGTGTGGGGGTTCACTAACTGCACACAGGGTTATACCAAAGCCCTGAAAATCCATAGGTAGAAATGGGTGCAAAGCAAGAGCAATCAGTACTAGAATATCACATTTGTGTCCAGTCCACTCTGCATACATAACCCACAGGCATAACGAGGATTCCAGCTGATCAATAGGAAACAATGCTTTTCCTAAAGTAGCTTTCAAAATAATAAAAATTCTGGATGGAAGAATATGACCACAATGGTAGGAAATACATCCCCTTGCTAATGTGGAATTAATTAATGCATTCCATAAAGCCAGAGACTGCGAGACTATTCTGAGCAAGATTTACTGCACTGCATTCTTCAGAAGAGAGAAACAGTTGTGGCCATCTCCTGTGACCATGAATGTTCCTGAGAAATTTTTTCACTCAGAGGAAGAGAGGCAAAGATTCACAGCATCTTGTTTGATTCTTCAAACTTCTTCAGTTACTGGCTGACATTGTCAACTGCTTGCAACCACAGATCTCAGGGAGGTGACTGGGAGATGGCTTTGTTCATCTCTGCTGATTGTGTCTGTGGGGGCATACATCTGTCTCTTACTCCGTGCAGGAAATGGTGCCAGAAACATCCTCTCTATTGGTCCCACTGCTCTTGCAGCCCATCAGAGCAGGAAGGCAGGAATCCAGCTGTGCTCCTTCTTTTGAAGGAGCATACCTTTCCTGTATGACAGTCTGAGATGGAGAGTGAACGGGGTCATCTCACCTGCTGCTCCACCCCATCCCTACCAGACCAATGTGGTTGCACGGCAGAATACATGGCAACATACACCAAGAGTTTCCCTGGGAGCCTCTCTTAAGGGTGGCAATACTAAAGCTGGACTGGATCAATTGCAGTATTTTTAGTGCTGACACCTATGCAACAGTCAGCATGACTGGTCCTTTGATCATACATTGCTCTTCCTATATAAAAAAAGACTATAAACAGAAGATATGGCCAAAATCTCTCTTGGTTTGACTCTACTGACTGTTTCTCAACATAACTGAAAATGAAGCCTGCTGCCTCCTGCATTGCAATTAAAATAGATGCCCTACCTCTAATTTCCCATCAATTTACAACAATGTAAGCCTAATGGTATGGCGGAAAATCCACCCCCAGTGTGCACAGATTTTGTGTACTTTACACAGGCTGCTATAGCTCTGCAGAGCCAATTCAGAGGCTGTGCCGGGGCTGTCAGTCACAGGCATGCTGGCAAAAGCCTGAAAGTGTTTCCTGGCTGCAGATGAGTGCCATGTTCCAAAGATGATGACTGCTCTTACTGAAAAGGAGATTGTCTCTGGGCTGAATGTGCCCTGGTGGTCATCAGCTTAGACTCCACTTCTGGAACTTTTCCACTAAGTAGGTGGTGGGGTCAGTCTTCCATTTGATTTCTCTCCTCTCGTTTGAAATAGTTATTGATGAAGTTATAGTGGGGAACAAAATTAATTCAGTTCAAATGCTAATGTTACTGCGGCACTGTGAGTGAGGAAAAAACTGACTTGCAGACTGGACAGCCATGAGGAGCCAGATGATGAAAGATGATGATGAAATCAATGCTCTGGGAAGATGATCTAGCTGAGACCAGGAGTTGGGATGTAAGTGAAAATGCATTGTGTGTCGTCAGTGCACATGGCTCCCAGCAGTGCCCACTGCAGTAAAAGGGGAACGGCAGCTGGAGCAATGCAAGCAACTCAGGGTGCAGTGGGGGATCCACCTGAGAAGCAGCCAAGGTTGTCCATGTTCCCATCCTTCCACAGTGAATTGCTGCCCTTGAAGTGGGCTGTTGTCACTGGCCCTGAGCCACCCTGGGTCCATTTCCAGGTAAGTGAAACATGTTCATTTTGATCACTTCAAGGACCCCTGTCGTCTGAGTGTGCTTGCAGCTAGCCACCCTATTTGATGCAATAGGCAGGGCAGCTAACTTTGTAATTGCAGCAGCTGCTTCTAACAAATAACCTGACTTGAGCCTAATGCTTTGGTTTGCTGGACAAACCAAATGAAGAATTCAATTTGGATTGAATCAGCGGTTACTGTTATTACTTTAAATGGCAAAATAAATATCCTACTTCAACCTCTGCCCTACTATAATAGATTCATTTAATACAAAATGGCCAACCTTAGATGCAAAAAGAACAACTTAACAAAATTGAAGTAGTTTGCTTTGTGGCCCTTGTAAGAGGAAGACTTGGGCTCTATTCATGCTGACTACCCAGTAGCCTAGTGGTTAGAACACATCTAAAATGGGGAATTTGGATTCAGATCTTCTTATCTCCCTGAAGGCAGTCACAGTTCTGTGCTCAAGGAAAGCTTCACCACCTGCAGTGCTAAGGCATGGAGGCAAAAGTCTGTCTGCAATTGGGGTTGCAGGGGGTTTGTGATGGGTATCTTCAGTTGATGCTGCTCTCTTTGAATAAATTGTTGGAAACAGGATCCTTGTCTTTCACCTTTAGGTGAATATGTTACCTGTAAACCCAGGGAGTTATTTGCTAATATGTTTGGGGGGGGGGGGGCATATTTCAATATATGCGCTGTGTAAGAAGAAAATTTCTCAGCTAAAGATTAATATAAAGATTCACATGGACAAATTACTCGTCTTCCTTATTGGAATTGGTTAAAATACTTCACTTGTCTTTGCAAGACTTTTGAGGATAAATACTCAATGCAAACTTTGTTCTAAGTACCAGTGCATTTTTATTATTTAGTGAGTTCTTTTGTAAAGTGGTTTGTAACACAGCATGTGTCTTATCGTACCAGTGGCCATTGCATTGAGCCACAGAAAAGTCTGTATTGGGCAGCTGTTAAGACCCCTCTTCCCATATTTCCTCATTTTCCTTTGCTCTAGGAAAAGCTGGAATTCTTCAAAGAAGTGACCTCCTCAGGCACCACATCTCCTCTTATTTATTTCTTGCTTCAGCTGTCATTCATTACATTAAAGGTTATTTTTTTAATGAAGCACTGTGGGTAGGGAGAAATAACTTTTACCTTCTGTTCTAATTGATGAATGATGTGTTAACTAATCAGAAAGCTTTTCTATAGGCACCATTAAAGCAACAGATGTATGTGGCTCAGGAGAGATTTGTTGAACAGCTTCCACCTTTAAGTTCAGAGGATAAATGGGTGGTGACATCATTATACCTTGACAAATAGAAATTATATCATTCTCTTTTTTTCATTACTGATGATTGATTTATTTCTATGGTTTTCATTTTCATGAGATCCATTCATTGTCTCTACAGTTAAAACCTTTGAAAATTGCAATGTGCAGCTAAATTGGTTATAATAATTTGCACATTATATCTTCAGCATGTTAACTTTTGAGGTTTTCTCAAAAGTTACTTCTAACAGAAAAAATAGTATGATGTGGAATATGATAAGACAAAAAAGAAACATTTGAAATTGATCCTTGGATTCGTTTTTGAGCTAGCCACAAAAAACAGCACATAGGGAGTCAGAGCACATTTGATGTGGTTATAAAGCACCTACATTGGTTGCTGGAGGATTTTATTTTTGCAGTGAACTCGAAGCCTTAGAAGATAGACAGTTGTTCTGCACAGCAATTCTGTGCCATAATAAATAAGCAAATGTTCCCCTCACCCACCTCTCCCTAGTATATTTTGAGCTCTTACCTTGTTTGATTGCATTTCTCATACAGTCACTGAGATGGATCAGAATTTCTCTGAAAATTTTGGTTATTACTGAAGATTGCATTTTTTCCACTTTTACTGCAGCTTACAAATCAGAAACTTAAAATAAAGTGTGCATCTGTTTGGATAATCTATTTCTCCAGAACAGATTAAAATGACAGAATAAATCTTGGATGTACTTGGAAGAGCTTTGAATGAATTACAACAAGAGATTAAAACAAGGTGAGTTTTGCTTGGCTAGAACCTCAATGAGGGAATTAAACTGATGCTGTGTCAGGGCAAACTTTGCAAGATAAAATAGGGCTCCTTAGCGTCTACTACAGAAGTACAAATGGCAGATTAAAACTGACATTTCTGCCAGAAGACCTTTATACACACTGAGGAAAAAAAAGAGATCAAGGTTAGTTAGAAAAGAAAGTCAGGAAGACAAAATTCATATAGAAGATCTCATGGGTGTGAGCAGGGTTTCCCTGACCCTGGCCACAGCTTGGAAAGCAAGGACTGAATAAGTGCCTGTTCTTGTACCCTGGAGTAGGGGTAGGCAGCAGAAGGATAAGATGTGCCGGCAAGTTCTCTGCTTCTTCAGATTCCAGGCAGGAGTTCTTAGGCTGAAACTTTGTTGTGTGAGAAAACCTTAAGAAATAAAAAGAAAAAAGAAAACAAAAACAAAAACAAAAACAAAACAAACAAACAAACAAACAAACAAAACAAAACAAAAAAACAACAAAAAAACCAAACCAAAAAAAAAAAAAAAAAAAAACCAAACCAAAAAACCAAACCAAACAAAAAAAACCAAAAAAACCAAGAGAGACCCTGAATGTATTGGCTGATCTTCAGGAAAGCTGATGAGCTAATCCCAGCATGCAATCCATGGTCCAGAGCATGGAAAGAGCTCGTGGCTGCCTCTGCTAATGACGCTACCAGCATCACTGCTGTTCTGGCCAGGAGCGGTAACAGGAAAGTAACAGTGCAGCACTCCTGTTCTGGAGTTGGTTTACTGAAATTTAATGTAAATAAGTGTCTATTTATGGTTTTAGGGGTGAAATCTTAGTGTTCTGCTTGCTGTCAGCCAGCTGCCTTTAAAATGGTAAATTATCCTAAGTGCCAGAAAGGAATGAAGATGCAATTTAATGTAAATATAGAAAGTTTAAGTTCTGTCTCTAAACTACAACTAAATCCATTTTGGATAAGCTGTGCTTAGCTTCACAGGAAGGAATGCATTTGCTTCAGTAACAGCAATGAAAAGAAGTAGTGGTGTTTTTACAAGAGAACTGGGAACAGATGATCTTTCAAGTCCCTTCTGGCCTTAAATCTGTGAATCTAGGAAATGATGCCTCATTTCACACTCTAAGTCATTAAAAACACACTTTAATTATTGAAGTAATCACATTTCTTGGCATTGTGGCTACTACCTGCTAAGATGATATACCAAATGATCAGTGTTTTACTGAAATTAGTGAGAAGAACAGTGTTCTTTACCAGAAGTCTTCTTTTTTATAATTTCCACAAGCTCACTGGAACTCTAAAATATAGAAAACCATTCCGTGTTATATATTAATAAAATACAAACTTAGCAAAGTAGGTCTTTGTGTGACTCCCCTTCCCCATAAGAACAAGGAATGTATGAAGCTGTCACAAACAGGGAGAGCTAACTCATGAGAATAACTCATACACAAAGAATGTTGGGGGCTGGGACAGGGGCAAGAGAGGTGTTAAGCATTAGCTAGTATTTTTAAATAATCTTAGACACATTTCAAAGTACTTCTCAATTGTTTTCTCAGTACTGGAATAATTCCCATCATACAACTTTCTAATTGGAGTTCACATCCTTACCCTCCACCTAATGAGGAGACCTTGGGGCACAGCTGGATTTCAAACAAGGTTGTTTCTTAACCTTAAGACACTCTACTGGGTCAGACTGCTCTTTTCTATTACATCCTTTTATGGTTTTCTGGGGAAGACAGAAAGATGCTCTAAAAACCTCAGGAACATCCTACAAAGTTACTGCTCAATCCCTGTGTACTATAAATGTGTCTTTGCAACAGAAAACACAGGTAGGCACTGTCTTCAGGTTTGTTTCTTTCAGTACAAATCCAAAGGAAAGGGATCAATTTAACTTGAATTTCTTGGTGGTGCTGTAAAACGTGACCAATTAAACACATCCAGTGAGCCTCCCTGTGAGCGCCAGTGCTGGTACTGCAAACTAGCATTTACCTTCCTATTCATGGGGCTGTACAGGCACAAAGCTCCATTTCACATAGGCATTTCTGGTTAAATAATAAGCTCGACCAGAGAGGATGAATAAAAGAAGAAAGTAATTTTTCATACTGAATGAGTACAAGGTAGGACTGAAGTAAATGAGACAATTTGCTTGAGAAAGTGAGTGCAGTAAAAACTTCTGGTTTTGATGAGCTGTCTCTCCAAAGAACTGGATATACTTTAACAGTATCATTTCTGATTTATCTGCTGTTGCCAGATAAATTTTCTTCTGGGGGAAGAGCAGAATTCTCTTTATTTAATGTACCATGTCTGGAATGTGGACTAGATTCAGCTACATGTCGCTTATAATTATTTATGTAACTTATTAATCACTGGGCTGTCACTCAGCTGTTTATAAAACACAAAAGAACACTTGGAGCCTGAAAAATTACATTTTTCCTCCCCTGCACCTCCCCAAAGGCCTCTTTGCACTTCTGAGGAGACCTCCATTTAAATAAAAATCTCTTGCCCAGTCTAAGAAGGAACTCTGTGATGACAATTTAAAGAACAGGCTTCTACTTTATGCTTGGGAACTGAAAGATTCACTTTAAAGTGCTGTAAAGCTTTCTTTTCAACTTTTCTGCCCAACGTCCTTGGGTCTTTGTTTAGTTTATTTTCTCAAATAGGTCATGGAAAGGGTCTCCTTCTTGCTTGCTCAACAACTTGTTTTCCTTATACTCAGCATTTGGACAACAGCAGCATCTCTCAGACTGCTACCTCTGTGTCATGCCTGCTTGAAACTGGGCAATGCATAGAAAAGCTAAGGTGCTCAAACACAGACATGCTCACACCTACTCACACCCTTGTTTCACACATCTCATTTCACTCTGTGAAGAGTGAGTCTGTGTGGCTTTGTGCAGCTCCCTTTTGAGCTCCTGTGCAGGATAGCTCACAGCCTGTCGTTCAGGGGAAGGTACCGTGCCAGTTCAGAGACCAGCATCCGGCCTTGTAAATGATGCACAGAAGAGCAATGATTCCATTCAGCTGAATTACATTTAAAATTTGATTATGAATGGCATCTTTGAGGCAGGCTATTCATCATTCCATGTCCTACGTGGGTCTCAATGTCTTGAAGCTTCATAAAGGCAATTCATTAAACAGCTTTTGCCAGACCAAGGGGTGACTCAGCGGGCTGGTGAAAAACAGTGGCTGACACCCCACTGCTGGTCATGGCATTCCTGCATTATTGTCTAGGGCTGCAGTATACTGGTGGGGTTCTTGTCCTTTTGGTGCCTCAGTTCAGCCAGTGGTGTAATGGCCATACCAGGATTTACCTGCCTTCTCACCCATTTGCTGGGCTGACTAGCAACGTTTTCAATTTTTGCATGAAAGGCTCCACATTAATCCATGCCACAATTTGCTTTGTTTGCTTTCACCACTAAAATTACTTGTTTCCCCCAAAGATCTGCCATCTGTCACTATTCACCTTTTACATTTTTATGCTCCACAGTTGAGCAAACACCAACGCCTGAATAACTCTATTTCCCATTATCAGTCCTTGGAAGTGCCCCGAGGTCAAGGCAGTTGTGATGTCTTGCCCCTGGCTGGATTCCCTGAGACCTCAGGGCTTACCCTGTAGCCTTGCCCTTTCTGCAGCCACTAAAAGTACCCTGTGTCTTTTTCTTAACAGGGGTTTTCCAGTCTTTTAAAACCAAAAAGAAATTAGTCCTGTCTGGACTAATGGTAGTCCTGCCATAATCTGGCAGATGTAACACAGAATTGTAGGAGGGGGCGGCAGAGAGATGAAACATTGTCTGGGTGGATGTGGGCAGCTGATGGGGACTACTCTCTGCTCTCTACATGGGTAATGATATCGGGATATCATTGGATATCTTTGTCCGCACTTGACAAAGGAAAGGGGCAGACCCTGGGTGACAGCTGGGAAGTGCAGCTGCGAGCCACAAGCCAGTGTCTCAGTAGCCAGTTGCAAAAGATTTTTGTGTTTTCATAATCCTTTTGAGTAATGTCCTGTCAAAGTCTTCATCAAAAGTTATTAGTCCCTCCATAAACTGGTACTTCAATATGTAAACTTGCCTTGTAATTAATTTTATGAGCTATGCCCCTGGCACCATAGAGCTCTTATTTCATTTTAGGAGCATAATTGATTAGGCTTCCTGTTGCTGTGATGTAGACCAAGGATGTTGCCACCAAACGAGGAGTAATTTGTGACAGCTCATTTATGAGGAGATATCTACTGTTTGCCAGCGCTGAGCATACACACAAGGCGAAGCAAAATATTTTGTATTGCTACTGCTGTGCACTGCTTGAAGTTAAAAAAGCAAAAGGAAAAACAAAGAGACCATAATTATGCAGCCAAATTAATATGGTTAATTATTATATATTAGTACAGCATCTTTTATTCTTCACTGTAAAGGTTTTTTGTTCTCTGCTGTATTCCTTTGAAGATATTTGTCTCAATAGAGCATCAGATGACATTCCTCTCTGGGCAACTACGTTTTGCATTGCTAAAATTTCCTTTTGTTTCAATTGTACCAGATACTTTTCTCTACTTCCAACAACTGCTATGGCAAAACAAAGTCTCTCACTCTGATACAAATTTTAACAATTGCAGAGTCCATCTTGATGCCAATGGTTTACATTTTCCTTTCTTTTCTCTCCCTGTTTAATATTTGAGTGAATGTTATCTGAGAGAAATACGTTGGACACTCAGGCTGTATTAGCCTAATTTATGGCCAGCATATAAGAAGCAATATTTCCTGTGGGTAAGGTCAAAAGGGCTTTGTTTTCTGTTAATTAAAAATAGGCTCATATAAGACAATGCATGTAAGTAATAAAGACATAATGCTTATTTGTGTGGCCATAAAGGAGTAGGTTACTCATGACCACCAATCATAGCTGCAGTCTCTCCCTGACCCTGACAACTGACCAAAAAAAGGAAATGTATAATTTTATCCTTTCCATACCTTGCTTACGTGAGCTAGAGAGGCAAGTCCTAGGTTGCTGCAGCCCCTTAAAGCCTGTAAGCACAAGGTTGAAACTAAAAGTGGCTGGTGCTTGCTGCCTCTCCCAGGGAAACAGTGTATGGCTAAATTCAACTGGAGCTCTGTCTGAAATAAAAAGAAAAAACCCACAAAATCTCAGAAACTGGATGTCTAAAAAATGAAAATAAGAGAATTTCAAAGGGAGAGTCAGAAGAAATGAGAAATGCTACCCTCCAAAACTGAAACAGAATGATAAATTACTTTTGCCTTCCTGAAGCCAAGCTAGAAAACCTCTGCTCACCTCTATTATCTACTTCTGGTCTCTGAAGATGCATTACCATATTAATTCATTGCGTTATACAATTTGAGCAACTAAATGAGTTTACCTCATGCCCTCTTAATAGAATTTTCTTCTAATGCTAACTTTAAGTGATACATTTTAGGGGATACTTGAATTAGAATGCATCACAGAAATTTATTTAGACTCAATTTTGTTTACAAATTATGACTTAACCCTTCTTGATAAACCGAGTGTAGAAAATCCCCAGCCTCTCTGTGGACAAAATATCTCTCAGCATTGGAAGTCCTACCATCTCCTAAGTAATGTGAGGTTTTACTGGGCCTCAGGAGAGGTAGAAGGGCTGTTTGTGTGAAAAGACAACCAGCACATCACAAAGAAAATGACATGCATGGTGCATTGGGATGGGTACATATGCAGCCCATCAGAATGGGTAGAGAGGTGCTGTGACGTACGTGTGGTCAATTGGCTGCATCAGGAGGGGGCTCACCAGCCTGCAGTACAAAACATCAGGAAGTGTTTTCTGAGCATTGAGAGCATGGAAACGAGGATCAAAATGGGGTCAACTCAATTTTGACAACATGGTTCCTATCAGGACAGGAGTTTTATGCCCTTTGGCTGCGGTACCAACAGGGATCCTCCATCTCGGCGCAGGCTACATTTTTTTCTATATGCATATGCATTTCTATGTACATGTAAATGCACACAAAAAATACACTTACAAGCAACTTAGAAGCAGAAATGTGATCTGTGGCCTCATTTCTTCCTTTGTTCCTTTCCATTACCCAAGAGACTGAGGAACTCGTATCTCATGGAATTGCCCAAGGATTTATGACAAACCTACCAAACTGCAAACTACATCACACACACAGAGGTTTCAAGAAGTAGGAAGCCTCATTGGAAGCTCTTCATACAGCTGGCCCCCAGGTCTGCTTATTCTCATTCCTGGGTTTCCTGTTGGTCGGTGCCTTTAGCTGCTCAGGAACATTTCTGTGCATAGTGAAAAATTCTTATATATTCCACTTTTAGCAGAAGTGAATGTTTTTCAAAATTACCATTGTGCAGCTCCCCTCTATTCACTGGGATTTCATTCAGCAAAGCCTTGAGGAGCTTTGATGTATATGCACTTTTTTATTTTCCTGAAACACAGAGAATGGATGTAATTCCATGGAGTAAGTTCCCATTTCAGTCATCCATGGGGGGAACAGAGACAGTACTGAGCAATTTAGGTATCTAAATTTTAATCACAAATATTTTGCAAATAACCTGAAAATCACTCATTCAGTGTGATGATTATCAAGAAATTCTGACTATTAGAAATAAAAAAAAAACAGTTTCACTTTGTGGGCACAAGAGAACTACAGGTTTGCATTCAGTAGACCTGCTCTCAAGTGTGAAGTTCAGCACCCGCGTAAAGTTTTTAGGCTTGATGAATACATCTGGAATTACGCTTTTGTCCATGAACTATGGAAATTCCAATATTATGGACAGAATTATCACCTTGTTTCAAACACATAGATGCTACTAATGAAATTGTTCTGCTTCAGATTCTTAAAATATAACAGCGAGATCAACCTAGCATCTTTGGTTGGCTTTCGCTGTTGTTTACCCCTCTTGGAGCTTTGGTTTTCCTAATTTTAAAAATCAAATATTAGCTATTTGCAGTGACTGGTGGAAATAACATTAACCTACTGACAACTGGAAATCAATTCCTATTTGACCTTCTGATATGTATTAACCACCTTTACACTTTAAAGAGAATTTCATCCCACCTTTGTAGCATTGACATAAATTAGTAAATAGGAAGTGTCATCATTTGATATTTTCCACTGTAAGTACATGATCAACAGAGTCTTATGTTCAGTGATTTTAATTTAATGGCTTCATCCCTGTGCTAGATATGGTTTTCATTTAAACTGACCTTGCTTTATTTGAATTATTGCTCAGATTTGCACAAGTACAAATGACCTAATCTTCCAAAATACATTTTCTGATCGACATAAGCAAACAGTCTGAAGAAGCAATTATGTAAAAGAAATGCTTTTAGGCAACAAATGGGTCTATAAATAAACAAGTACTTCCTAATCACAAGCTAAACTTGTGTCATTTTTCCATTTTTAATAAAAAAATAGTTGAACTCTATGAATTTTAATGTTCCTGGAAGTGAGGGACCAAGATTTTTTTGCAAAACTGGGTACTGCAAAATTAAAAGCTGCACCACCTTTTTGTTAAAGTTCAGTGAGCATAGCTGCATCTGACCAGAACCACCTTTGACTTTCCAGGCCAAATCAGCAAGAAATCATGTGGAAAAAAATCCATTTTTTATATTTGCAATGTGTAGGAGGGAATGGGATGTTTTTACAAGTCAGACTTTTTTTCCTCCCAAAGTGAAAAGCAGTGCAAAAATACACCACCCTACATAATTTTGTGTCTTTTCTATGTTTTTCCATTGCCAGTGTCCTGGGATCTCACTACTTATTTGGATTTATGCACCCTAAATAAAGGAAGCATATTGGGAAATAGTTGTTGAAAAAAATTTCTGAAGGGAAACTTTTATCTACTCTTGGTATTTGCAAAAAAAAAAAAGATTGTTAATGGTTGGAAAGGTATTATTAGGACATGTACTATAGTTGTGTCAATGGGCATGAGAAGAAAAGTGATAGCTGAAGCTTAGTACTGGAGGAATCAGTGTAGACAAATGATTTTCTCACAGTGAATAAATCAAGAGTACTCAGCTAAAGATGATGGATAGTTACACAGTTATACACTGGTATGAGCAGAGGCTCAAGTCTAGGAAAAATAAGGTGGATGAAAAGGCAGAAGTCACTTGGCATGCAGAGAAATTATACTGCTAAAGCAAGAGAGGAAGAGCAGCACGATAGATATGAAAGCTGGTTAGAGATATCTATCTGTGGAAAGAAGACAAAGAGAGGAATTAATGGAGAGTGTATGATGTCAGACAGATGACAGAGAAAGAAAAAAATCTTTTAAAAACCCCAAAGAAATTCAGGAAGATGGAAACTCAGAAATGCTAAAGCTGAGCATGAACCCAAACTCCACACACCAACTCCCCCCAAAGGCTGTGCCTGCTTTGCTCTGGCTTATTTGCTGAAATGTAGGTTAGGCTGTATCTCAGGCAGGCAAGGGGCTGCCAGCTGTGAGGGACAAGCACTGGAAACCTGTGGAAAAACAGTTTTGCTAGGGAAGAGAGGTGTCTGTGTGTCCTTGTGTGAGGTTTAAGAGAAGTTCTTGTAGTCCCAAGGAGACTGCTAAAAAATGAGAGAAATCAGATATTGTCCCTGTGCTGCTCAGAAGAAGGTTCAGGAGTGAAACAGGTTCATATTCACGTTTTAGTGTTAAGGTTACTTCTTTGGCTGAAGAGAAATCAAAACTAAAAAGATGAAGTTCTGTAAAAATCAGTCTTCCTCTCCATGGTATTGGGGAATACCAGGAGCTGCTCCACTGAAAGAAAGTGATTCTCACCAAAATAAACCACCTGGAACAGAAAATCTCAAGTTTAGATCTGAGATCATCCAGGTAAGATCTTCTTTTTGATGTACAACATGTACACACACCTCTACTGTCTTCATAGGGAAGAATAGGCAAAGGCATTTGAGCTGACGACCCCTCTAGGTCTCAAATCGCCCTTTTTTTATAATTTTCAGTTTAAAGCTGGTTTCCAGCTTTCTGTTTATACCTGTGCTCCCTTGGCAGCTCAGACCTCACACCTTCATTGCTCCTTTCTGGAGCTGAAATGCAAATGCTGTTTGTAGTCAGCCTGCTGGTTGACTGTCAGTGTCCTGAGCTGCACTATCTCTTTTACCAGGGAACACAAATTCTTCCGAATTAAATGTAGAATATGTCTCTTACATGAACATTTTGTGAAGGTCATGATCCTTGGGTGTGATGTTGAGTTCCTGTATGTGGCATATAGGAGAGCTGGTAAATAACAAGTTGCTTTTTCTAGATGTACTCATAAATGCAAATGTTTTCCTTGCTTGTTTCCTTTGTCTCAGGAGGTAGTATGGATTATTTACATGGATTATATATATCTTCCCAAGTTTGTAGCTGTTTAGAGTCCTTGAAAAAAGAATGTCTTTTCACATGCATCTTGAAGTTCTTCCAATGTCTGCAGGTTGCCACAACCCTCATGATAAAAGACTCCAGGAGGATAGATTATTTTCACCTTAATTTTGCAGCAGTTGCTATAGGGGAGTTATGAAAGGAAGTATCCAGTCCCACATAAGTCATGTATTGTGCAAATGAAAGGCACATCTCGATGGGACTTAGGGGGCCAGCATGGTGCCACCTCAGTGGGCATCTGTACCCAAACAGGCAGGGTGGCCAGACTCTTGTCAGTGGCACAGAGTCCCCTAGGAAGGAGGAGGCATGTTTGTCACATCTCCAGCTGACTGCCTACATGCTGTGGGCAGAAGACAAGCTTTGTTGATGTAAATCCACACCATTTGTGTTGCTCGTAGCAGTGTCTTTCTAACTTTAATACATAACATGAGAAGAAAAAATGCAGTATCCCTGGAGAAACAAGTGCTTTTGAGATAAATAAAATACAAATAAAGAGTTATTTACACATCCCTCTCTGGCAGGGAAGAGGGAGAAACATGGCACAATAGGGGCAGCATTTTAAGCAAATGTTTAAGCTTCATATCCAAGATGCATACTGCTTTCTTCTAAAATACATATGCTTGTACCCTAGAGAGAAAAACAAAAAATTAGCAAAGTGAAAAGAGACACTACATGAAGTTTTAGGTTAGATACTTGCTCATTTCCTCAGACTTCTGAGTTTCTCAAATACCTCTCCTTTGCATAGTTTGGACCATGGAAGACGTTTCCATGGTGACAAATAGACGTTATGTTTATTTACTGGGCAGCCGGGAATGACAATGTCAGCAAAAGACATTTCTATTCCTTTTTTATTTTTCCTAGGGAGATGTGTTTTTTGCTAATGAAACTAGCAGCAGCAGCAGCAACAACAGTTTTTCAGATACCCTTCCCAGCCCCATAGTGAATTTGTGCGTGAGACAAAAGTAGGCAGCAGTTACTGTGTCTGCATCACTCTCTGATCCACCCTTTGAAGCCTTTTGCTCTGTTTGGTATGCACACAGTTTCTTGTGAACAGCACTGCCTGAGAGGTATCAAGGAGATTTCAGGCTTTATCCATGGGAAAGAACCTAAATATTTCTTGCATTAGATGCCTGGCCTTTTTTTCAATCCTCCCACACACACACACACCTGTTCTTGTTGACAGCTCTACTACA
Organism: Motacilla alba alba; assembly: GCF_015832195.1. Lineage (NCBI taxonomy): Eukaryota > Metazoa > Chordata > Aves > Passeriformes > Motacillidae > Motacilla > Motacilla alba. The sequence goes on from NC_052017.1 coordinate 32,444,856, forward strand.
CTGTCCATAAAAAATAATCTGATAACTAAACCTCAGCTTTGTAGTTGATAGTGCTCTGGTAAAAATAAATAAATAAATAAATAATCTCAATTTTTGCCACCGGCTGTGGAAAGTAGGAAAGAGATTTTCAGAAGGACTCTTCTGAGATAAGAGACCAGGGTCTGAAAAAGAAACAGTTTTTACATGTTGATTAGTTAAGAGATTTTACACCTGCTCAAATATTTTTCAACCTGAAACCCTCTGTAGCCCCTCAGGATTTCCCACCAGCTTTGCTGGGGGATTTGTAGCTCAGTGGGAAAGTGGAAGGTGGTAGGTCCATTAATTATACCTTCTTGTATCTGTCTCTGTAGAAAAATACAGTAGTGTGAGTCTTTCCTCTCCCTACCCTGGAAAGAGACAGTGCTGGTACCTGGCTTCACCCTGGCAACCCTCTTCGTTTGGTGGGCAGTGAAGCACTGACTCTGCTTCCCACTGGGCTTTAGGACGGGTGTAAAATTACTGCTAGGAGTGTAAGGCTTTTGTGTTTGGTCCTTTCCTCCCTCCTACAGTATGTGCTTGAACCAGAGCTGGCTGGAATCTGTCAAACAGCAAGACAAACACTTCCATGCAATATTAACAAGCTGGAGGTAGAAGCTGATGGTAATAGTGCCAGACTGGAAAAATGTTTCAACAGTTGACTTAAACTTTCAAGAGCAGTGGTTAGGTAAACTCCCACTGTTTTGTTTTTCACACATAACATTTCCTCAGGTTTCTATTACTGGATGACTACAGAATCATGAGGATCAAGGGGAAGATTTTCACAAAAGCTAAATGAATGCATGGCTGGAGGAAAAAGCTCAGTAAAAAACAGTTATGCTCCTCCAAAAAAACTCCAACCCAAATAAACAAACTCTATTCACTCAGGAGCCATGGTTTTGGGTGGGATACAGTTAATTTTCTTCACAGTAGCTTGTCTGGCACCATGATTTATGTTTATAATTTTTTAAAAAAATGTGTTGACAACACAGGGATGTTTTACAGAATCACGCAATCACCGAATAAGGTGAGTTGGAAAGGACCCACAAGGATCACCAAGTCCAGCTCCTGGCCCCACACAGCACCATCCCAAAGAGTCACACCATGTGCCTGAGAGTATTGTTCAAACATTTCTTGAACCCTGTCAGGCTTAGTGCTGAGACCACTTCCATGTGGGAGCCCGTTCCAGTGCCCTGCCCCTCTCTGGGTGAAGAACCTTTTCCTGATATCCAACCTAAACCTCTCCTGACACAACTTCAGGCCATTCCCTTGAGTCCTGTCACTGGTCACCACAGAGAAGAGATCAGTGCTGCACCTCCTCTTCCCCTCAGGAGGAAGTTATAACTTCAATGAGGTCCCCTCAGTCTCCTCCAGGCTGAGCAGACCAAGTGACCTCAGCTGCTCCTCATGCAGCTTCCCATTGAGGCCCTTCACCATCTTCAGAGCTGTCCTTTGGACACTCTAATAGTTTTCTTATATTATGGTGCCAAAATCTGGACACAGTTTTCAAGGTGAGACCAATCCAGTGCAGAGCAGAGTGGGACAAGCTCCACCCTTGCCTGGCTGGCCATGTAGTGCCTGACTCTGTAGTGAGGGACATGCTTGGCCCTCCTGGCTGCCAGGGCACTGCTGAGTCATTTCTGCCATCAACCAGGACCCTCAGATCCCTTTCCACAGCACTGCTCTCCCTCTTCCCCTTTCCAACATCCAGGGTTGCCCCATCCCAGGTGCAGAATCCAGCACTTCCCTTGTTGCACTTCATGTGGTTAGTGAGTGCCAAGACCTCTCATTTGTTGAGATCTCTCTGCCTTGGAGGGAGTGAACAGCTCCTCCCTGTTTTGTATCCTCTGTGAACTCGCTGAGTATCCCCTTCGGTCCTGTGTCCAAGTCACTTAGCTGCTGCTGAGCTGTGATGCTGCACAGCATCAAGGCCCTTGGCTGCTTCTCACAGCACCCCAGCAGAGAGGGGCTGGGGGGCACAAGGAGCTGGGAGGGGACACAGCTGGGACAACAGACCCCAACAGACCAAAGGGATATTCCCTACCATATGATGTTGTGCTTGGCAATAAAAGCATGGAGGAAGGGAGCTAACAAAGACACACTGAAATGGTACCTATGTGTTTCACAGAAGTGGAATCCAGTCTCTAATTGAAAGATACACAGTCTGCACTAGTTGAAACAGAATCAGTACTTTCCTACAGCTTTTTATGGTCTGGCATCTATATGTGTGTGTGTATCTATACATGTATAAACACAATTGCATAGAGAGGCAGAAATTGGTCTCTCTGTAGCTGATTACAAAATCAGTACTTCTTCTGAGCTTGGAGGTGGTTTGTTCTTGTGATTTCTTTTTTATCCCCCCCCCCCCCCCCCCCCCCAAATATTCTTTGTTATGGACCTCTCTTCACATATATTCATCCATCTATCTTCCTGCTGGATCTTGAGGTCTGGACCCGAACTTGCTGTTTCCGCTCAAATTTGAGGGAACCTAACTCGGACAATGTTAAATATAAACAGAGTTTGTTCATAGGCCATAGCAGGCACACAAGAGAATGCATTCTCTCCTTTAAAACATGGTAGCCTTGTTTATGCCCTGTTTCCAACTGCCAGTTAATTTAATTATTTAATTATGGAGATTTGATCCTTACCTCTTGAAAATAAATTAGTTGCACTTTTTTTCCCCTCTATTTTGACTGTTAGGTCAGGTCCACCTAAAGTTGGCACATCTCTACAGTCCTGGGAATGTAAAATAAAACTCTCACTAATGCATGAGATTAAAATATGTGAAGTTCTATTCACATCAGCTCCTCTAAAACCATGTTTGTGTGCTTTAGCAAGTAAGTCTTCTGACTAATGTCAGACAGATCCCTGGGATGGCTATTACATTCCTTCTGTCAGGGATCAGAAGAGTCTGTGTAGTTGCCTTTGGCCTTGAGACAAAGAACTTTGTGGCATGGTATCAAGGAAAGGAGGAGAGAATAACAAGGAGAAAGAGGAAATTACTTGGTCAAGCCAGAAAATGTGAAGTTGGAGCTAAGCCAAAGCCAGCCCTGAGACACAGTTTGAACTGTGAAAAGCCCTGGGGCACCTGGCCTGTTTTTTGTTGTGGGTCAGCAGGTGTGCAGCAGTGCTGGACCAGGGAAATTTGCATCCTCCTCTGGATCAGGGCAGGGACGCCAGACATCAGTCCCAAACCAGACTAGAAACCAAAACGGGAAAAGAAAAACGTGCAGGATTTATGGAGTTTTTGGATTGAACTTGAATGATTCTGACAAGTGCCAGGGCCTTTGGTGCATTTGAAGTAAAGGGTAGAAATTTGATTTTGGGATGTGGGGAACTTCTCTGTTCTTGAAAATGTCTCTGAGGAGACTGACGATACTTGGTGCATGACCTGGTAAGGGGAAGCTCTGGTGCAAGCCTGCTGTCTGTGAAAGATGATTCAGATGATATCTAAAGATTCCATGCAGGGGAGCTGTAAATAACATTACTGCTCACTGCTCATCATAACGATCTCCTAATTTTCCCTCCCACAAAAAAATCCCATGCCCTTCAGAGACTGGGGATTTATTGGGAAATTCTGTATTCCCATGCCTAATGTTTTCTAAGGTCCAAAGCCCTTGAAAGTCTTACAGTTGACTGCAATGGTCAGTGGCTCCAACTTACAGTGTTTTTTATATGGCTTTTACCAAGAACTTCATAATGATGTTGTGACCTCATAGCATCCCTCTGAGGCTGGACTTCACAAGGGAACTACCCAGCTCATTTGTATTGGTGACTAGCTCACATGGTTTTTCATGCTGAAAAGGGATGAAACTATCTGCCGATCCAGGTCCTGTGGGCTTTGTATAAAGCTAGGGGAAAAAAACAGATTTGAAAAACTGGTCTTCTTATTCTTCCCATAATAAGCCTACCAATGTAAATCTTTTACCAGTGTTTGATCATCCCTGATCGATCAAATGCAGGCAATGACAGCCTCAACACTGAAAGACAAAGTAGAGAAATGAGACAGAGGGGTGTGACAACATGAGGGAGGAGTGGAAGGTACTTTGAGGATGGGCTGAAGGACCCAGAAGAACCAGCAGAGGACCATGAAATGGACCTCACCATTTGACAGCGGCATGTTCTGGTAGGAGTTGGAATGGTACAAAAGCAAATGTTGGACAGAATAACCAGACCAGACATCTGAAAACATACCCATTTTCGTCAGAGTGACAACCTCAGTAATCATAAGTTTTGTGGCATAAGATCTTACTGCCTGACAGAATTGACATGGAGAAACTCCAAGTAAAGCCCCTTGCCCTTACAAGTGCCTTAGGCTTATGGAGTCTGAGGAATCAACATCAGCCTTTCTGTATGTTTGAGACATTTTAGTTCTTGCTCTAAATAGAGTTTATTTTTTCAAGTCCTGGCCATTTATTTATGTCCTAAAAACAGGCAAGGAAGCACTAAGATAGATATGTGAGTTTTCTATATAAATTTTCTCACAAGGACAAATGATAACAAAAATATCTTTCTTTAGTATACAGGTTCTCTTTCCCCTCTGCCTGGGTTCCTGCAGGCAAATTATGCCTTCCATGTGACTCTGATATTTCCCTTTTGTTGTTTATTCCCAGATTCATATTTGTCCAAACTGAATCTTAGGAAGAGAAAACCTTTAGCAGTGCTTTGTCTAGCACAAGCTGCAAGATAATACAAGTGGAGGTTACTATTCATCCTGGAAAATAAGAAGGCTTTCCCAAAACAGGTGGTTCTGTCATCATTCAAAAGAAAAAAGATTTTTTCTTAACCTAAGTTACTAGATGAGGTAAAGTTCTTCTCAAGATGATGATTGACGTTGGTAAGATTGGGCAAAATCCTAATCTCTCATGGCCTTTAGTTCAGTCTGCCATTTTGGACAGGAAACTACAAACGCCTGATCCTATTTAAAGATGGTTATTATTCTGTGCAGACATCTAAAAGATGACCATCTGTCCCTTTTCTCACATCCTCTCTCCCTGACCCTCAAATTTTTACACTGCTTTTTTTTTTCTTTTTCACTGGGAAAAAATAGGAATTTCAAGGTTCAAGACCCAAATGCAGCTGCAGTTTCTATGCTGACAGGATTTATAATTTCCACTGGGCTGATGAAAATGAGCCTTTAAAAACTGTCTATGTGAACAGAAAAATCTGTGTGATTTTATATGCTTTCCTTTTATCAGAAAGGCTAGTGCTGAGAGACCTGGAGACATGGTTTGCTTGTCTGGGTATAACTGATTTTTAGTAAGTGTGCACTTTTGGCAGATGTAGGCTGCAAGTCAATGTGATTTGCATGATGCACAACTATCACTCATTATTGGAAAGGCTCTTGATATGTTGGTAGCCCTGTGACCCTTCTGAAACCATCCACAGCAGCTACTGGCATAGATAGACAACTGCAAGGGTTGAAATGAACAGCATTTGAATTACATATGATTTTGGTATTTAAAACAGGAAGTTTGATGGTAAATCATTAAAAGGTAATGTGCGTGTGCCTGAGTAGGATCCTTAAAGGAATGTGAAACACCAAGAGATGTGTCAGATGACTTTAAATTCGTAAGCTTTTTCCAAATGCATTTCCAAGAACAGTGTCCAGTCTCCAGTGTGGAGCATGCTGCTGCAGCAATCATTTGAAATTCTGCTAAATCATTCTGCGACTCTCTAACCAGCACTAATAGCTCTTAGGCTGGCTGGCAATCTCACTCCAATAGGAAGTCATGCACGGGCTTCCAGACCATTTATGTGTGTGGTAGAGAGAGGGAGAGCACTGCAAATTTAATCTAGTGCCCTCAGTGGCTTTCAGGAAAAAATATATATATTAATCACTTATGACTTCTGGTTTGGGGGTGGGAGTTCATCTGGAGTACAGGAAAATCAAATGAAACTCATAAAGATGAAAGTTGTCTTGATTTCATTTGCTGATTTTAAACAGCAAATTGTTTCTTACTCATCCTTGCATGATAATTGGTAAATGTACTGAAATGGGTTATTTGAGTTTCGATGGACTCTCTGGGCAATCACACCATAACTGGAGTTCAGAATGTGCCCTATAGGTACAATTGCTAATGGCATTGCTCAGATAATTTCTGTCTGGGAGAAACACATATTTTGAAGCTGGCATCTTGCAACACGGAGGCAGGGCCATATTTAGCTGTGTCTGGTATGGGGTCCCCAAGCAGAGGAGAGGCTGTAGCACAGCCCTGAATATGTGAGCCATTGACTCAGCTGCAGGGAGCAAGAAATGGGAGTAAATTGTGTGAGATGAATGAGACTCAGTAGGTCTGTAGGCAACATTACTCTGCAGATGAGAGTCACTTCATCAGACATTAGGCTGTGAATATTGCACTTTAATTTGGTTGAGTAGTGTCTCTCTGTTGCCCTCACAGGGCAATTTATCCTATCTGATGCTAAGGGCTTGCAATTCCAGAATATGAGTCGTCTCCTTATCGGTGGATAATTCACCTTCTGCAGGTGTCTTTGAGAATGGATGGAGCCTGGTTCAGACTTGCACACTGAACTCCTTAGGTGATCACAGCTAGGATCAGAAGTGTCATACCAGGGGCAGGGTTTGATCTAGGAATCTCCAGGGCAGAAAGGTTTGGTTATAAGGAACTAAATCTGGAGTAGGGATGAAACTACAGGCTTCTGAGCTGGTGCAGCTGAGAGCATGCTGTGCCTGTAGTCTGCAGATTACAGCTGTGGGGGTACTTTAGTGATCCTTTTTATCTCACATCTACAGAAAGCAAGGAGGAATTTTGTTAAATGGGTGAAAATAGTGAAGGGGAGGTCAGGGTCTAACAGGGACTGGGATTGCCCTGTGCATAGAGTGGTGTACAGGTACCTGCAGTCTGTGGGAAGAGCTGCTGGGGTGGCACTGCTGGCAGAGGAGCATCTGCCCTTTTGTCCTTCAAACCTAGCCACTCAGTACTGAGCAGTTCTGCTGAAAATAAGGGAGAAAACAATCACCCAGCCACAGCTGGTGCCTGTCTCCTCCTCTACCACATAGCTGCTGTTGCCATGGCAGCAGTCATTGCCGTTGGAGGATGCTCTGGGGGGCCTCCTCCTCCTCACCTGCTGTTCTCACTGCCCTAGGAGCATCAGGCTGCTCCCATGGATGAATCAGTGACAGATTCCTTCACTGCCTCCCCTATACAGTGCTTGGCCTCCCCTCTCCTGAGAGTGTCTGCAGCAGCATGGCTATTTTCTTGATCATTGGCAGCACCACACAACAGTGACACAATCTCCTGCTCTTACTGCACCAGGTGCAGAGGTACTTCCCAGCCTCTTGGTCCGGTCCTGTGTGTGTCATTGCCAAATAGGTTATTGTTCTTAGCATGTATGAGAACATATGTCAAGGTCATGACATTTCTTTGAGCCTTAAAGACACAGAGAGTGAGTTTTCTATTCCTCTCAGTGTGACAATGTGAAAATCCGCCTGCCATCGCCCATTTTTGTGCCTTCATCAGGCAGTGGGAATCAGTAAGGGTTCTACACTTAATTCTGCCAGCTCTCCCTCAAGACTGCCTTGTTTCCTGTTTAAATTGCTAAGCTGTACTACTGAGCCCTGATAACTCTCAAACACCAATAGGCATATATAAAGGAAAAGTTTTGAGAGGTGTTGTTTGCAAAATTCAAAGTATGTGGATAGATGGATCTTGTGAACCAGCCACCAAAGTATGTTCAGGTTTTTTCTGCAATTCCAAATTTTCTCTCTTATTTTCTCTTTTTTTTCTAACTAGCTGAAGGTCTAGGTCAGATCGAAGTATAAATTTAAAGCAGGGTTGTTGTTGCAGATACCCAGGACTTCAAGAGGTTGTTGTGGCAGGCAGACATTCTGGTGTAGGTTTTGTCTTGCTCCCTTATCCTAAGGGTGGTTCTCATGCACAGAGGACTGAGAAAAGGATGACCTAAAAGTCTAGATGGCAGCAACCAAAGATTTCTCCACACAGGAGAAATCACCATAGTTCTTGTCTTCATATTCAATTGTATTCGTTCTCTCCCTGCCCCCATGGAAAATTTAGGCTGTGTTTGAAAGAGAATTATTACAGGGTTGACATTATAAACTTTAACTAAGTTTAAAATAAAATTAAAAAATTACTTTGAAAAATATTTTCCTGTTTGAATCCAGACTAAAGCTAGACTGTCCATTCTCTGGGAAATTCAGACTGAAAAAAAACCTCTCGAACAACATATTAAATTCCCTCAGCAGGGATTTTCTTAAAGGAAGCAATTATAAAGCCATCAAAAACATCTCACTTCAAGGCTTTCAGAAGGCAGCATCACTGGGGGACTTCAAGCTCTGATATCCACAAGGCACCTCTTCCCCTGCTTCCTACTGTGGGACCCAGATCTGCACTCCATGAATCCTGGTTGATGACCTGCAGCCAGAAGTGTTTTTGAGCTTATGGTCTCTGTCTGGGAAACTGAAATTTTTTTCAACCTGCAGATTGTGATGAGTGCTAAGTTTAGCAGAGAGAGGAGGGGAGGGGGTGAGCTGACAGGAAAGCAGACGGTGCTCCACTGGAGCCCCTGCAGGGTGAATGAAAATCACCATTCCTTTTCCTGAACAAGCAATTTTCAATGGAAAATGGTTTTTGTCAGAATTTTTCCACCCAGCTCTTCCCTGTGGCTTTTAATGCCAGTTCTCCATGCCCCTACCCTTCTCTGATTGCCTGGCACCCTACCCAGCCAGAGTCCCATGGACAGCAAGGTCTCCTGTCTGGTGAATCCACTGCATTGCAGAAGAGCAGGAAGTTGATCTTTCAAGTTGAAATGGAGCAACCAACTGAGAGCTTTCTAATGGGAAATGGAAGCCTGTGGTTACAGGATATTTATCCTGTAGCACTTGGGATTCACTGCACCAGCATTTCCAGATAAAATAATTTGGGGTACTGGACAGAGGTGTTGCTCATGGGTTCCATTTTTGCAAAAGACAAAAACTTGTCAGTCGAGAAATAACTGTTGGGTGGGGTTTTTTAATTAAATTCATCATTTTCTTAAGGCATGGGAGGTATTTTTCATTACTATTTTAATGAAGCTGGGAAGCGAACTGTCAAAAGGAAAAGCTAAACTTTTTGTACTAAAATTGGCTTAAAGCATCATGTGAAGTTTCTACAAAACAGAGAGTGAATCTTTAAAGGAAACCCCTGTGTTTGCCACAGCCAAGGTTGTATGTCAATAATATTGTCTCACATTGAGGCTTAATAAGATTTATATGTTATCTGTACCAGGATTTCTGCTGTCAGCTTCAAACTGAAATAAATTGTATTGGTGCAAGCCATACCTAGCATTAACACTCTTTTTTTTTTTTTTTTGCATTGTGCACTCCAGTTATTGCTGCTGCATCAATTTATTAAAAGGCATACTTCAAGCAAGCCATCGTTGGTTTAATAGGAAACCCAGAAATATGCAGAGATGGCTTAAGACAGATATGTTTATTGCTGCTGCTGACAGTGTCATCTTTAAAAGGGAAGAGAGATCACATAATTAAATGCCCGTGATCTCTTGTGCCACAGTTCTCATGGAAGGGTTTGAATCCTTCTGTTTTCCAGAAAATCTGGCAGCTCCAGTCTATGTTGTTCTGTATGTCATTCTGCACATCATGCTGTTAGGGAGTGGTTTTACCCCAGAAATTAAGAGGATGAAGGTGTTCCAAATGGTGCTGGTATATCCCATGCCTCTGTCACACAGGAGCAATTTGTTGATTCTTGAAGGAATTACTCTGACTATTTTTAATGTACTCCATGCTCTGTGCAGGGACAGAGTTGGAAAACTAATAAGTCCTAAAGCACATGTTCTCTCCTATCAACTCAACACTAATATTATTGTGGTGCACTTGAGAAAAATCAACAAATTAAAAATATGCTGATCCTGGGAGCTGCTAATGTATATGGCACACTAGATATAAATTAAAATCATTAATCGTACAAATTAGCCATTTTATGCATAATATTAAAATGAGCATGATACTACCCAAGTTTAAAAATAGCTCAATTCAAGTGATGTTTATAATTTTGAAGTAGAAGAGCTGGTGACATTATAATTATTATTAGAATACTTCCTGTATTACTTCTGTTCTGGAAGGGAAAAAGGAAGGGAAGCAGTCCAGCATTTTAAAGATTGCTGAGGAATTTCCTGATTCTTTATTAGTCATTTTGAACAGCAAATTTAGATCTGCCTGGGGAAAAAGACTGGAATAGGTCTGATCAGCTGGGAATCAATAAAGGAAAAGACTTTTAGTAGCCCAGCAAAAACAAAATCATCACCTGAAAGAAAAAAAACTCAGAAAGTCACAGCCAAAGCAGGAGTGCTCAGGGAAAAGTGTGGAAGCACAGGGTATCACGGAGGACTTACCCAAGAGTGAAAGAATTAAGCATATAAGAAATTTATGTTAAGCATTCTCTTCTGTATTGCTCTTTCAAGCAGTTACATTTAAAAATAACAGTTGAAAAAACATGGCTCATAAAAATTAGCCCTTCTGCTCGTGAGCACAGTGTAAAGTGTAACTGATTTGCTTTGTTTGCCAAAATTTATTCTTATTATTAAATAGTTGCTAATAATCTGCTAAGGAAAATAAGAAGCTACTTGATGAGAATAAAACATATTTTCAGACCTGGAAATCATTAGACAGCATTTAGTCACCAAGATCAAGTCAAACTAGGCAGATCATGCTGGAGCACTGAACACTGAGGTGTTTCCAAAGCCTGGGCTGCAGTAATGGCACTACTTTTCATAGTAAGTAAGCCTTTTCAACAAATCCAGTCAGACATCTTGGAAGGAGCAGTGGTGATAGAGTAGGAGATCAGGGAGGGAAGGGAAAAATGGGAGTTAGTACAAATGTTTAGTTTCTCACCTGCAATGTCTCACTCTGATGATGTTGAACAACACTGGACATTGAAAAAGTTCTGTTCCGTGCCCCTGGACTGTGATTTCGATTTTAGACATTACCATTAATTATTGAAACTCAGAAGGCTGCAAAAACATCTTGATTCATTGGCAAACTGACAAACATATGGTGTGTTTTGCAAACCTCTAGGTTTTTGTTCAGAGGAGGAGAACATTAATTGCATGCAAATTCTACTGGGATTTCTGAAACCAGCCGTCGTTAACATTGTTAGACATTGTATCTGGGAAGCTCAGTGCATTTTAAAATCTAAGTTAAAATTCAGAGCTTCTGCAAAACTTCTGAGAAGGAAAGTGCTGCAGTGTAATAAACTCAAAGAAGTGCATAAAAGTATCTGATGCTGTTTGGTTTCTGATGTTGGTGTACCAACAGCTTTGCTTGTTTATTGATACTCTGGATGGTAGGTTAATATTTGTCTTGGTAGGTGAATATTCGCCTTCCTAATATATCTTGGAAACTGACATCAGTTGTAGCAACTGTGCTGCCTGTGGCCTGCTACCATGTTTGTTTTGGCTATTGGATTGCCAGTTTGATATCTGAAAGTCTATGAATGTCAGAACTTCAGACCTAGATTCACTGAGCTCAGAGTTTAATCAACATTGGCAACAGGCCCCAGATGAAAGAGGTTGCACTGTGGTTATTGGCACAACCCCGAAAGCCTCACCAGAGAATGTTACAACAACACATCACGTGGAAAATAAATTGCCGCCTTTTTCTAGGCTGTTTTTGTGACAGCTGTTCTTCTGCTGAAAAAGAAGCATGCTGTCCAGCCACCTCTCTGGTTGAGGAAAGGTACACACATATGGCATTACAGATAGACATGGAGGGACAAGACCATATGGGCTGTTTTGACCAAGGGCTGTAGGATCACCCTGCTCGGTGACCTGACAGGTTTGCTCCACTTGCGGGGAAGAAGTCAGTACAGCACTCACCACAGGCTGTGACTTGCCGGACAGTTATTCTGTCCCAGCATGGCTTCTAAATCTGGAGTGATGGGAGCTGGGATGCCCCTGACTTCCAGTAAGGTCCAGCTGACCAGCCCATGGACTTGTCCTGTAGCCAGCTTGCACAGCAGAGACCAGCTCTGTGTAGGGCCTTCTCTGGGACACAACACAGAGAAATCCTAGGTTGTGCTGTGGCATAAAGTGACAGGATGAGAGGACATGGCCTCAAGTTGCCCCAGAGGAGGTTGAGATTAGATATTAGGATAACTTTCTTCACAGAAAGAAGCATTGAAACAGGTTGTCTGGTGAAGGGCTTGAATCAACATCCCCAAAAGTTAAAAAAAAAAAAAGTGTGCCTATCGCTCTTGAGGACATGGTTTAGTGGTGAACATGGTAGTGGTGCTAGGTGCACAGTTGTATCTTGCTGGCCCAATCTGAGTGATTCTGTTTATGTGACTCTAAAGGAGCTGTCCCATTCACCAGGTCATTCCCCCAAATCAGTTCCTTTTATTACTTTCCCACTTCTACAAGCCTTCCATGTCTCCTTTATTTCAGAAACCTTAAATTCCTCTTTGTTAGCAATTTGTACATAGCCCTAATGATTTCCCTATTAAGGGCTGTCTCGTCTTAAGCCTCATATGTCAGTGCCAGTGGTCAAACTCCAGAAGCAAAGCACACCTCATTGTACTTCTGTGCCCACCCTTAAGAACACCCTCCTGCAGCAGTGTCTGAAGCTGGAGCTGCCGGGTGCATTTTCTTGCTTTCATCTTCCATCTCGCTTTCTTCATGTGTGTGAAATAGTTTAAAGCTGAGCCCCAATGTGCTTATAAAATGCCAGGTCATTGACAATAGTGGTACTCATTTGCTGTGGTTAATTTAGTATTAATAAGCTGAAACTGTTCTGCAGGGATTCTTCTACATGGAACATAAACTCTTTTCCCCTCAGTTAAGAACACTTTCCTATGAAATTATTGCAGCCTAATAGTTTTCCTCCTCATTTTAGTAACCAGTCTCAGTCTATATTAGTGCTATTTTCCCAGCAGCTTTCCCTTTAATCTCTATTTCAAGGCACTGAATCAGTGATTACATGGCATGCACTCCACTGAGCTGTCCATCCTGGGAACTCAGCACGTAATACAGCCCCTAATATCCTAGTGCCCCAATGAAAGTAGAATTTACTGCAATAGGCTAAATCAAATGCTCAGAGTCTTTTGATTTTTAGTTTTCTTTCTTTATACCCAGAGATCTTTTAGCAGGTGGGACATCTTCTCTGGTGCCTCTCAGAAATGCTGAGTCTGCATGTGGGTTTCCTGATCCATTGTTATTGCAAATGCAATAACAGCAGTGAAAAGGAGGTTACACACCCTCCTAAAGCCATTATTCACTCAGCTCTGAAGACTGCAATTGCACATGTTAATCACCCTGGTCACTGCGTCTCTTTTCCTTTTAAACTTGTCCTGTCCCTACACCCAGCTGATTTCCCAAATTCATTCTCCTTTGCTCTTCTCTCCTTTTGCTTTTCCTGTGGTTCTGATGTTTCATTTGTAGTAATATTTTTTTCCATCCACATTACTCTGAATGTCTTTCGAAAATGCCCTTTATGTTTGATTCCTACTCTGATTTGCTGAAATTTTTTACTAAAATAATCTAAACAGAGCTGTAAACAAACCCCAACATGAATAAATGAATTTAATTCTTACCTTCTATTCTTCCGATGTCCTGTTTGTACAAGACATTTCTTGCTTTCTGTACTATGTATCAGCTGCAACTTTATATATAGTGTTAATATATGTATTTTCATCAACAGTTGGTCAGATCGCCCTGATCATATATTATGTATATGTGAAGCCACAGCTCAATGGGGCTAGAATGTCTGGTTTAGTGGAATTATTGTTAATCCAGTGTAAAGCTTTCCAGCAATGTAGTTACCTTGTCTGATCTCTCTTTTACAGCATAAGTGTGGTCTCTTGTCTACTTATAGTCCAGGAGGAGAACTATATAATTCCATGATAAAATGACTCTTGTAATTTTATTCCCAATAAATTGACTGTGTGACATCATTAACTTCCAGCACATTCTGCGGGGCCATAAATAACTACCACTTCCACATGGAAAATGGAGAAAGCTATCTTTCTGGCAGGCTATGCATTGCTATGAAGACTTATTAAAAACAGTTATTAATTTTATATTAATTAAACCAGTATTTTAACAATAACATCTTTGTCCTTATGTTTTTCTCAGCAATAATTAGATTCCTTCATTGTGATAAAGTGCCCGACCTTCAGCCTCATGGCTTACTCACTTGGGAATTGAATTATTGCTTCATAAAACAGAGGGTTGATTATATAATCACTTAATTAAATGTTGTACTCAGTCATTGCCAAGCTATTCCTGAAATGCATTTGGCATCTGTACTCACTAGTCCAATTTAAACATTGGAAGAGGGTTTTGTTTTTTTTTCAGATGTGCTTCTTTAAAGGTTATTATTTCCAGTGTTCCTTTGTTTGTGTGGTCTGGTTGTTTTCCATGTGTCAGGCTCACTCTTAATCACAAAGGAGATGAAATGCTCTTTGTGTTCCTATCTGACTTGCAGATTGCAGTCAGATCCTTGCTGTTATCATTTTGGAAACATATTTCTTGCTTCTGTTTGCAGAAGCATTCAGAGGTAAAGAAGCTACAGTCACTTATTGGAAACTCAATAAACTCAAAAACTCGGAGCTAATATTCAGGATCTCACCAGAGACCACCAGAATTGAGGTAGTGAGCTGTGCATGAGCCCTTGGAAACAGCCACAACCCCAGTGAACGCTCTGCAGACAAGAGCAGAGCAGTGCCAGAGGGCTGAGCATGGGACAAACCCTTCTGCTCTGCTGCGCTCAGCCAATACCCAGGCTTGGGGACTTTTCAGTTCCTAAAGGTGATACACCAGTGCCAGCATGCTTTCACAGGGCACAGTGCAACTTTAGCTCCCGGGGGGACATCACATGTCCCCTTGCCAAATCCTGCAGTCTGGCCCAGAGCTTCCCCTTGACAAGGCTGTGTGGTTTCACCCTTCAGGGGCTCTGTGACAGGAGATAATAAGTAAAACACAGGCCATGAGACTGCACTGCTAAGTGACATAAACATGCATAGACTAAGAAGTGAAAGGCAGATTTATGGGAACAAAAAGTCTGTAAAATATTTGTATAATAAACTTCTCAGTTTCCTTGTTTTGCCTCAATATTTCTTCAAGCCTTAGATCATAGGTGCAGGGCAGAATTCACCAACAAACTGTCTCTGCTTTGTCTTTGCATCTTTGTGTCTGTTCCTGCCTCTACCACCACCAAGAGTTGCCCCTTAGATTAAACATGGTTTCATCACAGGCCAATGTGACCATGTGCCCTGGACATATGACACAGATGCATAACTCTTCCAGAGCAGGAAAAGAGATGAGCCATTGGCAACCAATACTTCTTGCAAGGAAGTCCCACAATCTTCCCAGAATAAGATCAATTGTTCATTTTCCATGGGGTCTATAACTAAACACAGCTGTCAATTATTTCTTTCCTACCAGGAGAAAGAAAATGCTCAACTTGTGAAAGTTCATGAGATTTCAGCTCTGTTCCTTTCCAGCTTGGGTTTTGCCCTCTGTTGGCTACAGAGAGAAGCACAAATAAGGCAATCTTAACCTCTTCTCTTCATCACTGTTCCACTTCTCTGTATACAACTCCAGGGTATGGCTCAGTCTCCTGCCAATTTTAATAGTACTGTTTCTACCGGAGCAAAGAAATAGGACAGAAAGCACAGGCTGACTTCAACTTCATGGGTTTTTTGCAGGTATAAAAAAAGGAAAGGCAGAGTTTCTCCTCTCTGTTTCCATTTCTCTCAGAAACAGGGATGTCTAGGAGAGGAAGGCAGTAGTATTTATTCTGAAACAAAATCAGAATTTCCTTGTCCATGCTCCCTTTACTCAACAATAGGCAGGTGTAGCCAGTGGTGCAGTGCATGATCTCATTGCTGATTTAGACTCAGCATCCCTCTCTCCATTTCCTAATTTAAAGAATTTTTCTAGATGGCTGGATTCTGTGACCAAGAGGAAAAACTCCCTTTTCATGAAGCTGAATCGGCCATGTTTTGGCTAAGCACTGCATATTCTGAAATATATTTCCCCTTGATCTTGTTTAATTATTTCTGCAGGATTAACTACTTTCTATTGTGTGTCACTTTCCTCTGCAGGAAGCTCTGTGCTGGGTACTGTGTCTTCTCTTATTATGCATTTGCTTGGAATATAAATTGCTTTTCAATCAGATCTTTGCATTTCTAACAACATCTTCTGTATTGCAGCAGGTGCTTTCCCTAGTGGCTACTTATATGGACTCTAATGGCATGTCATCTGTCTACGCAGGCACTTTGCTGCCAAATATGTAATAGAGGAATTTTCTAGGAGCAGAAGCTTCTGGTAATTTTGGTTCTTTAAAGGCTGAGACTTTTTAATTTATTTTTACATAGCTCATTTCACTGGGCTTAAATAAACTAAATTTGGAAGGTTTAAAGAGCCCTTCTGGAAGCCTGATCTCATCTCAAATCAAGAGATGCTTCCTTTTCTCCAACTTGATTTCATAAAAGCAGTAAGAACAGGTTGGTTGGGATTTTTTTCCTCTCCTGTTTTTAAAGCACCAATAGATTGAAAGATTAAAACAAAATATAATAACTACATTTTCACACAACAAATAGTTAAACCATGAAACAACTCTGGGCTGTTGTAGAGGCTAGGACTACAGACAGGTTCGAAACAGAACTAAATGGGTGTCTGAAGAAGAGAGCTGATGGTGGCTCTTTTACAGGTGATGTAGATGCAGCCTCTGATGGCGTAAGTTCACGGTGCCCTGGTGGTTGATAGCCATGGATCAGGGAGGGATAGGCTGGGAATGTTGGCTTTGGGATTAGGGATTTGAGGAAAGATTTGCCTTCAAAAACATCCTGATATGGTGCATTTTAAAGCAGAACACATTACATATTTCCAGGGGTGAAAATATATGAGCTTCAGCAGCCTTTGCTCTGGGACAGGGCCCGGGGCTGGATGCTGGCCGAGTATAGCCCAGGATCCTTGAGGATGCTGACTCAATATAAACCAGGGATAGGCACGAGTCTGAGAACACTTATTACTAGAAAAATGCTTAGGGAAGAACAGAGGTAGAAAAAGTAGGTGCTTCCTAGACTCCATGCTTCTGTTCTGCCAAAAAAAGCGCTGCTCACTTGGAGCAAGCATGGCTGTTGAATGAAAGCAGGGATCTTCTCTCCTCCATTCAAACCAGGTGCAGTACAGGGGGCATTGCTATCTGAGAGGAATGAATGGTGTGTCTGCTATTGGACTGCTTTTTTCCCCTCATTGACTGGAGTTTCATTGATTCCGGGACGTCAGCTTGCTGGTCCTTCAGTTAATCAAAGCAGTGAGATGATCACTGCGGCAATGCTGAGGTCACGGACTCTGTGACAGTTTATTCCTATGACTGCAGGCAATGAGACAGTTGCTTGCAGTCAGCAGTGAAAAATCCATTTCCTCACCAACAAACAAAGGTCTCCAAGTCATCAAAACTCCAGAGCCGTATTATTAAGAATATTGTTGCTTTTTGTACAATTTCTGTAAATGAAGATATTTGGTTTATTTTATTTTCTTCTCATCTTGAAGAGTGCCAAAACCACAACACCATGAGAAGAAACCAGACATGTGAGAAGAGCTGGGGGAGGAAGAGACATAACAAAATAACAGAACTATCAGGGCCTCTATGCCTCTACAACATCTCCTATCTAAGAAAGGATCGAAAGACTTTGTTTGTGATGTGATATCAGCAAGGACTATTGCCTTCTTTCATCACTGCTCTGATGCCAAATCTCCTGCTAAGCCCAGCAAAACACTTATAAAACAGGTTTGGACACTATATAGGATTTTAGCTGCTGCTGGTAGGTTTATGAAAAAGAAAAGCAAACACCAGCTCTCTGTAGTACTAGCTAAGCTCTTTTAAAGCCACATGTGATAGAGGAATAAACATTTTCTATGTCCAGAGGGACTTAAAACTGGAACTGCTGTGAAAAAAATTAAACAGTCCATTCAGGGCACCAACATGTCTCTCCCTCTCTCCCTGTATAGGCCCCCAGAGGTCTGAGGCTGCTCACACACATTTCATCCTTCTCTCAGTGGCTGGTTGTGACCTTTAGTACTTCTGGCCCTGTAAAGAAGTGCCCGTGTTGACTGAAGGGCAGGATGGACTGGGAAAAGCTGCTTAACCCTAAACTGTGCAAGGGCTGATAGCAGGACTGTGGGGAGATGGCAGGGGGGATGCCCTTGCCACTTGGACCTGCCTTGCTCAGCTCTCTGTCATAGCCTTGGGCAGTGCAGCAGTGGCAAAGAGGCCTGGGAAGACAGTTCCAGCAGGAGGCTTTGGAGCTCTCAACCAGCTCTGAGAAATTCATGTCTTCACTCAGTTTTCTCTGATTGGAAAATATGAAAAAAAAATACTTTGGGGGCATAATACGAGCCTCAGCCACACAAATGTGGGAGAGACTGGAAAAAAGTCACACAGTGGGCAAGGTTTGGGTTTGATTATACTCATCTGCTGCCAGGCTGATTTCAGCTGGGTTGAATTTCCTTCTGCTTGAAATTTACACATACATACTGGATTTTTGTACATGAAACCAGAATGTTAGGAGCTTAGGCCAAGGTTCTTAACAATAAAAACAACTGTTAGCTACAAAGGCAGTGACTTTATTAATTCTATCACCAAAGTCTTTGAATTTTCTGCTTGGATCTGCCCTGTATTTCAGGAATAAACCCTTTTGGTCTTAATGGAAGAAAACAATAATATATGTCTCAGAAATATATTTTTAGAGAAAATCCTTTCTTCTACTTCACTGTTATCTCTTGAGACAGTGACTTCTAATGATTTTAGCGGCTGTAAAAATATGGTGGGACACTTTAAAAACAAAGATTTTTAAATACCTTTTTTTTGAAATCAGTTCAGAATCAGAAGTTTATGCTGGATGGACCACAAGGACCAGCTGGATGTTGTCACTTGCCCAAATTTACACTTTTATCTTATAATTACTTTTCTTTCCAATATATGGCCTTACCTGTTAAAAAGAAACAAACAAACAAACAAAAAGTTAAACAAAGCATAAATCCTGTATACAGTCCAGTGAAATAGAGGAAGAAAGGCAATGCTAAAAAAACCCAGATGGTGGAGCTACTTCATTGCCAGTGACAGTATAGTACTGTGCAGGTTTTGCTTCACAAGCTCTGCAGAAAAGAATCAGCCACAGCATAGAAAAAGTCCCTGAATGCCTCTGCCATCACATCCTAGATACTGTGTTTCCTGACTACAAAGCTTAAGTCAGTGTGCACAACTTTCTCAAACCTTTCACAGGCAGAATCTTGACTCTTCAATGTGTGTCCTCTCTTCCTTCCAGAAAAAAAAAAAATACTATTTACCTCTTCTTTGGCCAGCAACTCTTTATTGAATTACATGCAGACACCGTGGTAAGCAATTTCTTACACCTTTTGTAATGACAACATTTATACTGAACCAGAACTTTCCCCAGCAGCACTCTTAAAAATTTTGGTGCAAGAAGGATGATATAATTTTGTTTTCTTTTTTTTATGAAAGTGTTAAGACCCCTGGAAATATATAATGTATTCTGCTTTAAAATGCACCATATCAGGATGTTTTTGAAGGCAAATCTTTCCTCAAAATAATTTTATTTCTGACTAATTCTAGGAAACAACAGTAAGAAAACGGCAAGCTGGCTACTCTCACTGTGAGCTCCCTCAGTTTTAGTCTTAAAAAGCTCAGCTACTGGTTTGTGCTTGGAAATATGCAGCAGATACACCATCATGTTGAGTTAATGCAGACCTTGCTAGTGAACCAAAAAGAGATTAAATCTTTAAGAAACATGGGTCAAGGTTCAAATATCCTGCTTAGCTGGGTGCAGGTTTTTACTAGGTGCTGTGTTTTAAACACTTATGAAACAAACAGAGGAGCAAGAGTGACTTTTATTAAAGCTAAGCAGTGAGGAGCTGGGTGTGAGTGAGCAAACACCTGGAAGCATACAGCTCTCCTGGGGCACCAGGAGACCTGAAACACTGGTGTCCTGCCAGAAAGGGCCATACCAGCTACCCACTGGGACTGGCAGCCACTTTCCTGGGGTGCCTGGGAAAATGGGGGAATTTTCCTTCCCTCAGTGACTTGTCAGAAAGGTCCTCTCCTGCTCATCAGGAGCAGAGGGTAGGGAGCCATCCATCCAGGCACTGTTCTGCCATGCTCCTATTGGCATGTCCTCTGCAGCTGGATAGGGTGGAAGCAAACATTATATCATGGGATTTTCCAGAGGACCAGCTGAGGTATTGCATCCCTGTGGCTGCTCCCTGGGGTCAGCAGGAAAGCCTGTGGGATTCGCTGACATTGTCCATAGCTGCTATTAGAATTTATAAAGTCATTTGGGGAACGGGCCCATCTGGCTCTGGGGATTGGATAGGGGATGTGAGCTTTCCATCTCCAGGTCACCTCACAGCTGTTGGATGTGCCTGTAGTGTGTGTGACATGAGTGATGGTCTGGAGAGGACACAGGGGTCTGCATTACACACACACATACCCATAAATGCCGTGCAATTAGCGTGATTTGGCTTTCCCCTTGGAAACCACCGCCGAGCAGCCAGGGACTGAGCAGCCACACAGGCAAACCCAAACTGGTGCACATCTCTCATAATAAAACTTGGGTATTTGGCTTGAAAAATCCATTTTGGAGCTCTTGGACTGAAAAGGTTAAGCCTGCCCTGGAGCTAATTTCATGTCTTGCTTTAGTATCAACATTTGGAGAATTAAATAATTGGGCAAAGGAGAACTGAGTAATTTCCAGTGAGTTTATAGGGCAGATGATCTGAAAGACGTCTGCCTGCCCCTCAGGCTCTTTGCCATTTGTATAAAAATGAACAGATATTAGTGCCAACTAAAAAACCCCAACCTCTTCCTCTCCCAAAAATCTCCAAAACCTCAAAGAAACTAGGGAAAAAAAAATCCAAGCAGGCGATCACTGTGTTGTGGCAGATATCTGGGGACACAGAGGATGAATTGTACATGAACTTTAAAAATGCCATCCCTTAAAGTGGCTGCGCTATGCTTATTTCTAGACTTTATTTTTCCACAGTCGAAGCCATCAGGTTGTTTTCTTTCCATCACAAACTCCATTGTGTCTGAGTTCCATAACTCCTCTCTGCTCAAGTTCCCAGGGCTTCCCTGGTCCCTTCACTCCAGAAAGGCACCCTTCATTTCAAAGGCACCATGGCCAATTTAAAAACATTTTGCTGTCACTGATGGCCAGGAGTCCAGATCTTGCTTGACACAACAAGCGCTGTCTGCGGTGGTCTCTCTACATTGCAGCAAGTGCAATTTTTTGGGTGTTACTCTGTTGACCAAATGCGCCTGGTGCTCACCTGGAGCTGGAGCAAATCCCCACTGCTGTTCCCATGACTCCCCCCTGGCTCCAGGGAGCCTTGACCGTGACTTCCCTTGGAGAGGGCAAAATGGGTCTCACATGTGGAGCTGCAGTGGGGTGGCTGTAGTCGTGCCAGGGCTCAAACCCTCCCAGCCCTGTGCGGGTGTACTCTGTCCCTGGACAAGAAGGACTGCATGGAACGCAGGCTGAAGCAGCATCATTCGTGGTTAAGTCACCCACTGGGGACTCCCAAGTCCTCTGTTTTATCTGCTGGTCCTCTCTCTGGCGCCTAACAGGATGCCTTGGTCAGGTCACTTCATTTCATGTCACCATTAATCCCTCTCCTGTTTCCTACCAACATCATGTAGCAACACATAGCCTTTTGCTGGGTGTAGGGTGATCCTAAAGTGCCTGACACAACTGCTACCAATTTCTGACCACTATATTTACATATACATACTTTTTCATCTTTATTATTATTGCATTTGATATAATTTCAGTTTCCATTATGTTTCAAAGAAAAATGAAATATATTTGAAATTAATACCATTAGTACCAGCAGCTAACAATCCTATACAATGTTGCATACGGATGCAGTTATGAAATTTATTTAGTTCATGTAAGGTCAAGGTTAATTTTAGAATGGAATAAGAGTATCAGAGGCATTAAAATAGTATGGGAAAATGTTACCAGATGAGAAATTGTTCAAAATAAATTAAACCCATGATTTCAATCATGTCTTTCCAGACCACTTTGATACTAGACTTTATTTTTTCTTGCCTGTATCCTGCCAGAGATTTTCATAGCAATCATGTTCATTTCCAAGGAAATCATTCTTTCTTAGGTTAACAATAAAGACTCTTTCTCAAGGTACGTGAAGGTACTTTGCAAAAGCAAAATATGTCTGATTCTCTGAAAAAAACCCAACCCTTCAGTTTTACTTTTGTTTTGTGTTGGCATAACTACTGATAATCCACTATATAATAACGTTAGTGCAAACACAGTATGCTGCATTTATTTTGACACTTCTGGATGTGTTTCTTCATTCCCTTCTGAGCTTTATTATGCCACTGTCAAAACAGCTACTGGTAAGAAATTTTATGACTTGTGTGGCAAAGGATGTGGTGCCAGAGAGATGAACAAAGAATGGGTCAGCTACAAGATCATCCATCTTTCCCCCTCTGGACTGCACTCCCCCTTCCTCTTCTCCTCGGACGACTTCAAGGCTCTGCCGCAGAGCAGAGCATTGCTGTGAGACTCAGGGTTGCATTAATGCTGTGCTGGATACCTTCCCATTCCTTCATCCTTGTGAGGATAGTCCTGATGCAACTGTCAATTGCCAGCTCTGATTTAGCACAGTAGTGTATAGGAGATTGTGAAAAATAAAGCTAGCTTTATGTTGCAACTTTGTTTTTTCAAGAATGCTCCCACTGATTAAACAGGGTGGTAGATGCTTTTCGAAATCAGAGTCCAGGCTCATCTGCCTGCATGTCCTTGTTTCTGAGAAGAAGAAAAGGTTATTTTTTATCACCTCTATAGAAAATATTATCATCCTATGTTTTTCTACTACATTAAGCATGTCTGTTAAACAGTACTTACTGCAAAACCTTGTCTCAGAAAACAGTTTCATTCTCATACAGAGCCTAAGCACTTTGCTCGGGCAAGGCAGATTTTCACCTACCAAAGATTTCTTTTCCCTCCCCAGATTGTGCCTTTCCTTAAATCCCCTCCTGAGCACAGTTTAGTGGAGCAGCCAGCTCTCCCAGATGTTTTAGCTTCTCACAGAGGGTAGGGCGTGTTTTGAATGGTAAGACAAGAAAACCTTAAGCTGATGGTGTCATTGAGAGGTAAGACATAGGATAATGTCATAAGACGTAAGGTGGGATACTCAATGTGATGATTTTTAATGTGTTTGTCTTTTTGTGTGAAAATTTAAATACAGAGATCTAGAAGAGCCTCATCAGGCATTGGCCAAGGGCATTCATGCAAAATTTCAGTTTGTAAGAAATGCTTCTAACTAGTCAGCATAAAGTACCCATGTCCTGGAATGGTTTCCTTCGTCCCCACAATTAATGTATATCAACAAGCAGCCCGATGGGGAAACCAAGCAAGTATATCCATGCAATTACTATAGTCCCATTAACCATTACCTGTGAATGTGCACAAATGTGAGCAGCTGAGACCTGCCCTTCAATGTTCACTGAGCGCTGCCAGCATGGCAGCGTTTGACATCCTACGCAGGACAGTTCAGCAAAGCAGAAAGGATTTCCCTCTCCTCCGCTTTCCAAACCAGACAAGTTTTGACCATGGAATTAACTAGTTCATTTTCTTTATTTTCTCCTCACTGTGCTGTGCTGAAATGCAATTAGACAAAGACACAGCACACAGAGTCTGTTCCCTGCCAGAGGGTACTTCTGTGGAGACAGGCAGCGTATGTTGAAGTTGCTCCAGGAGTTAAGACCCAAATGTGATTTAAAGGGAAGCATGTTGCATTAAGAAATGTTATGTGCTGCTTTGAATCCATCATTTTGCATTTGCTCAGTTATTCCCTGTGTGGCTTGAGCTTTGGCTGTTACTGCATGCATTAATTTATCAAATTAAATTTGATCAGAGGGAGGAAGGTGAGGACAGGAGTATAACAAGATTACACATCCTTGTTCTCCCCTTTTATTCTCCCACAGCTTTTTGGCTGTGATGCCATCATTCCCCATTCAAGCAAAACCCATCTTGCTGCCTTTTGCCTGAGGCCCTGGTGCTGCAGCAGCTCAAGGGAGGGTGGGTGGGAGCAGTATAAGCAGGACAGGTGCAGGATAGGGGCAGGATAGGATGGCTGCAGGATAGGTGGTGGGGATCTGGTCACTCCCGTCCTCAGGCACTGCAGCTCCCTCCTGGTGACGGATGATGGAAAACCAAGATCTGCCAGGAGGTGAAGAGGATGTGGCTTATTCTAAACAGCGTTATGAAGTTCCTGTGGTTTGCAGTAACAGCAACTTCAATAGGCTACTGAGTCCTGAATAAAATGTCAGGAAGATTGAAAATTAAGTTTCGTCTCAAAAGATGCAGAGAATTTGCTGAGCACATGAAACTCACATTTATTTTATTTCTGCAGAGTGCCAAAGAAGCCCTCATAGGCTCAAGTTTTAAGCTGGCTGCAGTAACAATAACTGGGAAGTGAAAAGTCCGGGTAGACAAATGGCGAACATTTAAAAAAATCACCTGTTAGAATTACCCATTCGATTCCTCACATGCGCTATTGATTCTGTATACAGAAAGGATGGAAAATCCAATGTACGGCCAGGTCTCAAGGACATCTGACACAGACCAGCAGTGGTGTGGTGTGGAGATCAGCTCTGTGCAAACCAGATCTTGGTCTGATGTGGAAAAAAGGATAGAGATGGTATTATCTATACTGAAATATCATTTATCATTGTAAATTATATTCACTTTGACTTGCACCGTCTTGTGAAGTATGTTAGCAGAAATATAGAACTCATTTAAGCAAAATTGAAGCGGGAGTTAAAGGACTTACAAAGGGATTTTCTTCAGAGGCAGATGAGGAAGAGCAAGGCAGACTTCTATAGAGAAAAGTGGGTCAAGAACCACCTTGTTTTCCTCTTTGTATTGCAGGTTTCAAGTTAGTGTTCATATGCATCAATGCAAACACAAATAATTTGCATATCCTTATAGCACAGAAACTATTACATATAAAATTAATTTTGAACATGAAAAATTTTAAGTGAGTATCCAATTTACACTTTTACCAAAAAAAAATCTCAACTAACACTCCAGAAATGTTAAAGGAAATCCAAAACTCCTATATTTAACTTATTGAGCATTTTAATGTCCCATGCCTTATGCAGAAGCTTAACAATTTTTCATTATTAAATGTTTACACAAACAGTAAAAAAGATGCAGTTTCTCTATCAAGGCTATAAATTCATTATAAAGAAAAGAAAAACTTCATTTTTAGTATACAAATAAATTGATGGTTTCCTGTATTCAGGCAGAAATATAATATTGCCCATAGTTCAGTGAAGAACTTAAAAGAATTGTGAAAATTTTTAAAAGAATGAAACTCAGTGCTCTAATGCAGTTTATCTTATCTTAAGTCACCTGCTTATAAAACCTACAGAATGTAACAGGGTTATATCTCTATAACTTTGCTGGGTCCACAACTTCATGGTCAGATTGTAATTCACAATTAAATTTCATTCACTTGCTCAAAGGCCTTTTGATTAAGTTTAGATTTTATTAAATTAGGTTAGATTTTATTACATTCCGCAGGATTTAGCTGTAAGAGCAAATGGGATTGGATAGCACGCAGTCTAGTCACTCCAGTAGTCCTATAGATATTGGAATCACCTTTTCATTGCTGGTGGCATCTTCAGTCTCCCGACTCCTGAACATTTTTGGTGCTTTGTTTTCTTCCATTCCAAGCTCTGTTTCTAATAACAAGTTGAACAGTATCTGTGCCTATGAGTTAGATAGACAGAATTTCTCTACTTTAACACCCAATCCAAGATCTATTAGAGAAAGCAGAGGGATGCTCACTGATTTTATGGGGAGCTAAATCAGTTGCAAATCAGAAAAAAAGTGGTGCAAGTGGGAAAGAGTTTTGCAGCCTCAGAGTATAAAAGTACTTGGGGCTACAGGAATTGTGTGAGATCTTTTCTAAATAGGCATTTTAGACCTGGGTCCTCAGTAATGTTTAAGCCCACAAAGCATTTTGAGTATCTGGGACCTTTCTGAAAGCAGATAAGTTGTCCACAGGATAAAGCGCTACTTACTATCACAGATAAAGTTCTCTCCCTGCCTATCCTGTAGTCATCATCAAGGTACCAGATCCTTTCCAAATGATGATTTAACTTCTATCTAGAAAATGTAAATCCTGGCTGTTCTTTCCTCTCTTCAGGATGGCCCTGCCCAAGTTGACTTTTTGAGGAAAGTAAGTGTAAGTACACCATGACAAAAATCTCTTAGGTCATCTGCACAGTGACCTGATGCTAACATTTTCACATCTTTCTAAAATTAACTGGAGGCTGTTTCTTTAGTATTTTAATATTCCTTGAAAAAACACATGCCTGGAAAATCAGTGTGGATACAGTTTTGCTTCTGTCCTAATAGTGGGACAGTCCAATGGTTACAAATAATTACACCAGAACAGGGGAATAAGAATTGCATAAAACAAAAATCAAAGCAGATGGAAAATATTACTCAGCTCCTCTCTGCTCCACTCCCACCACATCTCAGAATTACTGTTTTCCCCTAGAAGTGTGTTTGATCTGAAGTGCATTTGCAAGACAGGACAAAAGTTTTGATTAATACTCCTTCCCCTGTGAGCAGAGGTCTCTAAGCAAACCTTTCATGAGTGATGTCATGGGAAGAATCAGTAGTGGATCAGAGCATGGGAGATTTTTTGACAGATGTGGTTGCACATGGCTTCCTCATGATTCTCCCACATCTGTATTTTGCTCTCAGCCCCTTCAGTAGAGTTCTACAGATCTGATTTGGGAACCACAACAATATCTAAGATTTACTTCTCTAAATCAGAGCAGGTTAAGGTCCCTGTACACTCCATTAGCAATCTCTCTTTGCCCTGCACAAAAAGATAGGTCATATTCTGACCCCAATGTGGTGGTTCACTAGTTTCTACCTCCAAAGACAGTGGTATCAGTGAGGACAAAAGCAGGGTTTATATTTTGTTACAGGCTTTGATTTTGGCCACAGCCTTGGCATTTCTTCAGAGCTGCACAAGGACTGGACCCATCTCTACAGCTGGCAGCAAAGCATTCCTGCCCTGCTAGCAAGAGGAGAGCCTCTCTGTCCTGAAACTGGAAAGGGGCTCCTGCTTGAGCTGCTGGTGCTTCTGGTACCAGAGAAATATCAGTATATGAGACCGGCCCTTAGCTTTGTGGTGTCATTCATCACAGCACCCCTACACCCTCATTTGTTTTATGCAAGTTTAGGACTGTTCAGAAACAACCAAGGGACCAGATCTGATGTTCCTGTCCCTCAGTGCAAAGCAAAATGCATGATCCCATGAAAACCAAGTGATAAGTCTGGTTTTTCCCAGTCCACTTTCCTAAAGCCAGCAATATTTCCCTGGTCACATTGTCTCAACCCAGGAGAGAAGGGCTGTTTCCATCACATAACAGATCCATACCTTGTTTTTCATTCTGCTCTGTGCCCATCCTGTTTATCTCTTCTGAACTGCGTATTGTTTCCACTTTAACAGCTCCTGCCAGCTGTTTTCTTTTGGTACCTTTTATTGCAGATAGAATTTCAAGGGCTTCCAGGGGGAAGCTGCTGAAAGCACTGCAGCTCTCAGACTCACTTCAAAGCAACTTTCATCATTTTTCATGCACTCTTTTTAGGACTCTTCTTCTGTTCTTTCCCCAAAACAGATTCTCTCAAAGATCACACTGGGAGATAGCACTATTTATGGCACTTCACCAGGAGACATCATGTTTTTTGTCTGATTTGGACACATCCACTGTCCTGTAGAGGTTAAAACCAGTGAGGTCTCCTCCCCATCTCACTTGTAGTTTGTTGTTGGTAGGATTTTTTTCCAGAGGAAGGGGTGGGAGGAAAGGTTATTGTTGGAATTTAGCTGCCAGAAGCCTGAGGGTCAACTTTAATTTAGTTGAACCTCCCATCATTAAAGGGATTGTAGCTTCTGCACTGGACCAGGCAGACTCATCTGTGGGAGGCCCTGGCTTCACACCAACACTAATTGTGGCTGAATTGTTCTTACAAGCTGTGAGGCTTTGTTGCTGAACTTAGAGGAGAGATAGCCCATCAGTTTCACAACTATCTCAGGGTAGAGAACAGGAGGGGAAAGAAAACTCCTGCCTAACCCACGCCCTTGATGAGCAGCCTGCCATCCTCCCCAGGCACAGGGCAGGGCTGCTATCCTGAAGAGCTGAAGGCTGTGACCTGAAAAGTGGAGGGGAAAAAAGGGGCAGAGAGTCTTGAAAGGAGAGGGTTGAAAGCCTGAAGGAGAGGGATGGGAATGCTCAAATCCAGTGATGGTATAAAGGACTCTGGCCTCAAGAATTAGTGCAGATAAACTCCTCCAACTCAGATGCTTTCAGGTAGTCCAAATAGGAGTGAGGACGTGGTTGGAGAAGCAGCTTGTGGCACCACATACTGTTGTATGGATCTTCTTGAGTTTGAGCCACTCAAGAAATAAAGAACAAGGCACTATCTAGAGATTTGTCTATTTATCTGGTTCTTCCACCTGACTAATTTCAAAACTCACCTGGACAATGCCCCATCTAACCTGTGCTGTCAATCTGACCCTGCTTTGAAGAGGAAGTTGAACTAAATGGTCTTCAACAACCCCTTTCACTCCAAACTTATTTGGGATCCCATGAGGAAATCCGTTTCCAAGAAACCATATTTAAACCGATAAAATTCTTCGTGAAGAATAGAGAATGTTAAAAAGGATGAAGACTCATTTCCCATTATATCTGTAGACAGGAATATATTGTAAATCTACCTTCCTCCCACTCTCAAAAGCACCTGTAACACCACTGAAGAGAGAGGGAGACTGAGGCCACCTTGCCCTGCTTGTGAGGGCTCCCACTCCATAACCACTGGCACAGTACGGAAGGTAGCAATAGCAGTGAACAGTCAAAATGCTTAAACCTCCTCTCCCACTGTGCATCCAGAATTTAACGAGGCATCAGTAGCTGAGAGCACAATCCCACATCCCTCTCTTCAACAAGCATGGCTCAAAGTATCACTGGAAATGCACCCTTCTGCTGCCTGCAGAACCAAGGATAGATTTCTGTATTTTGTGATGCAAGATTCTGCAAAGGACACGGCGTCCTGTCAGGACCTGAAGCCAGGACCAAGGCACAGTGTCCTGGTGGTGGTTACTGCTCACTGGTGGGCAGAAGGTGGTTCATGGTTGCTACTTCTCTGCTCTGAGTTGGTGGTTGCAGAACTGGATAGCTGGATGGTGGAATCTGGAGGTGCAAATTGGTCTTGGATTTGTTTGCCCCAAACCTCTGCACATGAAACCATAATTACTGAATGGCCCATCTATCAGTCCTTGTGTCTAACTCTTAAAAAAAAAAAAAAAAAAAAAAAAAAAAAAAAAAAAAAAAAAGTGAAAAGCAACCTTTATTTGTCCCTTCTTACCCATTATTCAAACAAATTAGTTTAACAATTACAGAACATCTTGTATCTATAGCTACCAAATGTTCCTGAGTGATATTGCCCACACACTCAAGTGGAAGACTGCCAAACATATCATGGCTATTTTTTCTCTTAAGCATTGGAGGCTGAAGGGCATACTGAAGTTACTTGCTGGATTTGTGCCTTTGGAGCACTTTCTTTGGGTCATTTGAAAATCAAAGGCAAATTTTTTCCTGAATTATAGCTGCAAAGTGTTGGGCAGAAAACTGAACTGAACTTGAAATATTTGGGATGGTCTCCTGGCTGTCTCCTGGCCTGAGGACGTGGTGTGATGTGATAGAGGAGATGAAATTTAAGGGGAAGTGCATCTCACTTCGTGGGTATGGAAGAGGTGTATTTGAATACTTTCTGGGCTGTATTTGCAGACTTCTACTATTTGTGACTTCTTCTATTTGTGACCTCAGTTGCTCTCTGAGACAGATACTCCACTGAGAATACTGTCTTGCAATCTATTTAGTAAAGCATTGAAAAGTTTCCACCTCTAAATCTCAAGCATCAAAGAACTTTTATCATTGATGAAACCCTGAGAACAGCATCATTTTGAGTTGTTTTTTTTTTTGTTATATGTAAAAATTCTCATATAAACAAAAAATTGTTGGTCCATAGTGAACCCAAATTTTACCAGCCTGAAACAATCTCCTTCAGGAACTATGACCTTTTGGTGGAAAATGCTTTTCTCGCTGTATAATCCCTGCCTACATAGGATGTCGACTACTGCAACTGTTTTCTTGCATAAATGAACAGCTGTGGGCAAAATATTGCACAAAAATTGATGAAACTCACAGAAGCTATAAGCACACATTACAGCTAATGGAGGCTTTTCCCAAGGAAAGGCAGCAGAAGTATCACACTGGCAAATCTATCACGTCATTGGACTATGAAAATTGTAAGAAATATTCTAGGATATACTAGTATATTAAAAGAGGCAGCCTGTGGCAATTGTAGAGACTACAAGAGCTCATAGCCTAAGGCTTACTCTGATTGCAGGGAAAAATGATCTTGTCTTCAATTTCTCAAGATACAAACCAAATGCCTTGCAAATTGGTCACATTCCATTTAACTCATATTAATCTACATCAGGTTGCCTGGGGGTCAAACCCATGTTTTTGTTGTATTTTTCTTTTTTCCCTCTAGACTATATCTCTTTTTGGCTGTAAAATGTGCTGAAAGCTGTACAAGAGACACTCACAAATATGCTCCTCATTACCATGGTCTGTACAGTGATGCCTACACAATCATGCTAATGTGCTTTGCTTCAAGTTCATGTAAATCAAGCTGGTGGGTCAGCCCATTTTAGCTGTGTTAGCACTGCAAGAGATTTTGGTCAAGGAAAGGAATTCCATTAGACATAATTTGCTTTTTCTGACTCCAAAGATACAGAGATCCCTCAAATGCAACAACAAGCTCATTAACTGCTGCGTATAGAGTCAGTTTATCAGGTATTTCCAAGACTCTTAAAGCAGACCAGCATGGTGCCCTAATTTAGCCTCCAAGGAACAGCCTTTAGATCTGGAAGGTAACTGCTTTTCCTCTAACTAGCTTCCCTGTTAAGGAAGTGAAGCTGAAAGCTGAATTAAATGTTTCAGGCTATTAAGAAAAGCATTAAGCCATTTTAAGATTAAACTGGGTGTATTTTCTATGCTCAGAGAAAAAACCTTGCTCTCTTTCATGCCAGTGAAAATAGAGAATCTCCTCAACTTGTCTTTTGGCCTATAAATATCAGATACAAGGAGGTCAGCTATGCCCTCACTGAGGAAAATGATGCTTTTTGCTATATCAGCTGGGATTTCTCTCCAGAGAAATCTGATCAGAACAGCGTGACCAGAACTTGCCTTTACAATGAAAATATGAGCATGGAGCAGAGATACATGGAGATACCCTCAGCTCACTAGTGCAGGCTTTTCCCAGAAATGCACAGCTTAACCCTGTGTGAATGGCACATCTCAGACTTGGTGTCCAGATGTTTTCAGGTTCCCCACCTGGGATGTCCAGCCCCCAGAAGATCCAGACATGTTTCAAACATGTACATTTTACCTTTTTAAAAAATAATTTACCATTATACCTTTTTAATGCCCTAGCTTAGACTGCTGCTGCTGCCTGAGACCCTCCTCCTCATGCCAAAGCTCAATCCTGGTGTTATCCTTCCTTGGCTACCCTTTCCAAGCCTCTGCAACCTGGCAATATTAGGTCACAGTTGTCTATTGCAGGAAGAAGGATTTCCATGGAAGTGGAGTGCAGCTGGGGGGTCACCCCCATGAGAACAACTCAGCTGATGTGCAAACATCCTTTTGGGGGCTTCAGGGGACGAAAGAGTGGCTTCCCTGGAGGGCTATGAAACCCATTCACCTGGATTACTTCCCCTGCCCACAAAGTGGTTAGTTCATGGATAGCCTCTGGCATGGCCTTTCAGAGGGGCATGCTGAGGTGCTTCCAGGCTTTGCGTGCCACAACAATTCCATGAGTAGGCCTCCCCTGACAAAAAGCCTGGGCTCTGCATGGAGGTGTGTGCCCATGAGGTTGACTGGAGAAAATGCTGCGTGTTCAGGTGAAGCAAAGGACACAGTACTCCTGGGATAGCCTGCTGCATGTAAGTGTACCTTCAAAGCTTTTACAGGCATTAGTACGATTTTTGTACAGTATGTCCCAAGAGAAAAAAAAAAAAAAAAATTGACCCAAGGACCTCTCAAAATGAATCTGAAATCACATATGGAATCAACTCACCTTCACTCTCTCTTAAAAAACACCAGCTAGACTAGGTCCCCGGCCTGACGGAGCCCCCAGCTGTCTCCCTGCACACTGGTCTGGAGCAGGGAAGAGCTCCGCTTGTCATCTGCACTCTCCTGGTGTGAGAGTCCCTTGCTGTGACAAGCCGTATTTGCCTTTAACCCAGGCACAGGGTTCACCTTCTCCCGCTCTGCTTCTTCTTGATAAAAGAATCGGCGCATGAAACCATCGCCATGGATATGAACAGATGCAGAGAGGAGAATGGGAACAACGCAAACATTATGTTCCTCCCGGAGCAACGCTCCTGTCGCTGCCCGTGCCACATCTGTGTTTTTGAAGGGAAATGTCATAACATTGCTAATCAATAAGAAGAGTGACAGGACCATTTGTCACGAACGAGCCGGCACTGCAGCTGTTGCAGTCATCCTCTCCCTGGGCTTTGCGACAAGAAGCCGAGGGAAGGACGTGATGGTTCGCCGGCTGCAGCCCCCGGGCGAGGGCAGCTCCGGCCGGCTTGCGAAGGTGCCGCCAGCCTTGCGGCAGTCGGGCTGAGCGAGCGGGCAAAAAGCCCGGCAGGAAGTGTAGAGTTTCGAACAAAGGACACCAGACACCCTGCAAGGGAGGGCCGGGCCCGGGTGTCGGAGGAGTCTGCTGACCTTTAATCTGGAGCCCGCTGTTGCATATGCATCACGTTTGAACTGCAGATGTTCCTCCCGCTCCGGCGGTCAGGGCGACAAGCGGCTGATCTTAGAGGAGGAGGCAGGGCTCGGGGAGAACTTAATGAAGACTTTAAGCTGTGGCTTGCAATTAAAATGGCCCGGCGGTGTAAGCGTGGGAGGGGGTCACTAAGCTCCTGCAGCTGCTCTGCCGGCAGTAATGTCCCTGCTGATGGGCACAGCTCTCCTCCACAATGAGAGCAGTCGTGCATGTCGCGGGTGCTGGCGGAGGTGACAAAACTGAGCTGCCCTTTCCCACCCCATTAAAATAATTCTTAAATTAGGAAATTTATCTTGATCTGATGGTCTATCTGTGTGTGGCACTGCCACGTATAACACTCCATCTCTTTTCCCTAGACAGATCAGGCCAGTAAATAGAAAAGGATTAGATATCAATATATTGAAAAGAATATAGAGAAATATAGGGAAACAGCCCTTCTTTTTCAAATCATGACCTGCTTCTTCATAGGCAGAATTTGACCCTCAACGTGGTCTCCGCAAGGAAAGAAAGCTGCCTCCTGCAAAAAAGAGATCTGCTTCTCTGCTACTGAAGACAGCCAATTAAAAGAAAATCCACATATCACTTATGGTGTCTGTACCCAAATGACAGGATGTCTACAGACTGAAAAGGATACAGGCTCCAGCTTGGATTGCACTTCTGAGCAATATCCACCAAGGTGCAAATATAATATTGATCCCACATGAGATTTCTGAGTTCAACAGTAAATGCAGTTTAACTAACAGCAATGACCAGGATCGTCCCCCAGTGTCACCTTAGCAGCAACTAATGCCACCTGAGGGTTGTCTCCTGACACTCAGGTTCAGACTATGATGCTGGAGCTCAGCGAAGCACAGCCAAACTATATATTTTGTAACCAAAGTTTCCTCTAACGGCAAAGTGCCATTTTTTTCTCTTATTCACTGCTTTGAAAAAAAATGTCAGTTTTGGCAGTATTTTGTTTCCAGAACTTCTTGTCCCAAAACAAAGCATTCCCTTAAGGTTGAAGTGGCCCATGTGAGCATTTCTGGAATGGAATCTTTTCAGTTTTAATTTGGAAATTATTTTTTCCCACATGCAATTCACTGTTATTATTTTCACACAGAAACACATAGACAAGCTTTCAAAGGGAAAACTTGGAACAAAGTGCTTTGATTTCATAACAGTGGAAAATTTTGATTGACCCAAAGTAACATTTCATCAGACCTCTATTGCACACGGAATTTCACTTGAATATATATTTTTGACTTTTTTTTTTTTCCTTTTGGAACAAGGAAAAATGTTTCCATACACGAAAAGGTCTGGTTAACCTTGATCTTATGAGTCCTTCCAGGAGTTCATTCTCCCTTCTTGCTTGTCCTCCTGATTAGGCTAAAAGCAGGCAAGGTTTGGGCGCTGCCTGCTGTAACAGCTATTGCCGGATTTTACCCCATTGCAAAACCGCTTTTATTGCCCTTACAGCCTCCTCCAAGGGCGAATTCATTACAGCTGGGAGGTCTGATCAGAATGCATGAAATGCTGCAGCAATGGCCAGTCTTGAGAGATAATTCGTCAAAGTATTTGTCGTTTCTCATCTTTTTAAAGATGCTGCAAAGTCTTCAGGCACCTGTATCAGCAGGCCAAGAAGTGGTCACATAGAGAGATGAAAATTTGAAGAAAAGGGGTAGGTCAAGAAGGTTGAATTCATTTTAAGGAATGATATAGCTTTCACAGCAATATATCTACTGCCTGTAATTTATAGCCCGGGCTGCCATAATGATCTTGTATCCCTTTTTCTTTCTGCGGTTCCAGTTCACTGAAGAATTTCAGCATACACTTTGATTGACAGGGCAGATGGTAACATTGTTTGCCATTAATGTTAACCTATTATTTAATATATGTGTTAGTTTTATGATTTTTTAACAGGATACTAGTGACTATAAAGTTTAATTGACCTTTTTTGCCTATAAATAAATCATCGCTGGTTTCAGCAAGGATTGTACTTTTATCTGCCAATAAAAAGCTGAAGAAAACCTCTTAACTACACTCCTTCCTCTTTCCTTTTTCTTTCATCTCCTTAAGACTCTTCTTATGAACAGCACCCTGGAAAAAAATTATCCAGTGATGGAATGAGCAGCTCTATATATGGATAAGTCAGGGTTTACATCAGAGAAAGAAATGGGGTTTAAATTGGCTGCATGGCAAATTCTGTCTCTCGAAGTCCTGACATCATTGGAACTGAAATTTTATCCAAGGAGAGCACAGGCATGGTTTCCATCTTGGTTGCACTGGACTTTGCAACTTCAGGGCCTTTGATGTCACACTTGTACTTTGAGCAAGGGGAAGGGGCAGCAGAATCAGGCTGGATGTATTTAAAAAATGGAAAACTTAAGTAAGAAAAATTGATCACAAATAAATTTAGAATAAGCTTGCCCTACTTTATTTACTGTTTGGTGGTACAAAAAGAACATGCTATGCAATTTTAAGCTTTATACGAGGAGTACATGATTAATGCAGACACTAGAGCCCAGGAGAGGCTCAGTGGGGTTCTGAGGGGATGGCCAGCTGCACTTCACCAGAACAAGCTGCTGAAGATCCTGCTTGCTTTTTAATGGCTCCTTCCTCTTAGTTTTCTCCTCTCCCTGATTTAAGACTACCACGTGACAGATTTTGATTTTCCCTGTAAGCACTTCAAGCCAAAATCATTAGAAAGCAGAAAAAGAAAACAGTTTGGTTATCTGAAGCTTTTTGCTTAGCTGACTCTGGAGGAAAGTCCATCCAATCACAGAGAAAGAAAAGTCTCATTTTTCAAAACTGTGAATTTATTAAGAGAACTGATATGCATAAAAAGCAGTGAAGCTGAACAAAATGTAAATTTTTCTGGCTGAGAGAGATTTTCTCATGTTGTTATAAGCATCTACAGCTAAGACACTGGATTTACATTTAGGTTGGGTTCTTTAGCATGTGACTTCTTAACTATGTGCCTATAGTTTTCTGAGGGCTAGGGTTTGGGAAAAGAAACTTGCAGTTGTGTAGGTAGGACAAGTAATAACAACCCTGTGAACAGGCATACACAGCATGTGCTGTGCCATCATAAAATTAGTGTGCTCCACTTGATAGAATTCCTTAGCTTTTTTTTTTTTTTTTTTTGCCACACATTTGGACACAGTTCTGATTGCTTGAGAAGTAACAAAGTAGCACATATAAAAATATATATGTGTATGTATATATATATTACACATACAGACCAAAGACACAAAGAGAACAAGAAAAGCCAAACTGAGAGGTGGGATTTCCCTTTTTCTTAATGCAATGATCACCACTCCAGTCAAACACAGAACAGAACCTTAATTTCCCTTTTCTTCTCCTATTCAGTTGAAGCAATTAAAATTAAAATTTTAATTCAGTATTCAGTTGAAGCAATTAAAATTAAAATTGAGAGGGCCTACAGAGAAGATGAAGCTTGTGGCAGGATAACCTCAGTGAATGGGGCCTAGTCCAGCTCTGAATAAATTTCTGTGTACAGTATTAAGAACAACACATCTTTTATGTACCGCAGAATTGCTACATCAGGTGAGATCAGAGAGGCTGCTTCTAAGCCAGTGTTTCGGGGAGCTGGGATGGAGTTGCTATTACACCAAGCTCTGGTCATACCAGGGACTGCTCCTTTAGAACCCCCCTGGCTTTCCACCAGACAGCTGCAGGATACTCCTTGACAGTCTGATCCCAAAGAGAGCAAGGCTCTGACATGCTAATATGCAAACCCCTTTTAGAGGCGAGAGCAGAATTATTTCTTTTCACACTGAAGTCACAATGCCATTTCTGGTGACAGCATCAGGCAAACAGGCTGCAGCTATGCTGTTGTTATTATGGAAACCTGGCCGTGGTGGGCAGCAGGGACACAGAGAGGATGGACAAGTAACCCACTTAGACCTGCATACAGTGATTCCAGTCCCAGGGCAGACTTCATGCTGTATTTTGCCATCCATTTAATGGAGCAGTGGAAAGCAAACATGGGCAGTATTGGGCTGACAGACTTTGGATGGGTTATACTTTCTTCTCTATACTGTTTGTTGAAAATTCTTTTTGGTGCTATGGGGACAATTTTTCTCCATCTTTCCTGTGGGTTGTGAACAATTAATCCTAAAAATTACTATAACATAAGGGAGCAGCTTTGAGTAAGTACGGGAACCCATTTCCTATGTGCAGCATTGCAGACTAAATCCCTCATCTTAGTCTATTTGTGGAAAATTATTTTTGCCTTGCCTACAAACTTAAGTGACACAAGTCTTGTTTCTTTTCTGTCCAGGCCCTCTGGACCTGGAGGGCCCCTTGCCCTTGTAGATCAAAACCAAGAAATTTAATTCTCTGCCAGGAATGACTCATTGCCTAATGTGCCTTAACACACAGACACTATCTTCTTTTGCCACTAGAGTCTGGGTGGAGGGAGTTGTGTCTCTCCTCAGATCAGGGCTGTCTCCTCTCATCATATTATCTTTATTGCTTTGAGGTATTCCTAGGACAACTCATCTTTTCTTTAACATCACATTATCCATAAAAGAAGCCTCTGCTAAGCAGAGATGACAACCTATGAGAGCTTTTTCTTATGCCAAGGGAACTGAATTAGAGGAGAAAACTGCTTCAAGATTGTTTAGAAAAGTGTGGAGCTCACTGGCCTCCATCCACTAAGGCAGGAAAGCATTATTTAACTTCAAACAAACAAATATTTGACTTCAGTGGGACTTTGTGAGCCTGTAATGTATATGTGTATGTGGAGACTCTCTGGTTCTCAGAAATTCCAACAGCAGCAAAACTTCCTCAGCGATTTCCTTTTCTTTCAGGTTACCTACCAGTATCTCAGATTATTCACCATTCTGGCAAACTACATGACATACAGCTTGAGTCCCAGAATCTTGAATCTGAATTGAAAGAATTTTTTATTTCTGTGCTCAGTTCCATGATACCTCCAGAGATCCATTCTTTTTGTTTGCTCCTTTCTTTTTCTGTGCTCTGAGGCTTGCAGAAACAATGCACAAAAACAATGCACTAAAACGATGGACCTCCTGCAAAATTCATGTTTTCTACTTTGCTACAGCATGGGATTTTCCAATTAAGACTACAGGAATGTATATAAAGTCTTTTTATTTTTGTTTACAGGAGAAGGAAGGAAGAAGACATTAAAAGACCAAGCAGCTCCAAGGAGCAGTTTTTTCTATCAAGTCAGCTGGTTTAAAAGTAATGGGACCAGCAGTCCATGCCAGTTATTGAGTGTGCCTGAATCTACCACTGCAACTCACTAATGCTGCCCTTAAATGCATGAGACAATTTACCATCCTCATACCTGTCTTTCACAGATGAGAAGAACTCTTTTACATGACTGAGGAGCAGTTCAGAATCTTGCTGCCATGAGATGGCAAATGTCACTCTAGACAGATGTAAATTGTCAGAGGACAACTGTGATAATTTTCATTTGTTCCTATGATGAATCTGGACAGGCTTTAGGATAACACTGAATTTGTGTTCAGAACATTATTTTGTGAAGTTTCTTGTGTCAGCCAGAATGATTTGAAAATGACACATTAACTTTACCAGTTTGCTCTGAATAGCAGCAGCAGCACCTCTCCATAGAGCAGTTGCAGCTTTGGGCCTGTCTCATGAGTGCTTCTACACTAGGCCAACATTAAGTGAGCTACAGGTATGCTTTTGAGAGGTTTGTGTCAGTGAGATCTTTCATGGGGTGATAATATGATGGATAACTTATTCTGAGAAGATGGCTGAAATAACTCCAATTAAAATTGAGCACATACGAAAATGTGGGCCACTGTATTTTCAGTCACGTTACTGAGAGAATAAAGACTTGTATCTGAGAACTGTAGAGATTTGCAAGTGCCAGTGTAGGACACTTCCTGGGAATGGATGGGAACTCTGGTTTTGAAGGTGATTGCTGCTCACCTTCTGCTTAATCTGTGCAAGCTGAAACAGGGGAAGCTCTAGGGACAGAAATGGTAAACACATTCATGCCTGGCACCTCTGATTCTTCCTCTACTATCCTGCATGGCAGGGAAGCACTTTCCCCTTGTGCAGTGAGCCCAGTGAGCTCATTTCTACCTCTTATAGTCTTGGAAAGACCCTAACTCTGTGTCTACAAGAGGCACAAGGAAAAGAATCTAGACTGAAGAACCCAGAAGTAAATATTCATAAATAATAAAAACACCAAGGTATTTCTTTGATATTGCAGCTGTTTTCCCTATCATGACATAATCGAACAGCTGAAACCAAGCTCAGAACTGACCAACTTCAGCAGTTCTTTGATGAGCATTTTTCTTATTTTCCCTGTCTGTAAGGTCTCAGATAAATCAGCATAATGCTCTCAGTTAACATGTGAGCTGCTTATTCAACCAATCTCTAATCTCCCAAGAGCACTATACTACTGCTACAAAACTCAGAAAAATATTCCCCAAGGTTTCTGAGATGGGTTTCAGGATAAATTATTTGCTCAAACGGTCTTCTCCTTTTTCTGGCAGACTCAGCTCAAACAGACTGAGTCCAAACAGAGATATTAGACTAATCACCAGCTCCTGGGAGCCAAAACCTTCTCCCTCTTCCAAATACACCAATCCCTATTTGCCCACCAGCCTGCCTTTTCTCTGACACAGGAATCTCAGCTGGAAATAATTGGCAGCCTGCACAATTTCTGCTTGCTGTAGCTTTTAACTCTAAACCTTCCTGATGAGACCTTGGAAGCATTCATCTCATCACCAGTCCAAGTACTACTTAAAATCAGCAAATGCATATTTAAATTCGAGAGAAATACAAGGGTTTGTGTTCTAAATCATGATTTTTCTGTTGAAGATCCTCTTACATGCTCAGAGTAATGTTATTCCAGCATGACTTGTGTATGGGATTCTTTAGGAGAGGTATTAGATGATCAGGGCTCCAACAAGGCTCGATCAATTTGTGTCCCAAAGTACTAATCCATTTAGGCACCACAGTATAGAGGAAACACAGGAATATGTACTGTCAGCAAACAGGACAGAGATAACATAAAATCCATTCTGATAGCAGAAATATCGCCAATGGTGCTGATAGACAAGAAAATACAGAGTAACACCGATGACATCACATATCACTCATGCTTTAGGCAGTAACTGAGTGACTGAGTCATCTCTTCCCTACCAGAAGTAGATGTTGAAAGGGATGAGGAGGGGAGCATCCATTGAAAGGACTAGAATGTAGTGTTCCTGTCCTCTGCATGAGAGGTCTGCAGGTCTGCTCTCCTCAGGCTCAGCCTGTGCTTCCATATGCCTCAGACTAACAGCTGCAGATGGAGGCATCCTGTTGATTATCCTGCTCTTCACACAAGCTTGTCTAGCCTGGAGAAGCAGATTCAATTATTCCTCCCCACCTTACTGTCTCAGACTAAGCCTTCATCTGCTGAAGTGTTTCTTCTTTGAATGTGAATTCTTTGTGATGGTGCTTTATTTGGCTTGTGAATGATCACAAAAAGTACAAATTCACAAAGTAATAACAGTAAGTGTTTAGTTTTCTGTCTTGGTGCTTCTGCTTTTACTGGCACATCAGCATGTATGTGATCCAATGGGTCACATCGGATTGATGAGGTGGGAATCATGCTAGGATACATTTGACTTTTCAGCTTGACTAACTAGGTGCCTCTTAGAGCTGGATCAAGTGGGAGCGACTGTCAAGACCAGTCTGAGAGAAAGTTCAGATGGATATGACTGCACCTATAGCAAAATATCTCTGCCACCATATCCCCAGGGAGTAAAGGAGAAGAATGTGCTCTTTGGAGGAACAATCATGCATAAACCACCTGTCCCAAATGTTATGACTCTCCTACCTCTGGGAATGCCCAGATCTCTGCTGTAACCATTAGGTTTCAGGGTCCTCTGCAGCAGCAATTTGCACAGGAATGAAGTTCTCTACAGAGATGCAGCAAACCAATGCATAATAAGAGGCCACACAGCTGCTTACACTGGCGTGGAGGGGCAGGGAGGTGGTTCCTGCCCTTGTACCAGCAGACGGGCTCAAGGTGTCCACAGCTTTAAGGAGGCACACCTGGGTGACAGGTTCTTCAAAGAGCTCTGCAAACGTGATTGCTTGTTGGAGAGCCAGGAGCTCTGCCTCCCAGTGCAGCCCTGCCTCCACTCTGCCTGGGAGCCATGGGCTGCTGGTGGGATGGGAGCATCTCCTCCTGCCATTCAGGCTTGTTCTGAACCCACTCATGAAACCTGTGACAATGCAAGGACCTTGTCAGGCAGCCCCTTGAGATCAGGTTTGATTTCAGCAGTATATGGAGCAGTAGCCAGAAGAAAGTAATTTCTTACTGGATTCTGGAAATTAAATCAGTCACATTTTGTACCATCGTGCTAATTAAAAGATTGCTTTTTGCCTTTTATTTGTATTTTCAAAAGTTTTTGTCTGAGAGACGTGTTATATTTAGTTTACCTCATCATATCTTTATAATCACTCTTACTATTCTTATAGCTGGGATTTACTAAGGGAAACAGCCCTTTGCCCTGTAGTCTCACACCTGAGTTGTCAAGGGAAGGAAAGCCTAATGTTTGAAAATAGGCTGTGCCCTTCTGGCATGCAGTGATATAAATGATCCAAGAATGGAAAAAAATGCAGTGATAAAAATGATAGTCAGTCAAAAAGTCTTTTCTTAGGAAAGAATTCCTTGGGCTCAAGAAAAGAAAAAAGGGAAAAAAATAAGTTTCACGCTTTTACAGATGTATCTCACAAAGTGTGATTTTATTCCTGAAGTTTCTGGATAGTGTTTGAGTTCACAGCTCTGATGAACTGTCCTTTTGTTCCCAAAGGAAGAATTTCTTTTTCCCTTGGGGGAAATGAAAAGTCAAGAGAAGACACTATTGAGCCATTTGATCAGTGCCCAGATCTGGCTAGACTTTGAAAAAGGAAAGTATGCAGCAAGACTAACCTTTAAAGACCCCTGTTTAAAAAAAAATCAGATATAATAGGATAAAGGTAATAACCTGAAAAACTTTCAATACAGAGAAAAAAATCAAACCTCTGACAGCAAAATGCTAGTTAAAAATAATCATGGGAATATGATTAAGCAACTGCAAAAAAATTATACACACCAATTTGAAAAGGAAAAGCAATTCTTACTCTATTAAATTGGGTTTTTATAATATTTCCCTGCTTCTAGATTTGCAGAAATATTTCTGTACACTTCAAATCCCCTGCTATTCATTGTTTTCTATGCTTTATGAAAGTTGAAAAGACCATATAAACCTGTGGATAGGGATGTTTGTATGTATTTCCTATTTCCCATTTCACTCTATATTGGTGAATTGTATAATCAGGATATTTCATCTGATTATTTTTTTTCCACAGTCAGTACAAGAAGTATATTTCAAATCAAGTTTGGTATGCACTTCCTGATTTTCTTTTGGAGGTCATTCAAAGACAATATCAACACTGTCATCTCATTTCATTCTTTGAGGAGAATCCATTTTGTTCGAGCCAACAGAGATCTCCCACTAAGGTACAATAGAGAACATTGTCCTACTGTGATTAAAGCTGTGTTCAGGGCAGCACCTCCATTTGGCAAAGGATTTTGAGACTTTGACCTTTATCTTCTGCTCAAATTTCAATTGCCTCCTCTTTCACCCCGAAATGTTTGTCCTAGAAATAAGAAAAAAGCAAAACGAAACAACACTTGCAGGTATGTTAATAATCTTAATTCATTTTTTCTCCTCTTGACATGTAGTTAGCGCTAGGTGAGAGTTTTGTGGTGAAGCACAGGCTTGTAAAAGCAAGCTATGTCCCTAACAGGTGTCCCTGGGAGAATACGCTCCACTATGGGCTCTGTTTGCCTGGTTTGTGGCTTGTTGGCATGGCTGATGGGATACTGAGTCTTCCCATTTCCCTAGTTGGGTGTTACTTTTTAAGCTGACTCCAGTCAGCAAATTGCAGAGTTCCTGTGCTCTGCAGCTTCTTTCAACCCAGGAGAGGAGCCCTTGGGATGCTCATCCCTTTTTAGAAACACCAAGAACCCTCCTTCAGGTCTGCACTGAGTTATCTGGACACTCTTGAATTGTTGGTTTATACTAGAACTATCAGGACTCCCAGAGGCTGTGTCTGAGAGAGTTTTCTCCAGACAGAGGTGAGAGGGCACCAGGAATCAGCCAAGCCCTCAGTGCTGGGTGAGTGAGTTGCCTGCGTGAAGGACATGTTCTCTCAGGCTCTCTGAGTATATGTAACAAAATTATGAAGTTATACCTAGATGAAACGCTGCCTAATTTTCTATAGTAAATTGGATGACTGGATCTGTCATGCTGAAAGAGATTCTCTCCTTACCCCAAAGTGGCTGTATTTGTCATGAAATCAGCATCCTGTCTTTTGAAGAGCGAAATATGTAACTTAGAGCCCATGTCTTTTAGGTTTTTTTGGTTTTTTTTTAATTGAGACATCAAAAAATATTTAAAATATTGAAAACATAGGCAACAAATATTTATCATTTCTCCTCCAAAACCTTATTTTGGCCAAATCAGATCAGTTTTGCTGAATATTTTTTATTTGATGAAACTGCATATTCTGAGGGAATGACAGCCTGCCAGAATTTTGGGGTCCGGCTTTAACCACAGCTCTGACAGCCACAGAAGTACTGAGCTGGGCAAAAAGCCATCAGTGGAAAATCCCGTAAATTTCTATTTCTTCTATGGGATACATCTGGAGGGTGTGAGGAAAATGGAGCTCACTTTGTATCCAAGTCTAGGGGTTTGATTTACCTCTGCAGAGCTCTTGCAAATGTCTTTGGAGCCATGTGGGTTTAAGTCAGTCCAGCAGGACATGGATAGTTCTGGCCCCTGCCCAGGAAAGCGTTTGAGCACATGCTTTACTGAAACCATGCCATTAGTCCCCTCTAGGGCTGCACAGCCCAGGCTGAGCAGGGCTTTTGCACAGCGTCTGGTCCTGGGGAGCACATCTGGGGAACACATTGGGCTGCTTGAACTGCTACACTCGGCGCAGGTAGGGCTGCAGTGCACTCTGAGTCGGGGCTGTCTCTAATGATGAACGCAGATATCATCCAGATAATGGGGCCACGGCCTGCCCTAATAACTGCACATGCACATGCAGGGCCTGTGTCAGAAGGATGTTGTTTGTGTTGTGCTGTGACACACACAAGAGTAACTTGAGCCATGACCTGGCTGAAGTTGCTTAATCCCCTGCCAGAGGGCAGAGGAGGTGTAGTGTAATGGGGCAATTTATGCTTAGCCAGGGCAAATGAGGCTCTAATGCTGGGAGTCAGTCTGCCTCAAGGAAGCTGAGAAAAGCTTTTCTTTGCCCTATTTTCATAGGCAACTAAGAACATTAATGCACAGAATTATGCCACACTTTGTCCAGAAGAATGTCAGATAAGGAACTGCATAGCACAGTGTACTCTATTTGCTGTACCCCTTGCAGGCAGTGCCACTCATACTCACAGGCTTTCTCAAACTCAGATTACTTGGCAGGCATAGATTGCAGCTGGTAATGTCCCTTTCTCTCTGATTATGGTCTTCTAATTAAAAACTACATTGTTACTTTGCTCCCAGCTGCAGCAACGCAGATAAAATCAAAGGTCGAGTCTTATGGATCTGTTCCGATCTAAAAGTAATGACCACCAAATTCACAGATTGTTCTAAATCCGAAGGCTTTATGAAGTTAAAAATGTTATTTACTGTCATAATGACATTCCTTGTGTCCTTGGAGTACCAAAAATTCGGTTACAGAACTGTGGGTCACTGAGGTCCTCCTGGTTCCTAATTGTCACATGACCAATGAATGGCACACACTTTTTGATTAGCGAGCTTGTTTGGAAAAGTAGTAATTGGCTGGTTGGAGCTGATGCCAGGATCTGACTGGAAGCAAGTGGTAACTTGTAGAGACCACTCCAAGGTATGGTTGTGACAT
This sequence comes from Motacilla alba alba, assembly GCF_015832195.1. Lineage (NCBI taxonomy): Eukaryota > Metazoa > Chordata > Aves > Passeriformes > Motacillidae > Motacilla > Motacilla alba. The sequence goes on from NC_052017.1 coordinate 32,489,759, forward strand.
GCTTAGGTAGAAGAGTCATCTTTAATCATTATGAAGCCTTCATCATGCTGGTTTCATTCAGAGATGTTCCCGCTGTTCACAAACGCATGCAGCCCAACCCTACTGCTCTCTGCTATATATATCCTCCTGTTTAGTGAGAAGAGACAATCTGAAATGTCAATAAACCAGAATGAGGTGTCGTGCCTTTTGCCTTGTTACAAGGGCTCTGCAATGCAATAAATAAGGGCTACCAAAATAAATTTTTAGAGGATTTGGAGACCTGCTGTGGCATAACTGGACCCAGCAACTGAGATTGTCAAGCCATGACTCTGAAGCCCCATGCCAGTAAAGCTGGCATCTAGACAATGAGATGAAAGTATTTAAGACTCAGTATTTTTTCATAGTTTGGCTTCAAGAGGAGAGACAGGGCCTCCTTGTTTTCCAGGGATCCATCCCATTTTGTTTTAGTATTCAATAGATGGCATGTGGGGTTTGGGTTGTCATCTTGGCTGTTACAACGAAATTCTGTGAGGAATGCCCCGTTAGCTCACCAAGACCCAGAACCAGCTGCTTCGAATTGGCTGGAGACACTTTAAGCTTTTGAAATAAATAATTTGAAAATGATGCTGTCCCTGCTCTGTCTTCAAAAGTAGAAGAAACTGTTCAAAACAGCAGTTGCTACACCAAAGAAGGTCTCATTAAGTGGTATTGTAATGCACAAGCACAGGTAGTGGTGTTACAGATGCTATTTTACAACTACTTAACTGCAGAAGTAATGACACAGCAGAAGGTGGGAGTGAACATTAGCAGTGATCTTTATTCTGCTTCATGTTCTCAGGTTATACCAAATTTTCTCTTTGTTGTACAACTGCTGCAATGTACTACATTAAAACTCAAGAGCAAAAATTAAGAGCAACTACTGTCACATGCATGAAATGCAAAATAGATTTATTTTTGACAAGGACAAGTTTCTAAAAGGAATATCATGTCATGCCTACAAAAATGTAGTAAGCTCTCAAACCAGATTCAAGACAACGTCTTCAGTAAAGCCCTGGTTAAGAGGAAGGCTTGAGGTTGCCAGGTTTTATTCTTAATTGCCGTAAATTAGGAGGTAGTGTTGAAAAGAGCATTTCACATTTCACATGTAACTCCTTCTTTGTGCAGATACAGTAACTCCTTGCCAGTGTAGCGCATTACAGACATGATTTTATAATGAGATGTGAAGCAAAGGGAGAACCATTCACAGAGGTTATGGGAAGAAGACCTGGATGGTTCACATGGAATTTCAGATCCACATCAAACACTGCGAGCAATAGAAAGTTCTCTATGCATATTTCACAAACAGCCAGTAGCTCCAGCTTTCCAGTGCCCTGGGTTACGTTTTAATCCAAAGGCATAACACTCTCACTGTTTCAATAGATGATCAATCAGAAAGGCCATTCTTGGGTTCACTTACACTCCACATAGCCATGGTCAACCATTCAGTACCTTTGACCTGACCTTTGAGCAGAAAAATGCAAAGACAGCAACAGCCGGCTTTAGAAAGAAAAGCACATAACAAAAAGGCAGGGAAACATTTTCATAACAATAGGAACTATTTCATAAAATGCTGACTACAAGCTCAATATAGAAATTTGCCCATTACAGAATGAAACTATTCAAAGGCTCAGTCAAATCGAGGAAGGTGTTAATATGCAGCAGCTTCTGAAAGCAAAGCTTTCAGGGGTTAACTTACAGCCATGAAAAAATTATTAGGTTAATGACTCTGGCATGTAACAGAGACTGTCTTTCTGCTGTGACTATGCTAGGATATTGCCTTTGCCATTTTTAAAGGCGATGTTCTTGATCTAAAATTGAAAATACTACGCACATGAAGTACAGAAATATGGAGGTAATTCAGTCAGTCACATACTGGCCAGATTTTCTTAAATCAGCACTTTGAAATGAATGCGTCTTTCAGATCTGGCATGTGTTTGTTATTTGTGTGGATTTCTAGAGGTATTTTGATTAAAATACCTGTTTGCCAATTGCCTCATTTGTCTTGGTTTATCAGATTACAAGATTAAATTACAGTCTTCCAACCTTTAAGTGAGTTTGGATGTAATTTACTTCTCTCTTCCTCTCCCTCACTAAGACTACAATTATTTCTAATTCTATGAATAAGCTTTCCATTTAGTTCATGGAAAAACTGCAGTTCACAGATTAAATACCCAGGAAATTAAAAAGCAGATATTTTAAGTCTTATGTGTCCTCATATGGACTTGGAAATATCTCTTTGTTATTTGTGTTATCTTTTTGAACTTACATTTAAACAATCAGCTTTTAGAAAAGTGGGGTGCAAAATTACATCTATTCTGTAAGAAGGGAATTCAGCAAAAAGTTAAGTAGGGCACATTTCTTGCAATGCTGAGCAATTAATTTGTGCCTCAGCCCAGTTTCTGGGAAGCATATAACAATACACTCTTGATCAGATGTAAGATTTTTACAGCTGGACTCTCAAAAATTAGAAAAAAATTAAAAAGAAATTGAGTAAAACCCCAAGAATTTTGCAATGCACATAGTAATTTAAGATTTAATGCTATGGCTCTCAAAGAGTCTGATGAGGAAAAAAAAGCAGCTTAGGATAAATCTTCTAAAAGTCATCTTCAATGAGCACTCAACTTCATGTTTTACATCAATACATGTTGTTGAATTTTGGAAAGGATTATTTACATCTTGCAACATATGGACTCTTATCTCTTACAGAGTTGTTGTAGACATGAATATCTATGCTTTACGAGATATATTTCACGAACTAATCTACAAATTCTTCACTTTTCCCCCATAATGAGACATCAGAGTTGCTTCACCACCAGCTTCCCTGGGGTGAGTCCATTCATAAAATACTGGTTTTGTGCAAAGGTGTACGTGCATTGTGACAGGGCAAACACCTTTACCAGCCACTTCTGAATATTCATTCCTTATCCTTGAACAAACAAATAAATCAGCATTATGGGCTCAACACATTTTTATTCCTCTCCATCTGCTCGGTTTTGCCGCCGCCCACGCCAGGGGCTGGGGTTTGGGTGGCACAGGGGCAGGAGGGAAGAGCAGTGCCATGCTCCCAGCCAGTGCCCTGCAGCATGGCCAGCATCTCTTACATCAGGCCATTTCCCTGGGGCATCCCCATGAGGACAGTCGGGATGGCAACACAAAACCTACAGCCCTTCCTCCCAGTGCCACCAGCCTGTTGAGGTTGATCCTGCTGCAGCTGGCCACAGGGCCTCCCTGGGAGCTGGCCCTCTGTAATGCCATCAGGAGCTGCCCTTGGAACACCAGTGGTTGAGCCACGTGGGGATAACAAATCACCTGGACACTTTTGCATCCCTGGGAGTGCTCCACATGACATCCAGTGCCTGTGTGTGCACCAGAGCAGGAGCAAAACCCTGGCAGCCCCAGAGAGCAGCAGGGTAACATGTCTTTGTTTTGTGTTCTCTGCGCTCAGAAAGTCTCTGACAACCCTGTCCAAACATTCTCATTGGACAAAAATGCAAACAACTTCACGCACAGGAGGTCTTCTTAAAAATGCCTTTCATTTCTAGAAGGGGAGAGATTTGGGATCTGGGCTGTGGTGAATTAACATGCTGACCTTTTATCTTGAGAGGCCACTGATGTTTGAAGACAGCCCAGTTCTTGAATGAAATTGCTTTGGGTGGTCCTGGTCTGCTTAGGAAAGAAATTTTTTGCTGTGTTGAAAATAAGGGCATGAGAGTACACAGACATAAACACTGAATCCAATCTCTCTTCAAAGTGAGAGAGGGAGCCATGGGCCAAAACAAAGGTGCATTAATGAGCTTACATCAACCAAAGGAAATTACTAAATACCTGTGAGTTATATTGGAATTAACTGAGATTGTCACGTATGGCTCTGCTGATTTAATAGAATAGAAAATGCACAGGGTGATAAAATAAGGTATTAAGATCCTTTTATCAGTCAGAAGTAATTTTCAAGCATGAATATATTGTGAGTGTATGAAATTGAAACTCACAGATAAATTCTGAGCAAATTAGTCTTGTTATTGGCAATTTCAAATAAAAACAGGAATAATGTTGGATGTGTTTTATGTCTGTGTTTGCAAAGCTCCCCCCAACAGAAACTTCAGTAGTACCACAGTTTTATAACAGCTAGGAAATAAGAAATGCTGTAGTAAATCCCCACCCTTTCTTTTCTGATATCCAGAACTCCAGAAAGAGAGAGCATTTAGGAAATAGAAAATTTTGGGACACGCTGCAAATCTCACACAACCCAGACTACATTCCATTCTTGTCTGATGTTGGGGATTCTTGTTGTGTTTCCTTGACCCCTCTTGCCGTGATGGATCTGCAAAGCGATATCACCTGATCACATTACTTTCTGTTACCATATGTCACTTAAAAAACAAATTTTAGAAAGCCTGAGCTGTAGAGCAAGCCTGCTGGCTTCTCAACCTGCTTTGACATATGCCGGAGAAGATTTAAAGCTGTCAGGTTGTTGGATGGTTGCCATGGGATTGCAGAGAGGGGGAGAGAGAAATCCCCAGGCAGGATGCAGATGGATGGCTGGCTGCAGTGGCTGGGCTGACCTGGCTCTCAGCATACCCAGCTGGGAAAGAACCCCTGAAGATCTTGTTTAATATTATTGCCCTTAAGCCTTATTTACCTTGACATTTTGGGCAACTCAGATTAGGAAATCAGCATAGGATATTAGTCTAAATCAACATGCAGACAAGCACCTGAAGCAGCTGAATGGCTGTCTGAGCTTTCTGCCTGACCAGAGCAAGCCTCACGTGTTACCCTGGGGTAAATATACAATGCAATACACGTGGGAACTGTACATGCATGCCCTTGCCATGTCTGCTTTCTATTTGGCTAAACACACATGAAACTGTCACTGGTGCTCCTGCTTTGGTTGACCTCTGTGCTATTTGAACTATTTGTCTTGCCGGTTGGAAATTTTCTGAGCAAAACAGACTAATTGGCCTTGATTAACAAGCATCTGGTGTGAGTACAAATGGTTATTTGAGCAATAATGAGAAAGAACATGGGGAAGTGAGTTGGCAGCCTAATTTCTGGCAATTGATCCATTCTCCATCCCCAGGCTGCTGAATTTCTTTCTCTGGCAAGGTGGGGGAGGTGTTTTTTTCCACAAGCAGCCTGAAATCTGGCTTTTTAAAACCAAACTGCTTGGCATGCTTTCCCATTGCTCTGCCATGCAAACTGGGGGCTGCAGCCAGACCCTTAATGGTATGCCCAGCATGAGGACATATGAAACTGGACCCTGTCATTTGCAGCCACGCTTTTCAGAGAAAGTGATAAATATTGCAAAAGCAGGAATAGTTTCCCCTTTATTTTTGTACCTGATTTAAAGTCTGCAGAATGGCTGTTCTTAAATAATGCCTAAAACACATGTGCCTTGGATGCTGAAAGCTCCGGATTTTGGATTTTATAAGAAGATAAGCTTTGTGAAACTTCCAGCTACTTTAACACAGCATATATTAAAAAATACATTTATTTCCTTTACAAGGGCAGGTTATTTCCCGTTCCTTTGGGGGGAAAATAACATTTCTTTTCTCAAATATACACAAATACATACAAGATGCATTTTTTTAAATTTTGCCAGTGGTGCAATTATATCTATTCTCTCTGGGGGAAGACAAGCATTTGCACTGCCTTGAGCTTCTTTCAAATTGTCAGCAGATAAGATATGGGTGTATTTGCATTAAGATTGGTAACATATCCAGCTAGTACATGTTTATGAAACTGCTCACCTTTGTCAGACAGCATGGTCAGAGGATGAGGATTCTTACTGAGATGCAATTTTCTTATGAACGTATCATTACAGTGTGGGCTACCCATATAGGTATAAGCTGGCTGCATTACCCCTTCTCTCAACAACAGAAGCATGGAAAGGTAAACTCAAGAAATGTCTAGTATTTTGTCCAGTGGAGAACACAAGATCATGAGGTCGTCTTCAGAAATGCTGGCCTTTTGGAAAAAATGGATGGTGATGTGCTTTCTTGATAAAAGCCAAAATTGGAAACTTTAAAGCTTGGCACTGATGAGGAAAAATGAATTCTTCCTGAACTGTCAGCATTTCAGAGGTGAAGCACATCTCCCTGAACGGCACTGATTTCAGTGTTCTCCTCCTCTTAGACTCATACCTTTTATTAGGGGCCAGCAGGGCCAGCACACCCATTATGGATGTGAATTACATTTTTGTAGCTGCACAGTTTTGCTTTCTTATATTATTTTTCATCTTGTATAGGATTTTGCAATGTACATTTATAACACTTTTCATAAACACATTTTTGTTTCTGTTTGGTTTACTTAAAAATAGAGATAAAGAGTCATTTGCAGGTGCTACCTGAGACACACTGCTATGGGGGAGAAATGGTGAAGTCCCAGCTTCAGCAAGTACCATACATCACTCTCAAAATCCTAAAAAATATCGATTTTATCATAATCACTTAGAAAATTAAAAAAAAAAAAAGGCCAAGAAACACCTCAAAACCATGTTGTTCTTCAAGTGTCTAGTGAATCTTGAGTTAAAATGTTCCATTTTTGCATGTCATCAATAAGGTCACATTGGGCATCAACCCAGTGCATGCTAGCATGCATTGCTTTCAGCACACAGTTTAAAGCATGTACAGAAATTATTCTCTATAAAACTCTGGTAACTGAAACTGAAGGCAGATTTTCATACCACTCTCTTAATTTTTGCAAAATGAAAGCAAATTCAGCCACATGGAATAGGCAGAGAGATGTGTTACTCCTCTGGATGCTAAGTGTGTTACACATATTTTTTGAAGCATTTCTTTAATTACTGCTTTGCAGTTCTTGAATTAAGAACTTTCTCTCAGGAAGCAGGTAAATGTGGAGGTTACCAGCCCCTCTGTGAGCACTGAAAAGCTCCTGATGTGGTGTGTGCACTTGCGCAGAGTGCCCATCTGGAACATCTGGCTTGGCACCCGACAGCCATTGCTTCATGTTAGTGAGCCAGCCTGGGGTGAGCTGTTTAATGTGTGCTAATTTGATCCTGACTATCCAAGCATCTTGGTATCAAGTATCTTGGGGTTTGTGCTGCAGCATTACAAATCTCTCTGTTCTGCTGCCATGCCGGCGCTCTGTGGAGGAAGATGACAAGTGGCAGTTGCGGTGCCGCACGACGATAACCTCGAGTATAAAATTGCCACGATAACATTTAGTCATGGTAGGCCTGCAGGAGACAAAAATGTGCTTCTGTGTTTGGGAGATTGCCAGCTGTGGAAGGCAGAACTGTCAAGATAAAATATCTAAGGAATGAGGTGTTTAAAAGAGAGTATGGGATATCCATCTTTCACTAAGATACATTAGGAAGCCATTAAGGAAGAGGTAAAGAAGTTTATAGTAGAATTTGCTGGAGACAAAAATGTGTAAACCCAACCATTTAAGGCTGATAATTGACAGAGCGCACATCTGCAGCAGCTGAAAGATGCCTTTCTAAACAACAATTCACTATAGGGATAGAGAGGCTGGGTATTGAGCTAAATGGATCACTTCAGGAGCAAGAATTTTGGGCCTTTCACTCACTCTGCTTCTTACCAGTCAAAAAAGGAACATTAGGCTTTTTCAAAAAGAAAAACCTGTCTCTTGAAATTCTATCTCAAAAGGCCTGAGGGGAAATTTCGGGGTCTTTTGCAGTTGGTTCAAAAAATTACAGAGATCATCAGCTTCCAGCTGGTAACTGCACAGAAGCAAAATATGGACTTTCATTAATGCAAAGCTTTCCCTCAGCTTCCCTCACCAGCCAAACATGATATATGAATGAATTTACTTATGTGTGACTAATTTGCTTATGTATGTATACATGCATATGCATCATCCAACAAATGCAGCATAGCACAATGTCTCCTTTGGTGGCAGAGAAACCCATGCAGAAACAGAGCTTTTTCTGTCCACTCCCAATCTGCCCATGTTCTATTCACTCACATGTTTTTTAGCTCTGTAAGTGCAAATCCCCTGCTATCACACTACCCTTCTTTTACCTTCTTTTAGCTTTTAGGATTTGGAAGCATCGTGTTTGATTTTTATTGCTTCCTTTAGCCTTAAATCCCAAGTGTAGCATAGCTTCAGCTGTTCTGAATAATTTTGAAATACAAAAAATTAAGTTTAAAAAAATTCAAGTGGTGATAAAAATATGCTGCCTTTCAGTAGAGACCATCTTTATTTCTGTTGTGGTTCCACAGCACTGACATCATTAGGGAAGACAAAGGAAGGAGAGGTTTCTGTCTTCCTTTACTCCAAAATTCACTCCCTTTTTTGATCAAAAACAAGCCAAATGAACTTTAAGACCATGTGTTTGCCTGGCCTGATGGATAGGGTTGAAGAAGATACTTTGATTTTTTTAGCCACATGAAGGCTGAAATGGACCTTAAAGTTTTCTTTAGTAAAAGAAATAAAAAGACAGTTTATGTGTTAAAACCTCATTCTCATGATCACAATGATATTTTTCTATATAACTGAAAAAACTCTTTTCGCTTAATCACCTGAGCTGTCCATTCTCTCCTATTACTAAAAAAAATATTTCACAAGTCCAAAATGCAGGGAATTATTTGGAAGATTATTTGAGACCAAGAAACCAGAATCAGAGCTTAGGGTGTTGGCCTTGTTTATCCATGCCTGAAATAAAATGAAATATAAATGACAGCAGGCTGATTTTTTTTTTTTTTTTTTTTTACATTTATGTATTCTTGGATGTAATTTTTTTCCAAGCATTAACTTTCCATCACATTTCTTGGTTGGGTTTTTTTTTCCATCAGCTGGAGCCATGATTAGGAAAGTATTCTTATTTATAAATATCATTTCTGATTACAAAGGAATGACATAGAATTTTCATTTTTGACCTTGTGGGTTTTTATTTCATTCTAGGTTTTTAGAAGGCCTAACTATACGATAAATTTTTTTCAAGCAGCAATCTGTTCATCACCCCAATTTTTAACTAAGACATCACCTTGCTAGTAAGTTAATCTCCATTTAATTGAATGTATTTTTCATACTTGAGATATTTGCTGGGAAAAATCTTCAGCTGAGCCAGACTGATCCCTGCCAGTCCAGAGCAGCTAAATGTTCCCTTGAATATGCAGCATGGCACCTTCCACGTTAGTGTCACCCCAGTGTGAAGGGTCATCCAAAGCCAATGGCACCAGCAGAAGATATGTTTGGCACAGAGGGGCCTTGCAGGGATAGGATTTGCTTTCTATTCTTCAAGGCAGGGAAAGCTCTCTTTGGATTTAGCATGTCACCAATTCTTCTAAAACTGCTCAAATGCCACCGGGCTTGCTAGAAGACTCAAAAGATGAAAACAAAGGCAGAGGCTAAGGTTTGCAGAAACCAATGAATTGCCTGTTAATACAGGAGCAAACACGGGTAGCTACAGCAGTCTGTGGGGCCATGGCTGAGGAGGGAGGTTAATGACAAATGCAGCAAGAGGGAGATTCCCAACAGGCACAGCTGGGACAGAAGCCATCAGCAAGTCCAGGAAGAGGGAAAAACAATATTTTTGATGGACAATGAGTGCACTTAGCAGAAGCAGAGGTTGGAACCTTCCTTTCCAGCAGCAGCAGAACATTACCTGTCTCTATTTTGGAGAGTCCAAGCCACCCACTTCTGCAGAACAGAGCATCCTTCCCACTGGCAGGTATCATCTGTGGCAGCAAGTGATGGGGAAGGGTATTGGGACTGCTTTACCCCACAAGCCTCCCAGAGCACAGAATCCTCACCCTGACTAAGGCTTTCCAGGGTCTACTCGCCCTGGTGTGTTCAGGCTTCCCAAACTGATGTTATTGATCCCTCCATTACCCACCCTCCAATAAAGATCTGACCATTAAACACATTTGCTTAACTGATTGCTTGGGACCAAAGGACCAAATCCTGCCTCCAAGAGTGCTGTGCAGGGCCCTGAGACAAGGTTGTTGATGTACATTTATTTTGAGAAAGGATCTGTTGAAATTTGAATCCCAGCTTGCTGTTGTGCATCAAAAGAACTGCAGAGGGTGTATGGACTGTGAAATAACCACAAGGCAGTAAAAGAGATTTTAAAATGAAGAGCTTTGGCCAGCACTCTTTAGAAAACTATATTTACAGTTGCAAGACCAAGGCCAGGTGTAGATAGAGCCAGAGTAAGCAGTGGCTCATCTGTGGGAGGAAATGAGCCCACATCCTGCTGCCTCCTTCACCTCTGCCAGAGGGCTGGAGAGTTGGGCTGGCAGCTCTGCTGTCACTGCCATCATCAAGAGAGCATTTGGGATGTGTGAGGGAGCAGCTGCTGTGTGCAGAGGAGTGGAGAGAGAGACCAAGCACATTCTGGTAGCCAGCTAATGTCCCCCATGCTTGCCTGTCCCATCCCATCCCAGCTGGAGGCAGGTGCAGCAGGAAGCCTCAGCCCTCACAGCTCCATCTGAGGGTTCATCCAGCCCAGGTGTGCTTGTACTTTTCCCTTTTGATGGAGGTGGCCTGTGTTCACACCAGCAACAGCTAAAAAGTGTTGTACCTGCTTTTCAGTGACTGGGGCTAAAATCTGGCCTAATCCTGTGTGTTCCAGATGGGTCCATTCCTGCAGGAAGAGGGGGAGCATTCCAAGCAAAACACAAAGTCACATACAACCTCTCTGGGATAAGACAGGCATTCGCAGCTGGGATATGTTGTTTTGTGGACTCAAAAGAAGCTACACCAACCAACTGTCCTGCAGCAACACATTGAGGCAAAACCATTTTTGGGAGCAAGGGCTTGCTTTTCCTCATGCTACTGTGCACTTGAGTAGCTGCAGTAGATTTCATCTGAAGCACTCTTGATTTACACCACTAAAAACTAAAGCAGAAGCAAAAGAAAAGGGCCATCCCATCAGCTGGTAGCTACAGAAATAGCTTGGTTGAAATCAGTCTGCTCCCAGTGTGTGGTGAACTCACAATGTTGTCAAGCCTTGGAACAGGCTTCCCAGGGAAATGGTAGAGTCACCGTCCATGGAGGTATTTAAAAGACATTTAGATGAGGCACTTAGGTACTGGTGGGCTCGGCAGTGCTGGGTTAACAGTTCAACTCAACTTACTGATCTTTTCCAACCTAAATAATTCTATGATCCACACAGAACAGCCACGTCACTTTTCTTGAAAATGGCTCTGGATCTTCACCCTCAACTGGATGTATGGGGATAGCTGCCATACAGTAAAAACCAGGAGCTTAGTGCCAGCCTGGGACAGTCCTCAGGAGTCAAGTGCCCGGGTTATTTTATTGGAGATCCTTTGTACTCCTTGAGCAAAAAAAGGAATCAATTAAAGATCTTGAAGTGAACCACTGCATGCATGGAGGGGGCATAGGAGGAGTGCTTGGTTTTGGGGCCCCAGTTTGGTAGGAGAAGACAAGTGTGATTTGGACAGTTTCCCCTCTCAGCAGCAGAAACAATCTGTCCCAGGTCCTGTCTGCTTATCTTGGGCATGTGAGCACTAATTTGAGAACAAAAGGGGAGAAGAAGAAGAAGAAGGGGAAAATGAAGATTCATTTAGCATAAAAATAAATATGTGAAGAGCAAAATTAACCAAGACACCCAGGAACATTAAGAGAATAAATTCTTTAGTTGCTTGTACACTACTGCCAGGGGTTAAGCAATACGAGAAGGAACTGGAAATTATCCTTTATGAGCATAAATTCAACTTCAAGATGGCCTTAATGAAAGAAGGGGGTAAATTTTCCTTGATCAGGATGTTAACCATCGGTTACAATCTGTTTAGAAATCATCAGGTTGTGAAATGTGGTGTTACACGTTCTGAATCACTGACAACTCAGCAGCAAAGGTTTGTCAATGTCTGAGGATCAGTGACTTGAGACACAAAATGAGAGATGAAGTATAAATGGCAATCTATTACTGGCCATGAAATAACTCTAGGAAAAATGGGAGACTCTTTTATTGGTACCCTGCACTGAGAAAAACAGTATCAGCACAGAAGAAATTGCTCTGAGACACAGACTGGAAGTTTCCTGCTGTAAATACTGTGACAGTCTTAGAATTTATAAAAACCTCTCAAGTCAACAAGTCTTTGCTTTAGCATGGGATAATTCTATTTTAGACAAAATATGGGAAGAAAAAGAGGAGGTATTGATCACAGAACTGGTATGGAATTCATTTTACTTGACTTTATATTTAAAATAGCATCTAACCTACTTGAATTTTTTTTAGCTGGATACCTTAGCTCCTTTTACAATCAATAGGTGAAGCCAGGTATCTCCTGGAGATAATTTATCCCATCATAAAAGTGGTATGCAAGTGACAAGGATAAATTCCCTTGGGAATGACCATCTCCTTTAGACTAACTTTGAGACCAGTGGCAGGGCTGTCCAACCTGTTGGGCATACCCAGTTTTCAGAAGGCAAAATCTGGAGGAGGAAAATCAGACAGTGATTCAAACAGACTCCAGTGCCTGGGTGTACCTATAGCTAGGGGGACTTTGTCAGGATTTGGTTTGTGACATGCTAAGAGAAGTAAGAGTATCTTTAGTCACCATTTTGTCTCTTTCTTTTGTCTGGCAGGAAACTTTGGTACCCTTCTTCATCTAAGTGAGAGTCATAGATGATGCTATAGCTAAAGTATAAGCAGCACTGTCAACAGCTCAAAACATGTGGAGAATCACACTACTTTTTTTCAAAACTCATTTTCTAACTATAGATTATTTTTGTGTTAAGAACACAAGAATAACAGATTTCTTGTAACCCTCTCGAAATATATTGGGGGGCATTCTTATCAATATAGACTTTCTTTTTTTTGTTACTTTTTCCAAAGTCCCAAACCTCTTTCCACAAATCTATTTATTTTTGCTTGCTTTAAGAGAAACAGAAAACAAACATGAAAGTGCACACACAGTTGTTATAAAAGGAGAAAAAAAAATTATTTCTCATAAACTTTTGTTTGTTATGAGCACTGAAATAACCTTTTATAGATGGGGCGATGGATCTGCACATCCACAGATCCTCAACTTGCCTCCCAAAAAGTGAAGAAAATTTATTTTTGTGGCAGGGGAAAATTCAAACATGCACCTGGTTCCCTACTTATCTGATGAGCCAAAGCAAGGCACACTTGTCTTTCCATCTGGGCTTTCATCTCGCCTTTCATCTGGACATTTCAATTTCCCTTTGAAGTTGAGTCTGTGTCTTTTGATTTTTAGCGTTTGAAAAAGAACGCCACTGTTGTATCAAACAATTTCAGGGAGGGAACAGCGCAGTGCTTGGGTTTACCATCAGTTCTGTAATAGCAACATCACTCACACATAACTTTGTTTCGCTGGCTGATATTAAGAAAAATGGTTGCTTGCAGAATGATGCACAGGTCTGTCAAATATACACATATATGCCCTTTAGACTGAAAATGATTTTGTTTTATAGCACCAATTCGATGTTACAAAGTTCATAAATTTGTATTAGGAATGTGATTGCATCATTCCAATCCTGTGCTGTGAAATCACAAGAGGGAAAAACCCAATTACTGCAAAAAACACTGGAAGTTTTGCGTAAAAATCAATGGCAGGATATGACCCATAGTTTGAAAACTTTAAGCATGTACAAAGGACTTCAATCTTTATGATGAAGATTATGGTTCTGGCCTCTAAAATAATAGCAAGTATTAACTGCACCATCTCAACAGTTTTACGAGACAATAATCTGGTACTGAAGTGGATAAACGATGAGGTCAAAACCTGGGCAGTTTATCTCAATGAGAGACACGGAATATTGCTCACTAAACCAAAAAAATCAGTAATGTTATCAGCTGACTGTAATAAGTAATATATATATTAACCTAAAATTTTACGTAAATCAGCAGGAGCAACCATAGGAAAAGTAGCTATAATTGTTACATTAGCCAGAAGGGCAGGTTTCTCCTTTTTGACTCAAATATGAAAGAACATTAAATTTGCAAATACCTAGTAGGCAAGAAAACACATCAGAGAGCTGATTTACTTGGGTCTGTTATAAAGCCCCAAGTTTGTCTTAGCCTGCCGAAGATAGTGGGGGTGGGGGTGTTTGATGGATATACTCCATGTAAATAGAGAATTAGAGGCCATAAGAGAAACAAGTAATGATACCTATGTGACTAATTTTCTTTTGTCATGCTGTAGACATCACACAGTTTGTTTTTTTCCCCTCCGGGTAACCCTTTCCCTCATGTCCTGAAACAAGCAGGATTCAATCACTGAAATGATTTCAACAGAAATTCCCAAGGAAAGGGAAACCTTAAAAATGAGTTTGAGATAGCAAGCGGTTATGGTCTGCATGATAAGTTTCTTATAACATTTCTCTTTTGTGGCTTGAAAATATAGCAAGTATTAAAAAAAAATATGGTAGAAACATTGGAACTAAACTCCTTGAATGTGAACTTCGTAAGCCCTACTTGCTTCTGTGTGCTGCCTTTGTGTTTATTTGCCTGCAGACACTTTCATTACATAAAGACTGTAGTAAAAATAAATTTAATGAAAAGGGGAAGTAAAATTCCTGAGAATGCTGGATGTGTAGCAATAATCAAATACGACAAAACCACAAAACCTTCTGAAGCTGTGAGAAAGGCCATGAGTTTTTTCCAGAATGTTGAAATTAACCAGCCCTATTTTATTGCAGAATCAGAATAATATCTAAAATGGATTAATGTTGCTCTTCAGCTTAAAGAAAATGATAAGGTGCTAAAATAATAGGGGGCAGGACCTGATTCGACCCATGTACACTGTTCTTGTGCTGCAGAGTTGGGTTTAGTTTCAGTGAATGGTAAAAAAGATATTTTCACCCTGTCCCTTGCTGAAGTCAGTAAACTTGCATTGGAGTAATCAATCGCAAAAGGATCAGGATCCCATTCTCCATCTTCAGCACACTTTGGAAATACTACTGTGCCATCAGGGATCCTGGGCACAGTCCTGCAGACCTTCTATCTCCTTCCCCTGCAAAGATCCACAATTAAATGTGCTCTTTTGTTGCTTTTACACAAAGTTGCACACTGAGAAGTGTTTTGGGCAAGCTTCCCTTTATGTCTGAGCAGGCAAGAGCTGCCATGTTCCAGAGTTCTCTGCTCAGCTGCAGGGAAGACAGGTACACACAGCAGAGCTCCTTCCAGCTGCACTGAGGAGCCCCTGGGAAAACTGGGATGCTGGTTTCCAGTATTAATAGCATCATTTGTGTGCAAGTTGAAAAAATAGGGCATGGAGAAGTACAGGTCTCTTTTGCCATGCCTACTAATTAGCTTCAGTGATGGATTAAATGCTTATCAATGATAGAAAAGAAAATTTTTAAAAAAAGAAAGAAAAATACACACAAAAAAACCCTTGCTTCTTTTTGTGACAATTCATTCCAGGTAACCTATTGCCAGGAGCACCTGCTGGCATAGGCATTCTTTGGCATAAACATGAATAATTAAGCCTAATACCAGACTACTTTGCTATGAGTTTGTTATGGTATTTATTATTTTCTACATTAATATCAGTGGGAGTCCCATCAGCACATGGAAAGGAGAACAGACCCTGGCTTAGCTCTACAATTTGGCAAACCTCCAGTGAAGTTAAACTTCAGAATTTGTCTTCAGACTGATACGCGACAACACGTTTGATAATGACCAGTTTCAGCTTCAGAGTGAAGCTGAAGTTGTACAGCTGCATTCCCAGCACCCAAAGAGCAGCTCACATGTGCAAAATATTTTAGCTGCAATAATAGGAGCTACTTACATTAAAGCATCCTGAAAGCCTCACAGCAAACCCTCCCTCTAATGTTAGCAAGATGATTTATATATGTATCTGCAATGCGTCCCCAAGTTCTCTTTTCAGGAACCAAAGTGTACTAATGTTTCACATTCCCAAGCTCCTTTTATTTCAACATGAAAGTGATTAAAGATGTTTATCTGAGCTAAAGAACCTTAAGACGGTACCGCTTTCATTGTAGGAACAATTAAATCGATCCCAGGGGGACCTCAGCCACACAAAAGAAGTATTTGAGAATTCTCCATTAACCCACTTGCCATTTGCTTAACAGGAAACCCTAATGCATAAACAAATAGCATAAGTGTGACAGGAAATACAACTGAAGGAACAAGGAGATTTGCTAGAGGAACTGCTTTCCTGATTTTAATGACTGTGCAGGACTTTATGAGAAAGGTTTTCTTCCCCTTCTTGTGATAAAAAGCAGATATTCGACTTCTTTGCTTTGATATAAAATATGATTTGGGGAAAATTCAACACTGGTTTTGCACTCAGGAAAAAAAATATATTTGCAGCTAAATTATTTGTGTGTATATTGTATTTCAAGAGCAAAATTAGTTAATTTTGGCCATAAGAGTCAAAAGACCAAACCTTACCCTGTGACCAAGTTTTTTTGGAGGAAAGCCATAGCTCAACTTCACAGATGGAATCAAAGATTTCTGTGCTGGATTTCGTATTAAGGAAAAAAATGTTTGGATTTCAAGTGCTAAGCCACATTTTAAAAAAATGCGTGCCCAAGACCCCTCTCCATGGCACAGCAGCTCTCTCATGGCAGGCCACTATGGGCTCTGACAGCCAGATGTACGACTGCCTGCTGCTGTTTTCTTCTCTTGTTTCCAGGGTTTATGGAGGGACACAGGGGAGAGGCCAAGCACAAAGCTGGAGCCCATGCACTGCACTAACATGGGCAGTAAAAAGAGCCTTGCAATGAGCTGGCAAGTAGGGAGCCAGCACAGGATCTATTGCTGAGAGAGAGCAGCAGCCCTGGGACTGCTGTAGCCCAAAGGCTCGATTTGTAATCGCCCTGCTGCCTGAGTGTCAAAACCATTTGGCCCTCCAGGGCTTATAGAGTGATAAACAGCTCTATTTTGGCATTTCATGCCAAACTCATTGTATTTCTACAGTGGAGACTGTAACTAATATGCAGTTAAAGAAGCTGGAGATGCTCTGGTCCCTTGAGTTGGTGGCAGAAGGGATTTGGAGAGCAGCTCACTCAGCTGGGTGGTAGGGTGCACAGAGACCTCCCCAGCTGCAAAGGGAACAGGGCTAATGCACTCTCTGAGAAGCCTCTGGAATTCAGGACTGCAAGGAGGGTCAAACTTAGGTGGATCTAGGCAAAGGAATATTGAGGCTCTCTCTCTGTTGTACAGCCATTGGCAGAAACCTGAAAAAATAAATTAAGGGTAAAAAATTACTTAGACCATATGGATTTACCTGAAAGGTAGCTCAAGGGGTGCAATAAAGTGAAAGTCACTGCACCAGGCTGAAAGTCAAGGTCCTACTTGCAAAGGCTACAGGAACTGGAGGTGAGACAAGCAGCAGGCTTGGTCACAGCCCAGCTGATGACAGGATTCCAGGGCTCAGCTTTTTAAAAGTATATCAGTCTACTGGTCTAACACAATCCCTGAGCCTGATGTTGACTAATTCCTGAGTTCAAACTATATAGATTGGACTCAACGATCACAAAGGTCTTTTCCAACCTTATTGGCTCTGTGATTCTGTGATATCCACTTCCAGAGTGGATAGGACAGGAATATACACAGGATAGGAATACCTGTCCAGGAACACCACCAGTCATCCCTTTGTATAGTACAAAAGAAATGTTACTGGGTCTCCATAATACATGCTCCCATAACAGAGCTCCAACACTGTGACTGCTGTTGCCCTCTGGGATGCTGGCCCCATGCTACCATCTCCCTTCAGGGACATCACTGAATCACTAAATAAAGGGAAGTGCCTCTGACCCCTAGATCCCAGTCAGTGCTGCCCATTGCTTTTTAATAAGTTCTTTCCAGACTCATAAGTTTTGTTGTTTCTTTTCTTCCTTGTAGGAACATATTTCCTTCATCAGGTTTCTCCAAAGCTCTTACAGCTGTAGTTTGTTTCCTAATTTTGATCTTACTGTAATGTCTGTAAAGTTATGTTTAGAAAATAACAACACAGGATTAATCTGTTATTGTATTGGGGTTTTTTCCTGCATGGAAGAAGTTGAATACTTCTCACGGCAGGATTAAAAGTTTTGTTGCTCTTCAGTGTAGCATGTAGTGAGTTGGGGGCAAAAGTAATCCCAATATTCATTGGATGTTCATTTAGACTCTTACAAAGCATAACAAGAAATTGTCAGTAGGCTAAATTCTAGAAAGGCCACAGGTTTTAAACAAGTATAATTCACTTGCATTTTAGTGGCTCTAAGATTTGCCCCAGTGTGACTGGCAGCAAATGAAATCAGCTCCCCATCCACCCCACTCACTATGTTGGTAATAAAGACAAACATATTTGATCAGACTCCCAGCTGGATCAATAGCAATTTGAGTAGCAGGGAGATCTCACCCACCTTGTTACTGTGGGCCCAATTTTCCATAGAGATTGTAGTTTGGCTTCCCTCAAGCACTGTGCATCCAAAAACCTTTTTCTTTTGTGTTTGGGTGGTAAAATCACATGCTCGAAAATCAATCTCTAAAACATTATTTGGATTATTTAAACCACATTATCATAAGGACCAAGGAGATACAATTCCCGGCAAAGCAGTATTGTTGCAACCATTTGAGACAGTTAAAGTGAAATTTCCACTTATCTATGATAAAGTCTATATCTGTACCAGTATGTTAGTTTGGCATGCCAGTTGAGGTGGGACCCAACTCCTAGTTTATCCACACTGCCTGCAGGCTGACACTTACCCTTGCTCCAGTCACAAGTGGATAAATTGGCCTCCCAGGCCAGAAAAGACCATTACTGAGGAAAATGGTTTCACCTTGGAGCTCTGTCTTTACAGGCAGAAGGACTACAATTGCCTTGGTTGCAAATTTGAGCACAACTTGCCCACAACTTCCCCAAAATGTACATGTCAACTCGGGTCCAAAATTATGCTCACCAACAGCTCAGTGTTCCTGGTCTCCTGTGCACACCAGATACCCTTTCAATCAGCCTCAGTGTCAGCTGTGGTT
Source organism: Motacilla alba alba (assembly GCF_015832195.1). Classification (NCBI taxonomy): domain Eukaryota; kingdom Metazoa; phylum Chordata; class Aves; order Passeriformes; family Motacillidae; genus Motacilla; species Motacilla alba. The sequence continues at coordinate 32,508,675 of NC_052017.1, forward strand.
AAAATAAAAGAGAAGCAAACAAAACTGATCCGAGCCCTTGTCAGACAGATGATAGTGATCACAGGAAGAATAGGGGGGTTGGTTTCTTTCTTTAGACTCTTTAGATTTCACTGGCTAGTTTATTGGTTTGGTTGAGGGGAAGAGATAAAGAAGGACTGTATCTCAAGTACCATCAAAAACATTATAATTGCATTATCATTGGTTTTGCTGACCAAAAAAAAAAAAAAAAAGCTGAAATCTGAAATAGATCAACAAATTCCTCAAACCAGAATTGCAGAAAAGTTCTTTCAAGGACTTCACACTTTCTGATCCACCAAGTGAAACAGATTAAAAAAGCTGAGGAATTCAAGGTACTGGTCAGATGTGAGCTACTCCTCTCCTGTATCAGCCTCTGCCTCCTTTGATTGGGCTGCCTTGATGCAAAATGCATAAATTAATTTAAAAGTCCCATTAGATATCTGTAGTCAGCTTGGCACAAGAGGTGTGCTTTAACACATGCGTGTCTATCAGGTAACAGAATAGAGCCCAATTCTGACTGGACCTTCTGTCCTATCAGGATGAAAATAAGAATTAATTATCCATGGTCATTTCAACATCCTTCTGCCAGAGAGCCTTGCCCCCAGAAGATATCTCCAAGCTGTATCTCTGGACTTGTAGTAGATTTTTCTAGCTTTTTATTCTGATTTTGAAGCTCTACGGCCCTATGTTTTCTAAACTTCCATAGAGAAGTTCTCCTAAGAGGACTCTTGTAAATTTAGGATTTGCTGTCCCATCTTAGTAGATGCAAGGTATACAGATTAGAGTGACAGTCTTAAAAAGAAAACCTATCTTGCTCTTCAAACACTGATGGCTCAACACCCAGAAATCATATGACTGGGCAAGTGACCTGTGAGGGAATCCTGGAGCAGATATAAGACATGGTTCACATGTATCTGCCTCTGCCCTGGGGCTTACATGGTTCTTGGCTTTGGTGTGAGACAGCTCTTGCCTTCATATGGAATAAGTAAAACTTATTTTCTCATGGAACTGAAGAAGCAGAGATGAGCAGATTTCTTGGTGTGTCATAGGATCAGATCATCAAAAGGCAAAGGGGTGGCAGAAGGTCAGAGATGCAGCATTCGCCACCTGCACACCACTGCTTCAGGCCAGTTCTGTCAATGGATGGTCAGTAGGCACCTAGAAATTTTTACTACTACAAAAATAATGTAGTATATAATCATATTATTATAAGTCTATAAACATAATCTTTATTGTTTGTTTTTTTTTCTAAAGTAGCAACAAAACATCAGCATTATAGTAAGTTTTCAGGAAATATTGTTACTTAATTTTCAATCAGCTTTCTGGAGAGGGAGACCAAGGGATTTCTGCTGTCATCTACAGGTCACTATACAAATAGAAAACATTTGTCTTTCCTCCAGATGTTTTTGGTACCTTTGCATTCCCAAAGTAATTGCTTTGTTTTCCACCTGGGTATTTTGAAGACTGTCAGCGTACGTTAATCTAAAATGCTGGAATAACCTGCCCCTGTCACCACCACTGTCACTGGCATTTTGATGTGTCAATATTGTGTGCTGCAGATGATTGTCCTTAAGAGACAGTTTCAATTTTACTCTATGCTGGATGCAAGCTGCTCCAAGGACATCTTTACGAAATGGCGCTTAACTGAAATTGTTCCCAAGTGATACTCCATCTAGAACAAAACACGTTAAACACTTGCTTCAGAACTTTTTCAGAGTCTAGGTTTTCCCAAGCTTCCTATTAAAATCTTTACCTGAAAGGGATGAATTGCTTAGCCCATGTTCTGGCTGCTAAAGTATACAAATCAGTATCTGTACTTGCGCTGAGTCTAATTTATAATTTAACACTGTTGAGACCATCCTGACAATGTAAACATGGTATATTGATGACCTGCAAAAAAAAGAAGCTGTCTTATATGCCAAGTGCCTGTGGCTCTGTTTATGTTGGAAATGCATTATTAAAGAATGTGTGTGGTCAAGCTATAACATTTCTAGTACTGAGGTATCCATTTTACCCTGGGTCATTTCTTTGTTTCTCCTCACATAGTCTCCTAATCCAACGTCTGATCAAGTTTCAGCCTTTCACTCCAACTCCTCCAATTAAGATAGCGTGATACACAGTGTGACAGCCTTTTTGGGCTCTATGAACCATGTGTGGTGTCCCTTACACTCGACATCTGAATCAGACTAATTCTGGGAGCAAATACACTATTCAGGCAATGCTGAGCAACTTGCCATTAAAGCAGCAATTTACTGTCATTCCAGCCTCCATTAAAAAAACCCCTAAAATCTGGGTCATTTATTCTGCATTAAAATCAACATGACAACTGCTTCAGAACATAGAGTCAGTGACACTTGAACTTCTAAGTAGAAATTGTTAGGGGGGAAATGTAGATGCTGTCTCAGTCCTGGCCTCATCATTCACTTCTCTATTTTTGGTCCTGGGTTGCTTGTTTTTCTGAGCTCAGTTTCTGAGCTCAGTGGGCTCAGTTAAGCTAGGTAGTTTTGTATGTGTGTGCTCACTCCCATAGCCTGGGTGAAAACCATTGGTCCTTGGCCACTAAACATACATTGGGGATCTCCTAACAAACCTGTTTCCTTTTGTCTTCCTGAGAAGACAACCTGTTCTAGATGCTCAGGGAAGAGGAGATACTAAGGTATTAGCACTAAAAACTGGGCACTGAATATCAGCAACCTGAGAGACTTTGGCAGCATTATGCCATAATTAGGCTGTTGAAGGAGAGATCTTCATCCTGCCTTGGAAATCTCATGTAATGAAGCATCCTGCAAAACAAGCAGGACACACTTTCCTTTCTGGATATGTACAGAGCATCCCATTTGACCTTTCTCTCCACAATGAGGTTTCTGCAATGCCAGTGTGTTGGTGAAAACATGAGGAAGGTTTATCCTGCAAATATTTCTAAGTGAGCCTTCCAGATGTTTCATCATCAGCTGAAACAACCACTCCTTGTTTTTCTGAAGAGAGACTCACCAGATGACTGAGAGGAAAGAGTGATGTGAAGAGGGAATGGGTGTCCCCCCCCACTGCTGCTGGGCTTGTCTGCTTCTCATCAGAAGCAGCAACATGTCCCTGTGCTTCAAGAGGTTTACAGCTGTCCACAGCACCAATGGTGCATCATGGTCACTACTGTCCTTCATCCAACATTGTACAATTCAGTGTTTCAATGCACATCTTTCACAGCATAAAGGGATTTCTTTTTAAAGGCAGCACAACATATACCAAGAGGTGTGGCATCAGGAGTGCCCAGCTACTTGCAAACAGAGCTGTCTGGGTTTTTTGCCCAGCTCCACTGTTGCAGGTGGTCCATTTTGATCAGCCATGCACCTGACAGGCCCCAGTTATCAGTTCTGAAGCACAGACATTAAACATAATTCAACACTTCTTTATTGTTTAAGAGAAGCATGCACCTTGGCAAACGTGTCATTTGACATAAATAAAATTACAAGGAGATGAATGTTCATTGTCACTTTTGCCAGCAATAATAGAAACATAGGCATTAAATGCAAGCAGTAAACATATTTAACTCTTATGAGAGAAAGACAACAAACCAACAGTGAACTAAACTTACTAGCAGATACCCAGATTCCAGGTGCCTAAATCAGTAACAACCCATTCAGCATCGGGGGTATCTTTTTGCCAAGGTTGCAATACAACCAGATCCTGGTTTTGTTGTTGTTTACTCTGTGTGACATCTATTGACTCAAATGAGCCATTTTTTATTCCTTTGTAGACATGAGAGTGAATTTAGCACAGTGCGTTATCACAGAGCTCCTCACAGACAGTGCTGACAAATAGCTATGTGGACAACCCATTCAGGCTGTAGGATTATCCATCAGCAATGACAGTCGCTGGCAAACCAGTGCTGTTTATATCAATTTGTTATTTTCTAGGAAGTTACCCAGCTTCATTATTATTGGGGGAGATAAAACTAAGATGAGAGGCCAAGACCCTCATTTGGTTCTTAATGCACTCCCATTGCTTTGATGTATTACAGAGAACAAAATTGACCGATGTGGTAGCTCATTACACAGGGAAAAACACGCACTATAATAACATATTTTCTTTACCACAGTTCTGTGACAACCAACAGTGTCTACAAAGGATCTGCGGACAGTTATTTAAAATGCATCTTGTTCCTGAAAAAAAAAAACAAACCAAAAACAGGGGAATTGTGATGTGCCCTAGATCTTAGGTGCAGAAAATTCTGTAAGATAGTGTGTCTTAAATAACAAGTATATAATTTTGACACTCCTTGCAAGCCAAAACATTTCGCTGATTTTTGCACAGCATTGTGCAGTACCACTATCACAGCACTTCTCCAGGACATTCTTTCTGGCTCTCTGTGATACTTGAGAAACAAATCCTTCCCATCTCTTGCACAGTAGGTGGAAACCATAATTGCTTCACCAGAGATGGGGAACATGAGTCACTGAGAGGCTAACTGACTTTCCTGGGGACCCATGAGACCAAAAGCAGTATCTGGAAAACCCAGGACTACAAGATTGAATGCAGATTCTGACCTGAGCTATACTCTGGCTTGAGGGGGGTTGTAATTTAGGGCATAATTTATTTGTTATTAGTATGTCTTATCACTCACATGGTAGTTGCTAGGCATAAAAGGCTACCCCTCTGTGACTAGAGTCGGAGCCCAAGCAGAGAGGGATACACAGGTGGGTAGGGAGGCAAGGCAGGTGGGGTGTCAGGGGGATATTCAGAGGACTGCAGTTACTCACAGTGCCTATGGCAGTACTGCACAAAGCTCCATTCTTGGGGTCTTTGCACTACACGTAAAATGGTAATTATATTGCATTTAAAAAGGCCCCAAGAAATTAAAACTTAAGTTGAAAGCTACTAAAGGTAAATCTATATTAGCTCTTTTTGGATTTATCCCTCAAAACCCACGTTTTATCCCTCAAATGCACCTCTTGTTGGACTTTACTTTTTTTCAGCCATGACGGGTGACAGATAAATAAATATACATGGACTTTGATTCTCTGTGAGTTTCCTAGTATATCTGCGGGCTTCTCAGAGGTAAGGGCTCTTCCTTTCTTTCCTGTGCTGGAATATAGAACTTGGAGTCCTTGCAGATGGGATTCATCTTATCCACCTTGAGACTTGGAGAGAACTGGGACAACATTTAGACCTGTAGTCTATGATTCTCCTGTCCTGCTTCAACTGTCTGCTGTAGTTTGCATTGATACTGATGAATCCAAGCCCATCTGATTTTACCTGCACTCAAACCCAGACCTGTCAAAACCTGTCTCACCACTTGGGTATAAGACCCAGAATTCAATTTCACTGGTGTCATAAATAATGTCATATCATCACTAATGACCAGAAATTCCGAGAGCCCTGAGTTTGTCTCTGATCCCAAAGTCACTCTCCCTGACAAAGTCCTAAAATTTTTGATTCACTACTGTCTCTAATAGGGAGAGCTACCCATTAAATCACACATATTGCTCCCTCATGGCATGGATGTTTCTCAAACCCTTATGTTCATGCTGGGACTCTCTCAGTACCTGCTTATTTGTAAGAGATGAGAGGCTCAGAGTACAAGGTAAGACATCAGCAAACATGCACAGGTGCTGCTTTTTCTCTCAGCTGTAATTAGGCAGATCTCCTAATGTGAGGACAGAATCATCCTTCGAGCTGCAAAATATTTTTCTTTCATTACCTGTCACCCTCTGACTTTTAGTTAAAGAGATGCTCCTTTTCCTGGAACATGCACATAGTTAGGATCAACATCATAATCCTGTCTGACAGCTACTCGAAAACTTCTTTGTGTTGATTAGGTTTTGGCAGCTGAACAGAGCTGTTACTGCGTTTTCTTTTAATACTGACTAAGCGATAGGCTTGACAAGAAGTAAAAAAAAAAAGAAAATAAAATTCTTTTTAAAACAAAACCCAGTAAGCCCTTTTGTTACTCCAGTGAAGTGGAACAGATACTTCAGCTGCTGGTGCTGGTACAAGCAGAAACCTGCTCCCAGTCCCCTGCCACGCTCCAAGGACAGATGGATGAATGGTAACGGCTGGCTTAAAGATGTCTTCATCTGTTCTGTTCAGAAGGAAAGCAGGGATTTGGCACCAGCTCTTAAAGAAAATAGAAGATGAAAAATTCACTAAACTTTATTGGTTCGAATGTACAATAATGATAGTTTAATGGCAGGAAAGAGGCAGATAATTAGAAGTGAGTAGCTCTGATTGCCCTTGTACACCGCTCCAGATAGCTTCTCAACACTCCTGAATCCTTGTTTGCTTTGTCTGAGGCTGAAATCCCACAAGGTCTGGATGTTACCAGCTGTCTAGCTAACTAACTGCCAGCACTTTCCCTGAATACAAGCTATCAGCTTCCGCAACATCAGCCTCCTCCCCTGAGCTCTTCCTCACTGTCTCTCTCCCTGTGTGATTGCTTTTATCTATTGCTTGCAGGAGCTTCTTCTAATCATATTGCTTCTTGCCTCTGAGGGTCAAACACGAGGCCGTTGCTACCTACACAAATGGGGAAAACTGTCACCTTCGCTACACTGATAAGCGTTTGGCAGGCAGGACACTGTGAAGTAGAAGAGCAAACAGCCAGCAATCTGCAAACACCATAAATATGTTACGATCTCAGCAGGAAGATGGGCACTATATGTACCAAGAGGCCTTTGTTTAATGAGCTGTCAGAAAGCAGGCATGAAATTATGTTAGAAAACATGTGCAAGCTGCAGAAACAGAGCTGGGCCACTAAAAAACCTCTTTGACTTTTCTGTGGATGTTTGGAATGTCTTATCAGTTTGAGAACTGTCATGCGATGAGAGCTGTCATTAGCAAGGTAATAGCATTTGAAAGCTACTGATTTTTTCTCTCTAAGCTCCATTTTATGACCTAAATGAGTGAGAGAAAAATTTAATGCTTCTTTTCTGCTGATTTTTTTCCCATGAAAACACATCCAGAAACCCCAAAGTGAGCATACCGGTAGGAGATAAACCCAAATCATTGTAAATCATTAAGGACTGACCGTGGAAGTCGTGAATATTGTTGCTAATCCTTTGGAGATGGAGTTCATATTACTCTAATGTACCTCCCACCACTCATTTGTTTCAATGGCACACACAAAAAGCATCTCAGGGCAGGTGACTGTTATGTGTGACAGCTGTATGAGGGCTGCCAGGGGTCAGGGCAACAGTCTTCAATTCACCGGTAGTCAACAGTGGTAAAACTCTGTGAAAAATATGATTGCTGAAGCATATTAACAGTGTTAGGGCTGCTTTGCATAGCTGTAATAGGGTGTGGACAAAATAGAGCTTCCATTACTGTTAAATCATGCAGAACAAGTTGTTAAGGATTTAAAACAAATCCTCAAATATCCTTCAGGGTCGCAGAGTTCTTTCTTTCTAAGATAAATTGAATGGTTTTCTTCATGCTCAAGCATCTGTGTTTTCTTTGCTTTTAAGAAAACATTTTGCTGATTCTTTGGCTATTTGGACATTTGTGGTCCACCCCAGAGCTGAAAGGAGACTGTGAATGCTGAATTGAATCCATGTCAGTGAGAGAGGTATTAATTTGCAAAAATGGCTACTCCTTCTTTAATTTATTTTCTTATTGAAAATGGGGATCAAAATCCAAAGTTTCTAGGTTGAACAAATGGAACACAGATCCAAACTGTCCCTGTTCTTCGGAAACTCTAAACAAACTAGGTTTTAGGGGGCGAAAAACAACCAAGGAACCAAACAAAACAATGAAAGAGTATCAAATTTAAGGGTGCTATCAGTTTTTGTCACAACACGAACCAGTCAGATCACCAGCAGTATTGTTTTACTGAAGGGAGAAAAATGAATTAATACAAAGAAAAGAAATGCTTGCAAAACGACATTTTTTGGAAGCTTTGCGAAGGAAAATGTGATGTACAAGTAAAAAAAATATTTTTGCAGAAATGAATTACTCTTTTTGGATTTTGCCACTTAATTAATTGAAATAGAAAAAAAAATCAGATGTTGATCAACAGGCAAACAAAGAAGTGTTTCTGTTGTGAAGTGCCTTTCTGAGTGTCATAACATTTGTACTTTGGTGAGCTCATTGTATGTTGGCTGTGTCTATCTGTCTGTCTGTCTATCTATCTTCTTCTACCCTGTGATCTGCCTCAACCTCCTCATTGTACCATAGAAGATGCAGCCTAGCAGGGAACCATATTCTTAGAGAATAGTACAGCTGTACCCACCCTGCACTTCACCTATCACAGCCCTGAGTGTTTCCAGACAGGACAATTCAAGCCATAAATTTCCAGGTTTGGATGTTTCCCTTAACAGTCAGATATTTCCATGGGGAAATGTTTAATCTTTTCCAAGCAGCGTTTTCAATGTTAATGCTTTGCCAGTGTAAAGCAGATGAGGACAATAGAAACAACAGATAAACCTTCCTTCTTCTGCTTTCTATTAGGTCAAGTTTTTCAAACTTATTTCATTTCACCCCTGCTGGTGTGCTTTGGCACCTAAGTCTACTAAAGAAGTGTTTGATTCTACCAAGAGCATAAAAGCATGGATACTATGGAAACCAAAAACATCCTGTTAATTCATACAAGTAACTATTTTGTCTGACTCGGAATAGATCATGTACGATACACAGGAAATCCTTCAGTACCCTGACCTTCTCGGTATTGCAAGCTTTCACAAAAGACCACACCATTTCTGTCCTTCTCCTGAGAGGCTGTCTGGCTTCCAAAGAGATTACGTGCTGTTAGGTGCTGAACTGCAAGGAGATAGGATAACAACTCTTAGGATCAAAGGAAAACTGAAGACCTTTCCATTGTGCAATTTTTGAAATTGAAATTTATTTTCTCTCCTCTAAACCATCTTTGCTATTGTATTCAATGTAATCATTAACATACGGTATTTTGCTGATTTTTCATCTTTTTCTCTACCTTTTAAAACACATTTTACAGGGTATTAAAAGGAAAAATAAAATTGTCATCTGCCTTTGGTACAAAGAAGGCTCTTTATATACTCTTAACTTTTGAAAATGCCTAACACCATAAAAAATTAACTAACACCTCTGCAAAATACTGAATTAAGAATCCTTGGACAAGCCCACCAGCACTTCCAGTGTAACTACTTTTCCATAAAGAACAGAAGGGGAAATGCTAGAGATTGACAGGGAAGAAAGAGGGACAAGCAGCAAAAGAAAAGAGGAGGGTCATTCACAAAGCAGTGTTTGCTCTTCCTGTGATGCTGTTGCAGGCAGGAGCAAGATCTAAGCCAGAAAGAAGAGGTAGGTACTGAACTTAAGTGTTCAGTCCTTAAACAAGACAAAAACTGCCTGTCTTTACCTTAACTTGCTGTTAGTGGAATATTGCTTGAGAACTGGATTTAGGGAAAGGATGTTGCCATACTGGAATATTAATGTGAAATAGCCTAAAAGACCTAATGCAAACTATGAAGACCAATACTTCAGTGAAAGGCTTGTGTAGCTCAGCCTGTGGTAACTCTCCAAAACAAGACTGAGAAGTGATTTCATTTTCTCCAATAGGGAGTAAACAACTAGTTTACAAACAAACAAAAACAAACAAACAAAAAAGGGGGGTTGATATCAGGAAAGAAACTGTAACAGGAAACTGGCTGGAAGCAGAGCAGAAGACGAAGATTCAGAGGAGAAGAACTAGGATTTGCTGAGGTCCTTGATGCTGAGGCAGCACTTCTGCAGGACATCCATGCCCCCCCTTTTGTCTCCTCGGTAGTGATCATGGCCTCTGAGTAACAGAGCGTAACTACCAAAGGCCTCTTCAGCAATCTTGTGCAGAGAGTGTTCTAACAAGCCGAACCTCATCCAATGGATTATACATCCTGAATACTTGGAGATAACCCATTGTCGGGCAAGTCAAAGAAGCAGTTGAGTGGTATAAACATATTTGAAACCCCATGCACTTAGAGTTGTTCCATTTCCTTGCTATACAGCAGACCAGTGACACCATGTTTCTTTCATCATGGTCTCTACTCAGCTTTCACAATCCAGGGACAGCAAGAGGAGACAAACTGGCACCCTTGTGCTTCTATTTTGGTAAAAATGTAGGTAACACAAGCATCATCCCATAGGGTTGCTTGAGCTTCTTCATTCAGGAAAAAGGTTACTTGGAAGGATCCCACCTCCCTCACAGGCTGGCCAAGGGTTCCCACAACCTGAAGACTGTCCAAGCTTGCTGAAGTCACAGCACTACAACTGGTTCACTTTCACCCCACACCAGGGGACCACTCCAAGTGTCTGCCATGCTTCAGCAAGGCAGACTGTGAGCAACAAGTTTAGCCATGTGCAAAACAGGAAAAACCAGAAAATTACTGGGGATTTCAGGGATCCTGCATCATGCCGCATGGCTAATACTAACAGTTGCATTTAGAGCTGTTTTAGGGGCCACGAACTGGTCTGTGACCACCTGAGTGGGGAAATATGACCTGTTTAGTCACTAACTTGTCCCACCCAAGAAGAGAGCACACAGCAAAGGGCTTCAGTCTGTGGAAAACAACATATTCCCACGGAGGCACAGAGCTGTAGTCTAAGGCTTGAAATCCCACTTAAGCCTATTTGCTTAGTCAGTGGAAAGGTAGGCATCTTTGAAGGCCTCTGAAGAGCAATTCAAGTGCCTGAAAAATATGCTGAGCAGGGAGCCAAGGGCACAGGGACCTCAGCTGAGGAAGCTTGGTGTGAGGTATTAACCACCTCAGATGGAGCAGGGCCAGGCTTCCCCTCCAGCCGCTCTCAGCAAGGCAGGGCACGGCTCTGCAGAGCTGGCAGTGCAGCAGGAACAGCCGTCGGGAGCCTCAGACAGCAGGAACCACACATTTTCCCCATCCTGCTTTGACAGAATTGGCCAGGGTTGGAAGCATCTTTCATTTCCCAGTTCTGTTTTTGCTGTAGAAGACACAGCTTCTTTCTATTTTTCAAGACTGGCTGATCCCAGCATGCTCCAAATCCATAAAGGAAAATAGGAAATGATTTTCTTAGTCCCTGAATTGACCCGTGGGTCTGACGATCCTGCTAGGCTCGGCAGTTTCTCTGCTGGCTTGAGGAGCACATGTTTATGCACCTGGGATCATGCAGCTTGAATTATTCTTTTAAACATTTTCATAGAGAGTGGCAGTGTAACAAAAATCACTAAACAAAATGTACATTGTGTGTGACAGTTAGCAATGGGCCGGTTCACAGATTGTTAAGGGCTATTGAAAGTCACGCTTATGTTTTTCTTCTTTAACATTTTTCAAGGACAATTTGATTGCATTTCCCAGAAAGGTTAATATAAACAATCTGCTCCCCTCATTTTTATGAGAAGCATTTAAAAGTAAAACGTCCTGCTGTTATTTCACTATTGCCTGTGTTATTGATGGCTGAGTATTCCCAAATAGGTTCTGGATTTTTGCAGCTTTGCACATTTCTGGGAGAATTGCTCAGAAGTCCACTATCTCATTCTCCATCCAGCAGCACTGAGAAAGGCACACATTTCCTCAACATTTGTTTGAACACAGTAGGGCATGATTCATAGCCTGAACTTTAGCCATGTGAAGGATAGTGTCACCTCTGAACTCCTTATTTAAATGGCTTCCATAGCCACCAGAGGGGCAGAGAAACAACTCATCTCTCACAGGTGCCCATTTTTGACATAAGATTTTTGCCCTTTGGAAGTGCCTCTCTTTCCCCACTGAAAATAAAGCCAGTCAAAGCAACTCAGACTGAGCCATCCCTGTCCTGTTCTGGTTTGTTCCCTGGGAAATTGTGTGGGTAGGACACCCTCTGTGTCACCATCTCCCATGGGATCAGCTGGCACCAAATCTTACTCGCGTAATCCACACTTAGTTAATAAAAAAAATAAAGTTAGAAATAGTTCATTCAAAGAGTAATTTCTGAACGCTAGTCAAGAATATTCTTGGGCCAAATATACAAGTCTGCAGTAAGTATAGATATACAAATTTTTCATATCACTGGTATGATATTCAGTTAATTTGGATGCTTTGAGCAGGAGCCTGGAATAGGTTACCTCTGGATAATCAAATGACATTGTAACATATTTTGTACCCATCAGCCATTCAACACAATTCATCCGAATGCCCAGTTGGATATTCTATTGGATTTTCTATATTTCATTGCACGTGCTTTTTTTCATGTACAACTTTGAAAATAGAGCTCAAACAGATAAAAACATTCTCCCTCCCTAGCCATGTGTAAAGCCTCCCCACTGCTTTCTCACCTGTACAAATAGCATGGACATGTTGGGTTGGACTGCATTGACTGTATTTTGAGAACATGTTCAATCTGTGACCTGGCTGCTGACAAAACTGGAGCACTGCCCTGACAGCTAAAACATCTGATATTGAGGACAGTAGCAAAACTACTACTGACCTGGTTTGGGCTACCCTGTGGGGAATTATTTGTTATAGTGTGTGCAGGAACACATGTGGACACATATGTGGAAGGATGCTTGATCATGTAATTAGAAGTGACTTTTTTTTAGGAAAGAATAATGCTTGTGAAGTTAAAAAACCCTAGGACAAATACCCACTGAGTTAAAGCAGTATTTATTACACCTCTTCAAGACAAAAGGAAAACGTAATAAAAATTCAACCCCAAAACATCCAACTAGGTAGGCAAGTGGAAATCATAAACAATCCCTGTGCACACCATGGCTGATGGTGCCATGGCCCACAAGCCTGTTGTGACAGGTCCCACTGTGTCTGGGACAGAGTGGGTGGCAGCAGGCAGCACCTCATGGGAATGTGTGGGAGGATACGAAGGAAACAGTGGGTTTTGCAGCAAATCTTTATTGCATGGTAGAGCTGCTTTGGATCTTTCCTGAATAGTTCTGATTCTGAACCATATTCTCTGCAGTGTAATAGACAAATCTCTGTTCATAAGGTGTAAACCACAGTTGCTGAACCAACAGAAGCCATCTCCCACGTGCCACATCCCACCTGGCAGCTCAGGCTCCCAGTGGCATTTCTGCACAGGTTACATGCTCACCGCTGGAGAGAGAGCTTCTGAGGATAGTGCCTGCCTCCAGTCTTCCTGCTGTCCCCTGTCCCAGGCTTCCCATGTCACCTCCCCCATCCCTCCTCTTTGCAGCTGCTGCCTGGGTGGTAGGAGGAGAAGAAGGTGGAGGAGAAGTGCTTGGTTTGGGCAGCATGTGATGCCACATCCTCACAAGCATCCCTCCCCCAGCCCTTCCCAGCTGACTCCTTGCACTCTCCCATGGGATGTCACAGATCTGGTAGCTACTGTTCCTCCATGTACAGGCAGACAAGTCCATACAGGAATATATTTAATACATGTACACTCTCGACCTATAGGTGTACTCATGATCTGACTATTTGCTTTTAGGAGTTCTGAACATAATTTAGGAGTTTTGAGCATCTTTGGTGGCTGTTGTTTTATACAAGACCCAGATTAAGTAAATTTCCCATTAAAACCTTTCTAAAAAGGCAAAGGACATGCCAGGCCAGTCATTCAAGCCCTAAAATTTTCAGAAGTGACTAATGGTTTCTGATGCCTCCAACATTTTGGTGTCTGGCTTGAGACACTTCATAAAAATCTAGCTTTCTGAAGAGTGGTGTTGCTGCTCTCTGATAATTAAAATCCTAGAAGAGGGAAACCCAAAATTAACATTCATTTTCCAAAATATAACTATCCAACATTTATACAGCCTTCAAGTGGAGAAACAGAAATTCCAACTTTATGCTGAGAAGAGTATAGCCTACATAATGGTGATAAACTCAAATATATCTTGGTAAACATTCCCTATATAAGCAACATATTCCAGAGTCTTTCATTCACTGTGTAAAAGCCCACTACAAGACAGTTAACATACCTAAAATACACTCCCAACTCTCCAAGACTTACTCACAAATCATCTGCTTTAAAAGAGCACTCTCCAAGTACACTTCACAAAGTTTTCCATTTTGCCCTCCCAGGCAGCCTAGCAACATGGCTGGCAATAAATAATGCCAAAGGAAATTCTGTGTCAGCTAGGAAGGGTCAAAAAAAAAAAAAAAAAAGAACTACAGAAGAAAATGTACCAAAAAAATTGTAATTTATTGCCCCTTAGCATCTGCTTTTATCTGTATCCTTTTGAGAACCAATTAACAAGTCCTGCCTATCTCCATATGTTTCTTTCTGTGGAACATCATGGTTCTGGAGGCGCACGTTCATTCAGTCTGCAGTAACAAGCATGTATGTTTGCTATGCACTGCAGAATGTGACCATTACATGTTGATGATACTTTTATAATATGATAAATCACTGAAAAAAAAAAAAAGAAGATTATTTTATAAGCCAGAAGGAGCAGGTCTTTTTTTTTTTTTTTCTTTTTTTTTCTCTACAGAAAGCAGCTCAAATCCCAGTGTTTCATGTATGCATGCTCTTCAGGTCATAAAAACAACTGCTTTCAAATGTAGATGATCCCCATATGCTTAGAAATCACCCTTAAAAGGTCAGTAATTAATTAATTTTTTTTAACAATTATAAAATTAAATTTTTATGTAAAAACCAGGATGAATAAAGCTTTTTTTTTTAATGGGATACAGCCTGTGTATTTATGTACATATTTATATAAAGAACTTTGGCAGTTCAACTGTAAATCCACTTTGATCTTTGAACTAAATTCTCAATAAATGTACAGAATGCTAAAATTGTATTGGTATTTAAGGCGCAAAAAAACAGCATTGAAAGAAGTATTTTACCCTAAATTAATAACTGTGAACCTAGATAAACCAAACAAAATTTCCCATGTAGTGATTTTTTTTCTAAACATAGCTTTCTGTTAAATTTAAAATCTAATACTGGTATAATTTCTATACTAACAAGATACCAAAATGTTAACAATATGCTTAACCAGGATTTTAGATTCAATTCAGTTTTCTTAAGTCAAGATCAAAATATTGTGGAAATGTGGCTAAGAATTACTCTTACGGCAGAAGAAAACACTTATCTGTATTTTAAAATGTGGATTATACATGCCATAATCAAAACTCAGAACAGCTGGAAAAGTAAATAGGATTGTATTGACTTACTTTGGTTTGGGATCTGCATGTGAACAGAAAGTGTTTGGGCCGGGGGGAGATCTTTTTACACCAGAGACAATTGCAGAGATGAAATTTTCCTGCTTGCAAATGGGGGCTTTAATCATCTCAGACCCTTTTATGGTGTTTTGTTAGCTACCTTCTCTGGTGCTTTTAGGCACTTAGCATATTTCTGTAAAGCTATTAACATATGAAATTAATATACAGAGGCAGTGCCAATCCAAATCAAGCAGAATGCACTATTATGAAAATCAAACTTATGAGGTGGCTTTAACAATCATAAAACTGTCTCACAAACAGTTATCCATTTCTTTCATTTGTCCTCTGATTTCTAGAGTTTAAAAGGACTTTTGACTTTTCTAGATTTTTGGTTTGTTTGTTTTGTTTTGTTTTGTTTTGTTTTGGCTTTTTTTTTTTTTAATAAGGTTTAGAAATGAAGAAGGAAATCAGCCATCCTCACAAAAGACAGTGTAAGTGCTGAGCACAGCTCACTCATTTAAAACCCACAGTGATGTCTCCTGTCATTAATGATTCAGCATCAAAAAATACAGTAGCAGCTCTTTAAACTCAAGCTTAAAAATGCATGTGAGGCTTCTATTAAATAGAAGTTAGAGATACCATAAGAAAATTAGCATAGATACTTGGCTACTTTAACTTCCTAAAACATGGAACTACAAACTTCTGTATGTCTGATAGAAAGGTAACAGACCTCCAGCACAGGTTGGGAAGAATTATGCTAACTTTATAATTTTAATCCATAACATAGAAAGAAATGAGAAAAGAGATAAAAGAGTGGTATTCCTACAGTTCCCTATACAGTCTATATTTTATATAACTGAGAGTACAACATGGTATTTAACATGCTGTGCATTTGAAATACATTTATATGAGTCTCCCACAGAACAGGGAAGCATCATGTAGTGAGGAACAAGGTCTTTTTGCACACATTCCAGAGTCAATGGCTGGCTTTGGGGGAACTGACAGCTTCTGGGCATAAAAGTGCATGACTTTTATCTAGGTGTTGTCCTGCAAACAGAGCAAGCTGTCCCACACAAAATCAGACAAGGGAGTTTCCAGCTACAGCATCCTTTTTTTCCCCTGCTCTACTTTTCCTTGTGGTATTGAGAGACCCAGGGCAGCAATAGACTCTTTACACCCAGCCGACTTCAAAACAGTTTCTATCTCAGATTACCAGAGTCTGCAGAATTCAGCTGTTTTCAGAGCAGTCAGAGGTCATTGCAAATCAGCAGTCTTTGAAAAGTAACCTGTCAAGGCACCCACTTCTCATGGCTTACCACATCTATCTAAACATATCTATACACAAAATGGATGACGTCTCCTGCTGCCCTTTCCAATGGCTTAGTGTAAGACCTCTCTGTTTTCTCAGCCTTTGTACTGCTCTGACACACAGGGCCAGCCAGCAGTCCCAATTAAAAGAGCAGAGGGAAAAAAGAGTGGGTAGATCTTCTTCCAGATGGCTTTGAAGAGGCATCAATCTGCTGCAGAGATTCACAAGACCCCAGACAAGTAGTTAGATAAGCCAAGACTATGCATTAAGGCTAAAATCACAGCACTACATCAAACCCAAATGTTTTTTTCAGTACATTAATTCAGTACCACGGAAATTTGGCTGACTAGGAAAGGTGAAAGTGTAAACTGTAACTGAAGAAAGTTAAGGACAATATTAGCAAGTTTTAATATTTTCCTGTTATTCCTATTATATGCTAGCTCATCTTCTCTTCATATCCCCCAATGTACCCAGCAAATGTGCACCTGTACACACACACACAAATGTGGTGTATCCAAGAGAAAGGCAGGATAAAGAGCATGACCAAGCATGCTCCATCATCACGTGTAGCAGTAAAATAGCTGCACAACATCCCCCTGTAGTGGCTGCATCCTCTCCTGCCTGAGCAGTTGATGCCAAGGCAAGGATATCTCTTCTGGCCCTGGATTTTGA
This sequence comes from Motacilla alba alba, assembly GCF_015832195.1. Lineage (NCBI taxonomy): Eukaryota > Metazoa > Chordata > Aves > Passeriformes > Motacillidae > Motacilla > Motacilla alba. Next base: position 32,525,706 of record NC_052017.1, read on the forward strand.
AGGTTCAGCCTCTAGCAAACTGACAAATCAACACCACCCTGCATCGCCATCTTTTGAGATGGCTGTTTTTGCCATGGTCATGGATAGGCTAGAGTGAAATTTTGTGAAATTCCCCTGCATAGAGCAAGTGAGAGGACACTACATTTCTCCCAGGAAGACATTAAAAAAAAAAAAGTTCCTGCTAGAACGACATGTTGCCGGAGCAATCACTAATAATGGCCTGGTGGCTTTGGGAGAGCATAGCACGGATAGCTCCATCGGAGCATGACATTTCCTGCACGCAGCTACACCGACAGCAAATCCCCCGCTCAGAAACAGCGCGGACGCTCCGTGACCGCCAGCGCCGCTCCGTGAAAGCACGAGCCGGGAACGCCGGGGCAGGACGGGGGAATCTCCAGACCTCGGCACCTCCCCAGCCGTGTCTGCAGCCGCTGCCTCGGCGGGCGGAGAGCAGCCACACAAGCAGTGGGAGCCCGGGGGGCCGTGCCTGACCCCGGGCTGCCCTCGGGAGCTCGGGGAGGGGCAGCCCGGTGCCGCGGTCCCCCCGCGGTGAGGCCATTTCCCCGCTCCACGCAGGCCGCTGCCTCCGCTGGGGAGTTCCTGCTCCGGCAGCGAGGGCAAGGGGTGAAGGGGGCTGGTTGCTTTTGCAAACACGGTTAACAAAATGTTGATATTATGCTTAGCCGTTGTCTCCTTGTCACTAGTCACTTGCAGTTAGAGGTCCAGATGTTGGGAACGCCATCGTGAGCCGGAGCCGATGAACTCTGCTGTTATGGTCTTCGTTTTCAAGGCGTTCTGTAGCCCCGTGGGACTGTGGCCGAGTGTCCAGAGAGGGGACGGGAATGGCTTCAGGTTTTACGCAAACTTCAGCGCATTGCATCGATGTGGGCAACTTTTTCCATTTAAGACGCCCTTGGGTATCAAACCGATCATCGAGAAGGTCACAGCTCTCCCGCAGGTCCTGTATCTGCCAGCTCTGTGGGCACATCCCGCTTTGCCCGGGACATTTCAAATGGCCCCGGGTGTCTGTGCTTCGGCAAATTAGCCGAGCTCACAATGTCCTCCGGTCACATTGTATCAGCTGGTTGTATCACACGCTGCTCGTGTGGTTGCCTAGGCACAACAAAACCCCCAGGGAAAAACTTACAGATTTTATAGCAGGATGCTAATGGAAAGAGTGTGATTCCCCTGGAAAGTATGTAATTCCACCACCTCGGATTTATAGCCTGTGCCTGAACTACAGGTGAGGAATGTTGTCTTTCATAAAGCCGGTGAAAGATGGGCATCTCCCATCAGGACAGTCTGACTCAGATACTCTTAAGATATTTCTTTCTTCTTACTGATATCTTTAACAAAATATTTTAGATTATAAGAATGATAATAGAAAGCCTCCTTTAAGGTGAGAATATAGATCAGGCACTGTTTATTGCAGAGTAATTTAAGCCACTAAAGAAATTCAGTAATTTAAAATCACATTAGGGAAAAAATATTTTCCCAGAAGGAAGGAAAATAGTTATTTCTGGCACTTTAGGAAGTGCCCTGTAGCTCTCATAAAAGCTAGCTTTAGGTTTTTATCTAGGAAATGTTAGTTAAGAAAATATATAAACTGATAAATACAAATGTGTTAAGGAAAGAAATGGTCATGTTTAAAATTTAATTTAGTTGGATTTTGTGGCTTTATCTAAGGGGTGAGTGAGTCCAGATGAAATCTCATCAAAGGCATTAATTTACTGGAAAGAGAAAGAGAGTTAAAATTTCCCAGAATAGATCATCATGAGATGAAAAAGAAAATGTCCAATCTCATCAAGCTCATCTAGCAGACATAAGGTTGCAGTTCCTCTTTGACCTGTGTAGACTCAAAATATCCCTAGAAAGCTATGAGGCTCCCTCCTTGTCTGTCTCATCTTTTGGCTGATTAGCAGAAGACTTTGGATTAGCCACTAACAACCCAACATGCAGCTGAGGGTTGGTTTGCCAGCTCCACCCTTGAGACACTGCTTTACCTACCCTCAGATACCCACACTGGCTCGAGGGACCGAGACATGTCCTGTGCAGGACACCTGTGGCAATTACTGTTTGTCTTAAATACTATAGAATATAAAGACTTTTTAAAACCTTATTCTCAAGAAATTATATTTTCTTATATAAATAGCAGTAAGAATCTGTTCGCAGGTCCACTGAGTTATCACAGTCTACAGAGAGAACTTTCTCTGAGTTCCTGCTCCCAGGCTAGGGCCCATTTTACACCCAGGGGATGCTGCCTCCAAAATGCCAACACTGACAGAGATATCGACACTTCCGCACTGACAGGGTTTCAGTACTCTTCAGAGGGGATATTTTCACCCCAAACTGACAGGGTTATTTGAGAATTAAAGAGACCTAGACAGACTCACCATCTGGGCTGCTCCACCAGGCTGTGAGGCTGATAGAAGGGCATCAGCAAGTGTCATCGTGTTCCTGTGTCAGAGTACCAAGACTGTAGCTGTTTTGTATCTTTGAAGACAGATATGCTTCCCTTTGTTTTCCCATTACATTTCCTAATCATCCATCTGTGAGAAGGGAGATATTATGAAGATACAAGTAGCAGAGTAAAAGTAATGGCTGTGTTATTCAAGAAGTCAGACTCAGTGATCTAGTGGCCCCTCCTGGCTCTGAAATCTGGAATTTCTTCTGACTGATACCATCAATTCACTTGTTGGAGGAGCCTCCAGGCCCAGGCAATTGGCTCATCTTTCATACTATTCTGCACTAATTGGCAATAATGAAGGTATTTGTCAGACTCCACTGGATTGTGTGTTTAAAGACAACTTCGGAGTAATCCTAGCAGTATGGATGTCATCAGCCTACAGACTCACTGTCAAAAATTAAATGAGACACCAACGTTATGACATTTTGCCTCATGTTCAGTTCCTAATTTTCTGGATGAAAGTTTCCTTCTGTAAATATGTCATCTTCCATAACAAGTTGAAACTACAAATGCTCACATGTATCTATGCAAGATTCAGCCGGACAGAAAAGCCATTAAGTTCTCTGATAGCTTATTATTAACCCAACATTTCAGGTATCATGTTTTGTGGGCATAAAGTGATGCTAAATTGAATGCAGAGAGTAAGAAATAGAGTATCTTCTAGTCTGTCCCCATCCAGTTCTCCGCTGCCATATTTGATCAACTCCACCAGAGGCAACTTTTCTCGGGGAAATATTTGCAGCATAGGAAATTTTCTTAGCAGGATGAGAGTGGCTGCAGTGGCCAACCTTGCTCCCATATAATACTCTTTGCAATGTCCCTGTGACTAAATATCAGTGGGACACAGCATCTTGGCTATTCTTTATTTCACACAGGGGTTATGGACAATGTGAAATTAAACTGAAGTTGTCTCTGACTTGCAGGGATGGTTAGTTTTCTAGGCAGAACTTGAGAAACAGAAAGCAGGACTGTGATACAAAGAAATTATAATAATCAACCAACTAATTTTGTTACTAAGTCTGTACAACACTTCTTCCCCCTTCACTGTATACTTTCACTACTCTGAAGGAAAGGCCAAAAGGGGAGTAATAAAAGCACCCTTGGGTACAAAGAAATTGGCTCATAAAATAACTACAGTAACAATGTCGATTATTAGCTTTACAGTACAAGATAAATATAAATGGACTATATCCTCAAACTAGCAAAATATGGGGAATCAATCTCAATAAAAAGAACTGATAGGGTAAGCTATTTGGAAAGCAGATACAAGCCCTGCCTGGCTTAGAAACATTAGCCTGTGCTTCTGAGTAGTGATTGATGGCATTTGCTGCCAGATGACAATGAACTTCACTGAGACTGAGGCTTGGAGGGAGGTATTTGTAATGCTTGTCTGTAAGCTCCAGAAGCATTATGATTTCTATGAAGGATAAATGCACAAATCTCTGTATTTCTGCTAGAAGCCTCTGCTAAAACAGAAATTAAACATATTTTACAAGACAGTGAGTTATGATAGAAACCTGACCAGGCATTTCTCAAAGTGGCTGGCATCATCTTCTTCTGACAGAGTCACACTATCTCCAAACACATTGTGGGAGCTGCAGAGGTTATCACAGCAGAAAAGTGTGAAAATTCAGATTTTTTTTCCTAATCTTATTCCTCTGGAGAAATAAAATGGCTTTTGATTTTCTTTTACTTTGGGACAAAGTTAATGGGCATATTTTTGAGGAGAAACATCATGGTGGAGTTATACCAAAGTTGATTTTATTGCAGGTCAACTCATCACTGGTCTTTGCTCACCTGGGTTGCTATGGCACCTCACTGATCTCCTCACTCAACCATGTTATGCCTTTGCTTTCTTCCCCAGCCAGACTGACCCTCACACACTGGCTGGGGTCTCCTTTCCACTTGATCTGATGTGGAGAGACTTGAAAGATGATTAGCCCGAGTGCAGCATGGGACACAAACACCCCCTGGGAGACCTGTTGAAAAACAGCAGAAGCCACCTCATTTCTTGTTCCTTGTGACACAGTGAAAAGTCCACAAGCTTCTGCTTGAGTTCACATCCTGGATATAATTTCCTAATCACTTCAGGGTGATGTCATGGGTAAAAAATGCATGAGTGACTGAAATTAAATTGAAGGCTAGGCTGTTTCTTGCAGCATTACTATATTGCTAGAGAGGGAGAGGGAACACAGAGGGGGTTTTCTTTTATCACTTATGGCGTCCTTATTTCTCCAGACAGGAAGGTCAGTTTTTCCACAGCATCCTGCTATGCTGCTCACCCTCAAGACATTAAAATACACCTACCAGCATACCCTCTGGACCTGTCTGGTGAACCCTTCTCTAGCTCCCAAGGTCCTTGGAACAGAGAGATTCATTATCCAACATCCCAATGCTGCAGGAAAATGGTCACCACAGGCTCAACTCAAATAGTTCATTGCCCAATGCAGCTATTAAAAAACAATTTGTTAAATAATATGACTAAAAAAATACTTAAGCAGGTCAGTTGTTCTAATTTTTCAGGGGGGGAAAGGAATACTATGTTTTAAAGACGGTACATAAAGCATGTAAGAAGACCTGATTTCAACCAGATGGTTTTTCAGTCTCAGGTAATTATTATGATCAAGACAGTACCTTTCTGAGGCACCTCAAGGACAATTTCTCTTCCAAACACAACCAAATTATGTAGAAACAGAAGGCTCTATCCATGGCAGGTGAGATTCAAAACCCTTTTGCACTATTACGAAGACCACTAAATGTAATGCTATGCTGACTTAAGGGAAGTATAACAATGACAATTATGATCTAAGAACATAACCCTAATTACATTAAAATAAAATAATAATAGGATCATTAAGAAAGAGCTACTTTTGAAGAGCAATTTTCATTCAGAACCAATTTTCCTGTTCTGGGCAAAAGTCCATCCTAATCATATTGAGAGTCAATACATTACTCTTTAACTTGAGGCAAAAGTGTATCAATTCTTGACAGCTTCTGCAGATGCTCTGTCCTTTTGCAAAAAAAAAAAAAAAAAAAAAAGCCCTTCAGTGTTTGGACAGAGTGGTTTGCAAAAGGGTTTCATTTCACAGCTATTAGATACAGTATAAATTCTCTCCATGGAAAATGTAGGCATCCTCTATAGCAATCTAGTTCTCCCTTTTGTGCGTGAAATGTATCTCTAACTCCATCCGAAGCAGTCAATGCCTTAAGGGAGTGCTCTGTATGTGGCAGAAGCTTTCCATTTTCTGTGTTGCATTTTTAAAGCTCTGCAGTCATTTTACCACAGGCCTCTGGCACATGAAGTGGGTTTGTGGCTTTGCTAGGTTTGTTATTTCAACCACTTAACAGCAAGGCTAAACAGAGTCACCAGTGTCTCCCCTTAAGAAGAGAACTCTGATCAGACACAGTATGGTATATGCCATTTCCACAAACAGTCTAGAGAAGCAGCTACAGGGGAAAACAAAAGTTTCATCTTGTCTGCAGACAGTGGTCTGTGCAGACTGTGGGGTGCTGGCAGAGCTCTCCAGAGGACCATGCTAAGTCTGCCCTGTCCTTGCATGTGGCTCTTGGTCGTGCTCAAGGCAGACCACCAGTCAGGGCAGACTTTGGCGTGACCTTGCAACCGTTCCTGTGTCCCAATGGGAACTAAGTTTATTCAGAGCACATCAGCGTGCTGGTACATGCCTGTCACTGTGTGTCTACATGTCTCGACTCCCCAGGTCACACAAATCAACAAGGTTCTGAGGTTTCTGAACGAGTTTCTCCTCTCTCCTCTTTCATCGGGTTTGCCCCTTCATCTTCCTTTTCTTTCATTAATATCAAGAGTGTTTCATTAACATCTTGCATTTACATCAACAATGTTCTCTTTCACATTGTAGCCTGGCCCCAGCTGTGGCAACAACCTTGGCAAAGTGGCCCCAGAGGTGGATGTCATAGGCATGGGAAGCTGCATGGCTCCCAACCTCAGCCAGACCTGAAGAATTACTAAAATGCTAACTCCATCCTGAAAACACGTTTGCTAATGCACAAGCTGCTTACCCAGGTCCAGTTCCTGGTGCACAGACACAGAAGAGTCTGGTGTCTCAGGGTACAACATTTCTATGAGAAAAACAGGGCAGTAGCATTGGAAGTTCACATCTGTGATTTTTTGCTCAACTATTTTGGTAAAGAACTTTGCACAGAATATAATAAATACGAACTTCAGCTCATCCTCATAGCACATGTCCTACAAAACATGTTTTCATAAAACACCCTGAAGTTAGAATTGTCTTTTTTAAGAACACTCTTGGAAGGTAACAGAGCTAATGCTGAGACATGGCTGCAGCATGGCCTAATTTTTTGTGTTGTATGGGTAATAAATTATTCTTTCTACTTTAGAACACAGATATATTTGCTGAATATATTCATATCCATTCAAGTCACACACCACCCCAAGGCTCTTAAACATAATAATATTTATGGTTTAAGTCACATCTTCCAAGCTAGATTAGCTCAAGCCTAGGCATGAACTGAAAGAGACCAAAATACTCTTACAAAAGAAAAGTTACAAGGATGCAGCAAGGAGTCTGAAGTTTTGTAAGTTTACAAAAAAAAGAGAAAATAGAGTCAAAGTGGAAAAAAATCTTGTCAATATAGTAGCCAAGTAAAACCAGATGCTGCGAGGGTAACTTACCATTAGAAATCCCAGAGGTGGTTCTATTTACCAGGGAAGGTATGGAAGGGGTAAGGGAAATTAATATTAATTGGGTTTATTTAGCTTGGCCATTAGCCACAAAGTTCAGATAAAGTGCATTTCCCAGCCAACTCTTGTACATGCAAAGTTTCACCAAGTCAGATGTAACTTATTATGTGTTTTGTCACTTCAACACGAAAAAAGAAAAAAGTACAAAGCTGTACAAAGGAGTGGTTTCCCTGCTTCTTTTGGCTGAATTAGATGCTTTCATTGTGCAAATATATGTGTTAGAAATATTTTTTTAACAATCCGGCCATAGGCCATCCAAAATTAAAACTGCAAACATGGCACTTCTTCTCTGTAACTAAAGGATCTGAGGAAAAGCAAATTCACCAGAGACCTTAATACATCACATCCAAGCTTCTTTTCAGTATAGTGTTTTTAAAACCTTCTGTGAGTACTGAGGGATAAAGGCTTAAAGATGAAGTGGAATTGCATGAGTAGGGCATGCACTGGGCCTTCCTTTGGACTCACGAATTGTTGCTGGGCTTGTGCACATTTCTTGTGGACAAACAGATGAAGATGGGCTAGCTCCCATGAGGTGTTCCAGGTTGTGAGAAAGCTAGGCTAAAACTCAGGCTGGCATGGCAGAGGAGACAGCAAATTTCAGCACAGGACAAGGATGGGATGGGATGGGATGGGATGGGATGGGATGGGATGGGATGGGATGGGATGGGATGGGATGGGATGGGATGGGATGGGATGGGATGGGATGGGATGGGATGGGTGTTCATGATTCCACTGGCTCTGTAGCCGGCATCCATATCCTGTCTACTGCATTAGTGCTTGCTGTAAACCAAAGATAGGTAACTTTTTTTCCCAGCATGTGCTGTAGGCTGCTTACTAAGCTGTGTGTTGCCAAGAGGATACAGCTCTTTTTTTCCCCCTGTAGTTCACAGAACTTATAGAGCAGTGACTCATGCTGGAACTGTCTTTCCTTCTCTTTAAATTGGCTTCTTGTCACTTTTATGGAACAGAATTTATTTGACTTTTTTTTAAAAAGCAAAAATGTCTCCACACTGGTGCCCTCATTATACTACACTGTGTGTTATCCCCTGACTTCATTTTTCTGTTTATTTTCTTGAAGCATGGTGCCAGTGGGAAGCTGCATTTGTGACATAAAAGGCTTTTTAGGGGTGAGAAAGACCGTGTGTAAGAGAAAAAACTGATTTGTTGTCTGAGAGCACTTTTGAGAAAATCTTGGCAAGAAACTTGCTCAGAGAGCAAGAAAAGAGCAGGTCAAGCTGGAGAAACATCCGAGCAGTAGTGGAATGCATGGGGTGAAGTAAAATCTCTGGCAAGCTGGACTTGCACAGAGCTGCAGTACATTTACCCATGGCAGCTTCTCCGCCTGTCACCTACTGTAGGAATCTTCTTCCTGTGCCATTTCCTGGAAAGTAACAACCCAGCTGCCTCATTTACCCTGTGAATACATTTGGCATCCGAAGAGGTTGGATGACAAAGTTCCACTGGCTGCATTTGCTCAGGGAAGGACACTTGGCTGCCAGCCCAGCCCACTCCACATGGCCTTCTGCTCGGCTGTTTGTTGATCCAGCCATCGGTGTTGTTATGCTACAGATTGTTGGGACCGTGACTCACAATTTCCTTTTTAAAAGGAGGAGGGAAGGAAAACAAACCCCAGCAAGCTTGCTGCTATTGTGCTTGATGTGCAAGCACTAAGCTGCCCTTTCCCAGGAAAGAGATGTATCTTCCATGCATAGCTCTTCGTCCAGTTTTCAGTCAACAAGCATCCAGATTACAGAGCTCCACAGTGGCTGGCAATGCCTCGCAGCTTTGCTGGCAACATCAGCCACCCTCTGGCTTCCAGAGGCATCTTTGGCTCAAACCAGTTTGTGGGTCTGGTTTGTAAAACATTTTATACCCACAACTCACCTAAAACTTTCCCAACATCAGCCACTGTTTTCAAAGCAGGAAGAGAGAAAGAGAGGCCTCAACTTAAGTTCTTATACCCTTGTTTGGCTGTCTGAGTAGACATATGGATTTCTGACTGGACAAAACATGCTTCCAGATCCAGTGAGACCTGTTCAGTCCCAAGAAGTCCACCAGCTAATCAAAGGATCTGCAAGTGGCTAGAGTTGAGAAGGAAATTTCTTGCTGGCCAGCTCCTGGAAATGTAATAAGGGATGTGAGTTGGGAAATTTGTCTAGTCCAGGCCAAAACCAGGAAATGGATTATGACTAAGACAATACCTGCTGAGGCAAGAAGTAGAAGACCTGGTGGAAATCATTGCCTGCCAGCATTTATCTTGGCAGCTATCAGCTGTCCCAAGGTCTTTCCTGAAAGGCGGTGGGCTAACAACAGCGCAACGCTGCTGAAACCTCATTCCTCTTCCCACTCTATCCTCAGTGCACCACCTGAACTGTGACTCTATCCATGTCTCAGCAGGAGCACAAAGAGGAAAGACAGCACTCTTCATGAGGGGAAGGACAGCAAAGCTCAGTGGTTTTGGTTACCTCAGTCTTATTGTGGGTACCCGGGTGCATGATGCACAGACCACATCAGCACACTCATTTCACAGGTGGAACTTGGAAATTCCAGCAGGAAATGGCTGTGCCCAGGTCATGTGGATTGAGGGGACAAGGTGAACCCACCTCCATTCTATGCTGCAGCCACCAAGGATGACATGGGAAATGGGCAGTCTTGTTACCTAGTCTTCCCTGTTGCCAGAAAATTGCAATCTACAGCAGTGTCAGCCCAATCCCTCCTCAGATTCAGCAAGAAATTTAAGCACATGCTCATTACTAAACATAGTAACTGAGACCAAGTGGACTATCCATGCACTTCCAGCTAGGCACGATTTCCTCCAAGTCTTTGGTACAAATGTACTTCACACCAGGAAAGAAAATGTCTGGACCAATATACAGCAAGGAGACAAACTGCTGCACACTAATCCTAGCCAGCACAGCTTCTCCTGCCTACTAAAAAAGAGTTATTCAAAGCACAGGGTTCAATAAGTTGTCTGTGACCCGCACATAGCTCAGTATTTTACCCTGAAATCACATCCTCAAAATGAGCACAAGAAAGAAAAAGAAAAAAAAGAAAGGAAATCTGCCACCCAGTGCATTCATACAAATCTTTGCAGCATCTTCAAAGAGTTTATTAAAAGGAGATTTAAGTTACTAGTAAATTGGCTTGGAAAAAAATAGAGGGCCTTCTGTCCCATCTTTGGACAATGTTTTGTAAGGTCATGTGGCACAGTAGAGGTTTCAGAGGCATTGGCTGAGGAGTTACAGAAAAGAAAAGCAGTAATCTCTTTACTGAGCCTCCAAGAGTCACAGTAGAAGTATGTTTTACTCCACTGTTACACTGCTTGTAAGTAGTTTGTCTTTCTCCCTCTCTGTTTATTTGTCTCTTTTGCTGTCCCCAATGAAGAATCCCAATGCTATCAAGTCTGAATTACAGACATTATGTGTTTCTAACATTTATTCTGCTGATTTCCCTTATTTTCTTGTACTTTTGGCTGCTGAGATGCATTTGACCTGCTGTTGGGAGGAGATACAGCTGCTAACTGCATTCTTCATCAGTTTTCACCAGTTGGTACAGCTCCACTAAAATTAGTGAGACAGCATTCGTATCAAGCTGGTATTACATAGTTGAGAACCAGGAATAAAAATTCTGCACAAATTGGATTTTTGGAAAAGAATTGAAAATTCACCACACAAGTTTCTTCTGTGGCACTTCAAAATCTGCTGGAGAGTACTAAGCATTATGTAGACAATTCCATGAGCAGATGGAAAGCTGTCTATAAAAATGGTTGGTGCAGTTTTGCAGGCAAGCAGTGCACTTCAGGATACAGCCAGCTTTCGAAATCCAGGACCTGCATCATCTTTGCACTAAGAGAGAAGGGGTTGTCTTTAAAAACATGTTTCTGGAGCTTCTCTGGATGCTAAAACCTGATGGGAGAGTTCCCATGACAGGACACTCTTCATGAAGCCAGCAGTGAACAATCCACAATCTTCTTCAAAGTCAGCAGGACCTCACAGGGCAGTGTCTGTCCCTGTCTGGATGGCAGCTGTCTCGCTTCCCTCAGTTTTATTGGTTCTAATCTATTTCTATCCCTTACCCTATTTTATGGTTGTGGTTGATAAGATGAATTAGTCTCTTTTTTGAAAGTGTCACAGTTTAGAGAGTACACAACTGTCAACCGAAGCCCAATGTTCTCTAGGCTTGTCCACTCCATGACCTCATGTAGCATAAAATAGAAATTAGAATTATTTTAGGACTTGAAAACACACACCCAGACATTCTTTCAGAGACTCGTGTAAGATCAGAGTGATTGTTTTTTTGCTCAGCATCCCACCCCCCACAGAGCTCACTCACCAGGGCCTGTGTGCATATCGCCAGCACATGTGCAGGCGTGTGGAAATGGGGCAGGGGCAGGTAATTAGCCTTTCTGGAGAATATATGCCTTTCTCCTGAGAGCAAAACAAGAGAGCTCTGAGGGCAGCAGGGGAGCAGATGTAAGCTATCGAGGAGGGAAGCTTGTAGGCAGGACATGAGGGGTAACATCTGAGCAGCCTGGTGCTGGAGAGACTGGTACTCACTTCAGCTGAGAATACCAAAGAGCCAGATACAACTGATGGGTCAACTGAGATTTCATCAAAGGAAAACTTTCCAGATCAAATAGTCTATCTGAATGTCCCGCTGAGACAGGATTCCTGTCATATGTGCAGCTCTGCTCTGCTCACGCCCTGTAATATCCCCAAACTGGCCCTGTCTGTGTTGTTTTGGTGGGGTTCAGAGAAGCACCACCTAGAAGGGGATGAAGGCTCACCACATGCTCTTTGGTAGAGCAAACCAAGAACACAACTCACAGCCTTTCCTAACACACTGACCCCAAGCTGCAGTCCTGTCACACAGGGATGGTCCTGATCGATGGTCTGCAGCTTTTTTCCAAGCCTGCTCTATTCCTGATGAAAATGGTAAGCTGAGGACAGTAGTTTTCTGTATAACACAACCACTCCTTTCCCTTTGCCCCCACAGATTTAGCACTTGTGCTGACTGTTGAAAAATCAGTCATTAACAGCCAGGAAATGACTTTGTCATCAATCAGAATATTGCTCAGCCATGTTTCTGCTTTTCTCCCCTTTCTCTGCATAATTATTCTCATCCTCTGCTGATTACAGTTCATAATAGCTATAATTCTCCTAAAATCAATCATTGCTTGACTTAACCACAGGGTTACCAGCAGAAACATGAAGGAACACATATATTCTGAACTGCTTTTTTAATTATTACTCTTATTTAACAACACATAAGCTTATAGGTAGATCACACTTAACCTTCCTCTTAGCAGTGCTAAGCATCGGTTATTTTATTTTAATTTTGTCGTCAAATCATGAAGTATTTGATAACACGACCATTCTAACTTCTCTAGGTGGTTTGGTGACATGTTACTAACATGATACTTTGACATGTAATCACAGTGGTTGTCCCAAGTTAAAGCACCATAAGAGGACAAATATATGTTGTTTGCCAGCACAGATTATGCAATCAAAGTAAACCCTAGTACCTGATATTATTTATTAGAGTTATACATAAACACAGTTAAATCAAAGCCTGGTGTACAATAAAGCAATTTTTGAGTACGCTAAATTAAAAACAATGCTAGGTTAAAAATCGTATTTTTCTTAAAAAGAGTGGAAATCTGTAGCCCACCACAAACAATGGTATTCCTAATACAGCTGAACCATAAGTTTCTGTTATACTGCTTGTATCACCACTTTGCCTCCAATCATTTTCTCTTGTCCATATATTCAGTATATTTCCCTTACTTATTATGTGCTTCTGTCATGCAGAAAAATGAAATATTGAAAAAATTAAGGACATAATTATACGGAATAACCAAACTGAAAGCAGGACTGAAGACAAGGTGTAGAGTCTGAACTGACTTTTAAGGTAAAAAAAAAGCCTTAATTTAAAATAGGCTTCCCACACACACCCTTTTAAAAATTTTGGGTAAGAAAAATATGGCATGACACTCTACCGTTAGATAGGGAATAGGAACTAAGTGCTTTGAGCCTCCTCTATATAAGGGTATGAAATTGAAATACATGAAGGAAGCCATTTGCCACACAGAATATTTTGATCCTGCAATTTCACATATATTCCTGCAGAAAACTTATTCAGACATTTTTTGTTGTACTATTTACATGTAAATCTCGATGTGCAATATCCATGTCACACGTTTGGCTCCACTTTATTTACCAACTTGCAACCAGCAGTATATTATTGTTAATTTTGACCTGATGAACAGGACATCTGCATGTTTTGCTTACAAGGGCAAATACAGGGGGAAACTCACAGCAGTTAAGACAAAAATGTGGTCTACTCATGAACTGCACCCTTTATAGCTATCTGCCCTATGGAAATTAACTGCTCTGGTGTGTCAAGATAGAGCACTACTAGATGCATTACTGGAGATACTTTGCCATTCTGACATTAAATAATTAACTATACTGTGCCTAATGATCCCCTGCATCCCCTCAGATGTGTTCCTAAGACTGGTAGGAAATTATGGGAAAAGAACTAAATGGAAGAGTTCCTGTTTTATCTACTCTTTCTTTATCATCACCTGATCTTGTATTTCACTAAACACCCCATCTCTTTTCAGCTGCACTGATCATGGATGCAGCAGGGAAGTGTCTGTTGAAGCCATTTTGCCAAAAAGTAACAAAGAACCACATTTCTTTGGCACATAGCATGACTGCAGGCCTAGCTGTGAGTAAAAAACCACTTGGACTGTGCAGCACATCTACTAAAATGCTTTTCTCAACCTGGTCTGGATTCTGGTCAGGTCACTGAGGCTTCCTCCCGAGCCCACCGAGGAGTAGGATGGCACCCGGCAAGCCCTGCCTTGCTGGAGGAGCCTGACACAGACCAGGGGTCTCTCAGTCGCATGAGAAATGGTTTGTAGGCTCAGGGCCCCAGGGGCCATTATTTCAAAGTTGCACAGCCATCATGTGGCTGCACGAAGCACCTCCTGCTGTGTCTGTGCCTTTCAAGAAACAAAGCTGTGTTGTGAACTATTGGCGATGTTAATAGCTTTCTACCCTCTAGAGATTTGCTCCTGCTTTGGCCCCAAATATTTCAAAATAGCTGAAGCTGGCAGCAAGAGCCATGGGAAGAAAAATGTTAATGCATGTTAATTTCTGGTTCAGACATGATGAGAATTTCATTTTCTTCATTAAAATTCCCCAGTGCTGATGGGATTGTCCTCTGATTCATGGACTATACCTTGTAACACTCCTCTGTGAGTGATCGTATATACAGCCTGATGTCTTTAAACAGTTTGATTTTCCTCTCTTTCCAGCTACTCCACTTACCATTCTCCACTGATACACAATATGCTCTCCTTCCAGTTAGATGGTTGCATTTTTGTGGAGGAATTTCAGGGCATTTTTTAAAATTTCCTGTAAAAAGACTGATGTTATCACAAATTGCAGCATCATGGTTGCTCACAGTGAAAGGGAGAGACACAGTGACAGGTTTGCAGTGGAATCTGCTACTAGTAAACAGAAAAAAAAAGCAAAAGCAAACTGGGATTCAGGCTGACTGGAGGGCATGGAAGAGCAGTTTTGTACTCTAGAGAACAAACAAATGATCCCATCTAATCATTTTGAAGGAATGATTAAGAGGACAGAGGTTCAGTTGCTGGATAGTCATATCAGTTGTTGAATGTTGATTAAAAGTATCCCATCTGTGGGAAGCTGTGGAAAATACAACTATATATGCTTATGCTGCTTTTGCTTGGTCGAAGAGTGGAAAACTTGCATTTCACATGATCAAATATAGAATCCACATAACACAGCTCTCCTTAAAAGATTAATCAGTGTAGATCATAGCAACTGCTTTCTAAACATACAAAGAGAACACTTAGAAATCTAGAGACAGAGAAGACAGAGGCATCAAGGATTCCAAGTAACAGACTGCAGAGATTAATGTTGCTTCCCGCTCTCCAAAGAGTATTTTTTATTCTGCTGTGATCCTCAAGATAAACATGTAAGAGAAACCTGCTCCCTTGTATCAACCCTGCTGCTGTGAGTGTGCTGTAGTGTCAGGCCTCACCACCAGCCTTTCCCAAGGAGTGGAGCCAACTGAAGATATCACATTATCACCTAAAGGCTTCCAAAGAGCAACGTGGAGATCTATTTTTGGACTGTACATTTGCCAGGGAAGAAGCATGCAATAGGATGGTCCGTGCACAGTAAAATCGATTCATTTGGTGCCAGACAGAACTGGTACACATGGAATTCATTGCTACATATAAGGAAGACAAAACCTCAGCAAACTAGAAGGTCAGAGTTGTTCAAATCACCATGCAAGAAGAGTAATAATCACAGCCCATAGTAACCTCATTGATTCACACTGCATAGCCTCATCACAAGCAGATCCTGTGGGAAGCCCTTTTTCCCTGTTTTCTGCCTTGCCAGAGACATTGTTCACACTAGATGAGCATGACCTATGTGACTTAGTACAAAGAATAACCAAATACACCTCTCAGTCTACCACTCCCTTTCACCACCTCCACTGTCACTGTATACTCTGCGTTTTAAGAAAAATACACATCACGCTGAGGTTTAAAATGCCATGTTGTATCTTGCTGTGATGAACTCCATCAGTGCTAGGGGAAAGCTGACTCTTTCAGACTGAGAAGCTATGCTGAAAGCCCAAGAGGCCAAGCCCAGGAGCTCACTTATCAGTGTACAAAGCTGTCATCATACAGAGCAGGACCACTGAATGATAGGGCAAGGCTGTGAAAACAGATAAAGTTTCCTTAAAAACCCTACCTAAAAAAAAAAATGCAAATCAGTGGTTGCAGTCACACTGCATTATTCTTTAAGACACCTATTTAAAGCCACTTCTTCTTTTTTTTAAGTACCCTAGGGTGCCACAAATGTTTTCTGGTCTAGCTATAGAGTGAGGGCATTTTCATGCCAAGTACTACAGACCACACAGAAGAAGCTGCAATTAATGGAATTTCAGTGTTCTGCATTACTGATCTACTTAGCAATGCATTTTTGAGGACATTTTAGAAGTTGTTTAGCTGACTGCCAAAAATGAGGATCATTAAAAATAGATTCACAGCTGTTTGGGATAGCTGAGATATAATTTTGTCTTCATTATGCCTTATTGCAGATGTTATTGATTTAGTCTCACTGCATTTTAGTGGGCAATATCAATTCGTGCCGTGTTTGACTTTGGAAACTGGGAAGTCCATTTATTCTTATTCTTATGGCTCACAGTATAGAAGAAGGGCAAATGAGTATGAAGTGAATTTGGAAGACAGCCTCCTTGACTGGCAGCACTATTGTGCAGGTGATCAGAGCTCATAAGCTCCTCAAAACATCCCTATACAGCGAGCCTCAGATTGCAGTGGAATTTGTACAAAATATGCCCTGAAAATAGCTCTTGAATTTTCTGCTCCAAGGGACTTTGCTTTAGTGAGAGTTTTCTCATGCAGCTGCAGAAACTGAGTCCATTTACATACGGTTGTATATGTGTTTGTGCGTGTGTATATGGAGGATCAAATGCTGCTCTTAGTGGCATGCATGAATATCCAACTCACTTTGCCATAATCAGCTTTAACAGGAGGAGAAGTCTAAATTCCCTGATGACTAGTGCAGGAAGCCTTCAAGAATTCCTCCAACAGAAATTGTATACATAATTCCTGGAAGTTTCATAAAATGCACATGTAAAAGCACAAAGGACCAGACCTTAATAAAGAAGTTGTAATAATAACATAAGCACTGAATCATGCATTAAATAAACCTCTCAGTCACTCATTCTCAAAAAGAGCTACACATACACTGTTTTGATTGTGCAACACTTTTAATGTTGCCCTTTAGGGTAGAGAACAATATGGAAATACCTTTCCTCTGCCCAACCAGTTCCTTTAAACAGCTGTGCTCCTTAACACCCTTACATTGACTTTGGTGAGCTTTCTCACTCACCCCAGCTTTAATGCTTTGTAGGCACTCTCAATGGACTGAAAGGCAACTAATGCTGCAGCCCTCTTCTTTATTGTGCTGAAGAGGACCTACAGATGAGCAGCGTGTGGGTTGGGGAAGCAGCTGTGGCATTGTCAGTCAGTACTCACTTCCCACATATGCTACTAGCCCGGGATGAATGAACCCACCACAGGCGATTGTCACCCACAGCATTTCTAAGGAGCTTTTTGTCCACTTCCATCACTTAGTCCAGCAGACCTCCTTGGCTAAAGTTAGCACTGTGCACACTGCTGATTTTCACCTTAGGAGTGCTCCTCTTGGAAGCTGTGGTATGGGACAGTCTTGCTGCCTCCCTCAAGTACAGATCAATCCACAGCAAAGGAAAGGGACACGCATTGTGAAGAACACCTGGTTTTGGTAATCCTGTAAAATACAATTTTTCTTCAGAATTGGTGAGAATGCTTAACATTTTGCAACCTCCATAAGGCCTTCATAAAAGGGCTCAGCACTGCAAATCCCACACAAGTTTTGGCATGCTTTCAACCATGGTGGGTCCATGCACATGACTAACTGCACACAAATGAAAGTAAAGGAATTCACAGATTGTCTCACAGTGTCTTAAAAGGAACCCAAAACTCTTTACAGACCACAATATATCTCACACCCACAGAAGGATCTCTCTATAAAAGGCCTTCACACATTGAAGCCTGAATTGGGATCATCTCAGAAGAAGAGAGAGCTGAATCATCCCTTGTGGTCTTGAGCCCTCTGCTGCTACTGAGACTAGTAATACAAAGTCCATGCTTTGCTAATTTAATTATAACTTAATAATAATTTAATTTAATTCTTTATCCAACAGAGTAGAGTGATGAACTTCAAGCATAGGAGCTCTGAGGGGAAGAAGAATGATTCCTGTGCTCAGGTTTATGTGCTTTGCTGCTCTGTATTGGGCCAGCTAGTCAACATTAGGGCTGTGTATGGCCTCAGGATGTGCTAAGAGCTGGCAGAGCTCACTTTGGCCAAAAGAGACTTGTACTTATCTTTCTCACAGGTCCCAGTCTTGGCCATGCAATCCCATGTCACTTGCCATGCACTGATGGTGGTGCTCATCAGATGAAAGGTGTCAGAGTGGTGGAATGGCATGGTCAGAGGAGGAGCACAGGCAGGTAGAAAAGGGTAGAAAAGAACAGAAAAGGACAAAGGCCTCTTGTCTTCCATAAGTGTGAATCTCCTCCTGGACTTGGCTGTCTTTTGGACTGATGCTGGCATATTACTGTCATCAATGGGACATGGAGAGAACTGAACATCAGGATCAGCATTTTCAGTATTTTTTCAACTAAAGATGAGAATTCTGACCAAACCACCACATCTTTACAGGAGAAACACTTGTGCTTCAGCCAAGATATATAAATGTGTATGGGAGAAGGGAAGTAGAGAGCTGTGTGTGAGATACTGTGTTTGCAGGAATATAAATCCTTTTGGGCAGCAAAGCCTGCTTTCCTGTGCTTTGGCCAGGAACCCCAGCTGTCTCAGATAAAATGGACACAGCCCTTGCTGGTTGGCTGACACATAAAGGATCAAACCAACACTTAAAAACATGAGCTGCTATTGCCTTAACTTGTTGCCCAAGGCTGTAACAGTATGTCTCTGCTGCAGGTGGGTGGGCTGCTGAGCAGTGTCCTGTTGTCCCTTGCTATGTGACATCTTCCTAAGCCTCAACAAACAGTAGTAAAGGGCTGTACCCATTACTTCTTCCTCTGGCTTTGTCACATAATCCCCACTGTGCACATTGATGGTCATCTAGTCCAATTACTTACTGCTTTCTTGGTTTGCCCTTCACATTACTCTAAGCCTGTGAATAGCACCAATGGTATTTCTGCATAGGTTTGGTCATTCTTTTGTATCCTTTGATTGTTGGATCTTTCCTTCGTCACAAACATGTAAGCCTAAATGTGTGGCTCTTAGTAGCTCTGTGCAAGCATTTCCTAAGCCTTTCTGTGCACTTTCTGGCATTATACAGCTGGACCATGCTGACTTTCTCTTCGGGGAAACATCTGAAGTTCTCAGACCCATCTATCTTTACGCTCAGTTGCTATCTGATCTCCAGGGGCTCCACTGCAGTCTTCCCACACTCAGGCAGAGCTGCCTTCCTGCTTCTTTTGCACTGATTAACAACCTCTTGCCTCTTCTGACTCCCAGCTTCCCACTGCTTTGTGGGTACTCTGTACTGAAATTCCCATTTGATGTTGAACTGATTTTGAGGTCTGCTGAGGAAATCTGTGATCTGTTGTCTGAGCACAGAATCATGACAGCGAGACCTTGCCAAGGGCACTGCAATGTCTTGTTCTCAGTCCTTGCCTGTGGGTCCTTCAGGCAGCATCATTCTTGCTTGGAGATGGAGTAAAGAATTGTTGTGGCTAACAGCATGATGATAATTCAGAATTAGGTTCACATCTCATGGTGCACACAAGTGTCTCCATTTCTGTTCTTCTGATCACTCTGTACACACTGCACTACCCCAAATCTGCCCTTCTTTGGGCAGTCATGCCATGCCACTGAATCTTCTTTTAATCTCTGTGGTTTTGGCCCATGTGAGAAGTATGGATACAGCACATTGGAGAAGACTCTTCGCTCAGACAACCGCAGTGCAGGTGTGAAAAGATGAGCCAGTCCCTTGCAGATCCTTGCAGAACCAATGGAAAGAAATAATTTTCAAACTGATCAAGATGGTTTAGAAAGGTTAAAATACAACAAATAATGACCTACACTCTACTGACAGTATTGACTACGCCTTAAGTGACTTAAATGGAAACTTAGCTACTCTACATAGAGTTCAGTGACATGACTGAAGTTGCTTAGCTCTTTTAAAAACTCCTCATATCATGTTTGCATCCCTCAGCAGATATGACCAACTCATCTGCTGCTGCATTTGCAGCTGTTGATTGTCCCAGTCCAAATGTACAGAACATTTTACTGTCTCCAGTATCCTGTTGTGTTTGATGTCTGTTTGATGCCTGTTTGATGCCTGGTGCTACCTTTGAGAAGGGGTTTTAGGCAGGATGGTAAGTGGTGTCTTTTATTGCATAGAAGATTTGTGAAGCCTCACTAGAGAAAATGAGCAGTGTCATTTTCTCTCATTCCAGTCTGATGTTGAGTGCTGTTCACAATGGCTAATTCACCACAATGCTTGTTGTCAGAAGGCATATTTCAGTATAGCCAAAGGCAAACTGGCAAAAATTTTCCCATCAAAGAAGCACAGGGAATGGGTCATTCTCAGCCCAGAAATTTCTCATTTCTGTATTCACATGATGTCTACTTATAAATGCTACAGGGTGGTGGCTTCAGCACAGTGATACTGCTATATTTTCTTTCCCAGTATCACCCTTTACCTCATGTTGCTGCACAGAGTAGCAATATTTTATGGTATGTGCCTGATTTAAACTATCTTTATGCTTTCCAGTGCCCACCTTCTGGGCTGGGGCTTCTGACTAAACCCCACCATGTGGCAGCTGCCTTATTGCTTTGCAGAACTCTGCTGCATGTGCACAGCATCTGGACATTTGCACTGATGGAGGCATTTCCTGAGTCTGAGTGTGTCTCAGAAGGAGGATGGAGCTCAGCAGAGGGTGCCAGATGCCCAGATGAGCTGGCTTCAGGCTCCTCTGCTGTCTGTAGTCTGTGGTCAGTCTCTTACTCCTTAGCAGCTGCCATAATCTGGTACCACAAACTTGCCTTTTACTCGAGGTTTCCCTTTCTCTGGTGGTATGATTTTTACCCATGAAAGGCAGCTGATGCTGGACCTGCTAAAGCCCTGCTTGTGCTCCTGCCATGGGTAGAACAAGCTCAGTGGGTTTCCTGGACAGGACAGGGAAGTGGATTTATTTCACTGCTGTGCTCTGTGCATCAGGATGAGCATGCCCAACGTCTCATGGATGCAATAGCTCTTCCTCTCCAGAGGAGCTGATGTGACATTGCAGCTGACCCCCATCCAGCTGGCACCCAAGTGGCTCCTGAGCCTGCAGGAGCTGGATGGTGGGCAACCCTCTGGCCTCTCTGTGGCCCCATGAAAGTCACAGTGCAGAGCTCCTTCTCTGTAGTGAATGTTTGTTTGTCTGTCTGTCTTGTTGCTGCTTGAGTCATGGCTTTTTTCTTTTTTTTTTTTTCCCTAGAAGAGCTGCCCAGAGGTACAAAATCCTCACACAGGTACCTCATCTAGGGCAGTCCTTAGGCATAGCCTGTTGGTCTCCACCCTGCCTGCGGTGAGGCTGTACATCCACCTGGTGTCCAAACGGAGAACTGAGGCTCTGCTTTCACTCCTCACACCTCGGGTAGTGTCTCCCTTTCTTCCTGAAGGCAGCTCTTATGTTTACTGATCAGGGAAGGTAATTCAGCAAAGGTTTTGCTCCTTTCTCTCTGGGGATCAGCTGCCCCCTAATTGTAGGAAATCCTTCTCAAAGGTCAGATATTTTTATTGTAGAAATAGCATGTAGCAAGACAGGTGCCATGGCAATGGTGTCTCTAAACAGGGCCTTCCTGATGTAAATGTGGCAAGGCCGAGTTTGGGCCCTGCACACGCTCACTCTCCTGAGCCCTCCTGCTTTCATGTGAAAGCAAGACCTGTCCAGCTACCCTGTCTGTGGTCAGAGGTGACATCAGCTCTTCCTCACCCAGGGTTTGCCTCTGGCAATTCTACCTTACTGACTTCATGTTCTTGCCTTTTCTTTTCACCTTTTGATTGCTCATTACCCTTTGCAGCATGATGACTGAAAGAGAGTAGATTTAGATTAAATATTGGGAGGTTCTTCGCTGTGAGGGTGGTGAGGCATTGGGACAGGTTGCCCAGAGAAGCTCTGGATGTCCCATCCCTAGAAGTGTTCAAGGACAGCTTGGGTGGGGCTTTGAGTATCCTGGTCAGCTGGAAGTTGTGCCTTCCCGTGACAAGAAGGCTGGGTGTAGGTGGTCCTTAATGTCCCTCCAACCCAAACTGTTCTATGATTCTATGGTGATTCTGTGTCTGGGCCACATCCATGATCTATCAATGCTGTTTCGGCTTTAACTACGAGGATTTTATTTTTTCCCCGCTTACAAATGTAGTTACCTCTCTCCTTCTCCGCAATCAAAGTGACGGCAATCCTGTTCAATTCCCGCCGTAAAATCCACGCTCCGCTGCTACAATGACAGCGCTTTTTAACTTCAGCTCAAATTAAAGCCGAAGTGTCGTTGCTGCCACTTTCAGAAATTAGGGCCCACAAAGATTTAGAGAATTAATAAAAATAAAAACCGCTGGGGCTGGCAGCTGCACTTTGTGGAGGGCAGAACCCATCATGGCAGCCTCGAGAGGTGCCACAGTGACCCTGCAGCACAGTGACCGCAGGGCACAGTGATCCCGGAGCACAGGGACCCTGTGCCAGTGGTACTCCAGGGACTGAGAGACCCCTGCGGCGGGGTGACCTTAAAGCAGAGGGACCCTGGGACAGAGGGACTGCCACAGTAGGGTCACGCCTCAGCAGAGGGAGCCCATGCCACTGTGACCCCAGAGCACAGGGACACCCTGGCACAGGGACCCTGGAGGACTGCTATCCTAAGGCACAGCAACCCTGGGGGCAGTGCTATCCCGAGGCACAGGGACCCTGGTGGCACAGGGACCCTGGCGGCAATGCTATCTATCCCGAGGCACAGGGACCCTGATGGCAGTGCTATCTATCCCAAGGCACAGGGACCCTGATGGCAGTGCTATCTATCCCAAGGCACAGGGACCCTGGTAGTACAGCGGCCCTGGTGGCAGTGCTATCTATCCCAAGGCACAGGGACCCCGGTGGCACAGGGACCCTGGTGGCAGTGCTATCTCTCCCGAGGCACAGGGACGCGGTGGTGGCCTAGTGCTGCCACCTGGCGGCCGCGCGGGCGGCGGCAGCGGCGGCGCGGGGCCAGCGCCCTCCGGTGGCAGCGCGGCGGTGGCGGCCCGGCGGCGCTGGCTGCGGCGGCGGCGGTGGCGGTGCTCGCCCGGCGGCGCTGGCTGCGGCGGTGGCGGCCCGGCGGCGCTGGCTGCGGCGGTGGCGGTGCTGGCCCGGCGGTGGTGGCGGTGGTGGCGGTCACGGGGCGGCGCGCGGAGCCAGCGCGGGAAGCGGCGCTGCCGCGGGGCCAGAGCCCGCTGTGTGTGCGGCAGTGCGGCACGAACCCGTAATGAACGAACCGGCCCCGCAGGGAGGTTTTTTTTTTGCTTGATTTCCCTCCGGTTTGTGTTTTCTTTTTGCAGAATCATAGAAGCATATTGGTTGGAAAATCTGAGATCGCTGAGTCCATCCTATGACCAATCGCCACTTTGTCAACTTGACCATGGCACTAGGTGCCACATCCAGTCCTTTCTCAGATACCTCCAGGGATGGTGACTCCACCACCAGCAGCTCATTCCAATGTTAAACTGCTTTCCATGAAGAAATTCTTCCTGATGTCCAACTTGAAATCCCCCTGGCCAGCCTGAGGCTACATCCTTTCATCCTGTGTCTTTGCCACAAGTCTCTTAAAATCTGTGCTGGAATCCTCACAACAGCTCCATCCCAACAGGCCTGGCCGGGAAGCCGCGCTGGAGCCGAGCTTCTTTCTACCCCTTGTTTGCAGTCACTTTCCCACGCTCCTGCTCATGGTGGTACTGAAGCACCTCAACACCCAGCAGCAGCAGCAGCAGCCTGATTCCTTTAAGACAGGTGAGGTGTGCTCACTGTGGGTCTGGCACAGGGAAATCCTGACACTTTTTCCGGAGAAGCACCATCTCCTGGGAGCTTATGCTACATTTCCCCCAAGCCCCTTTCCGTGACTCTTCCAGTCCACTGCCCAGGCAAATCCTGACTTTACACCACTGGTACAAAGACTTTATGGGCTCTGGCTCCAGCCCAGCCTTTACATTAATTACATTCAGGTAAAGGATCTGTTTAAAAAGCAGACATTATCTACAGCTGAAGTTCTGTTAGGAAACAGCTTACCTGAAATACTGACAAGCAATGACAACCACTATTATAGATGTTTTACAGTACTGGTAATAAAACTGACCAGTAAATCAGAACAGGCAAGACAACCAAAGCACAGAATAACTGATTAGGAGTTAAGCTGGGAAAAAACCCAAACCCAAGCCTGGGCTCAAGCCTTGGGCAATTTGTGTTTCAAATATTATATTATTTTTGCAAATATAAACACAATAACTATATCAGCATGGGTAGGAAGCTCTGTTTAGCTCCCCTCCCCACCAGAAATCTTCTTGCTTGGGCTGGAATTCATAAATACATCATGAACCCTGTCTTCCTCTTTCCTCCTTTGCTCCCCAAAATCCCTTGACTTTTTTGAGATTGCGCCGAGCAAGTGTGGTTCTCAAAATGCGTTGCAAAGGTGGACAGGTGAATTATTGCCTCCCTTGCCTGCAGACAAAGCTACAGCTCTGCTGTCAAGATCTTTTGGAGGTCTGGGGAAAGCACGACTTGGAGGAGATGAAAACTTTCAAGACTGTGAAGAGGGCTCAGAGCCCTCTGAGCCTTGGGGCTCAGAGCTCACTGATGAGTGGGAGAAGGAAGCAACATGAGGAGAGAGGGAGGATGGAAGTGAGTGAGTAGGGCAGGATGCAGTATTTATGGTTCCCCCCATGCTGCAGGAACTGGCTGCCTCCCATACATTTGTGGCACTTGACTTCCTGAAGCTACCATGGGGAACCAGCATCTCTGTTTTGCTCTCAGGGAAAAAGGACTTAGTGAGTGACTGATGAGGATAGCAAATATCTGGACTGGAAATAGAATTCTGGTCATAGGAGCAAGGTAGATAAGAAACCCAGAAAGGCAGGGGGAGGGAAACCCAAACAGCTGTGGTTTTTAAAGGTGGAAAAGCCCTGAGAGCCTTGGGACCCTCTTCAAATACCGTGGGACTCTGTCTCTTGCCAAAAATACTATTTGAAAATCCTGACACTTCTGTTTCTTTGCAAAGAGACTTGTGGACAGGACTCAGCCTCTAAATCACAGCAAAAAAACGTGCAAGGAAAACAAAAACAACCTGAAGTTTGCCTGGCAAGAAAAGTATTGATCCAAATCTCAGCTACATGGCAGATGGGATGTCGTTTGCACAATGGTGTCATCATGATTTCATAAGTGATTTCATAAGACTCGCTCTAGAAATGTCAGGCTGACTCCTCTGGGGCAGGCTAAGCAAGAGAAAGAGCCGTAGAGTAATGGGGAGCAATGCTGGGTGCAGCCCTTTCCTCCTGAATACTGAGCCCCAAATAATGGGCTTCTTCACATGTGGCTGAAGTCACAAAAGCCCCTCCCCAGGCCACTGTTGCAGAAACAACCAGCACTTCTGCAGATGTCTCATGTTGCTCAAGTATTTTGTTGTAAGGTTATTGATGCCTGGACACACATGGGTGCAGCACTGGCAGCATACAGAATGTTCCTGCAGGCAGCAGCCTCCATTAGCCTCAGGAAAATGGTTTGGTTTGGGGCATAAAGCTGGATAAATGGGTGAGAAAGGCACAGTGTATGCCAGCAGGGTGGAGAGAGTCCTGCTGCAAACAGCAGCACAGCATAAGATGAGGGGCTGTTTGTTCGTGGTAGTGACAGAGTCCTTCTCCCATTTTCTCAGCATACCAGGTTTTTTTCTGGGCTTCAGGGTATTTTTAAATTGTTTAAGTGCTGTTAACATGTCTTTCAGCAGAGTTGCTTGCTGTAGCTCAAGACAGTTTGTCAGAGAGACATTTGCAGCCACAGCAGAGCTAGACAACTGTTGCTTGTCAGGACAAGAGGTCAAGTGTGAGCCACTCCAGAGGGAGGCAGGGAGCCAGGACAGCCACCAGAGATTACATGTTACAGGGGACACTGAAAGGCAGCAAAGAGTCTCTTTTTTACAACCTACGGTTTATTTTTCAAAGCGGCTCCAGCTGCTGCAGCTGGGAGTGTCCTTGCTCTTGATCAGACTTGCGACATGCAATCCTCCAACAGATTTGGTGATGCCTCACAGACCCTCCTTCCACTCGCCCCTGCCTCCAGCCTGCTGATTTGGAAAGGTTTTAGCAAGCTTACTTAATTTACTTTTTTTTGGTAGAGAACAAAAAGCATCTGCCCATCCAGTGTAGATTGGATCTTCTCGTAAGTCAGAGACCCTGCAAGCTGCTCATACAAATATTTGCAGTGACACTAGGATGAAAGGAGCCACATCTGGCCCACTCCACACCCTCTTGTTTAAACAGCAGCACACAATTCAAATGCTTTAGTTATAAAATAGTAATATCCTTTAAATTTGCATGAAGTGAACCCAGGAAACTATATTTAGAAAGAGTTTCTGGAAATGCAACAAGGAAATATTAATACAATGCAAGTGATCCAAAGCCTACAGCCCCATAGAGATATGTTGTCTAAAATATTGTATTAGCTACTTTTTCTCTCTTAATCCAATAGGACTGCATCTCTGGAGCAATCCTTTGTGAACATTTAGCCTCCTTGACCATAAATCTCAGCCGTTTGACACCCAAGTTATTAAATTATGTTTGTGTTGTTATATCATAACATGATGCTTAGCCATATATCATGCCCCCAAGGACAGCATAGGACTGGCAAATGGTAAAACAAAGCTCCTCCTTCCAGACCTCTTAAAAGCTTAGAGAATCTCTGTAGCTTGCTGGCAGCACTGGCCTGTACTTGGAATTGTGTATGATTTCACTTAGTAGTAGACCATGTTGCATTTGCTTATTGTCTAGGTCATTACAACAAGGCTACTTTTACAAGAAAAAACAAATCAGCAGTGCTACCACACAGTAGTTTCCTATTACAATTCTTAATTGGCATTTCAGAGGGGCCATAAATGTTGTGTCATCCGTAATAAAATGCTGGGGGCTAAACAGGAAGGAGAAAAAAAAGTATCACGGCATTTAATTATTTAAGGTTTAAACTCCACCGCATAATCCTGTGAGGGTCTTCAGAAGCATTCTCTCCTCCAGTGCAGATGGAGGGATGCCTCATTCAAGCACCATATGGATGCTGTCTATCAGTGGACTGTATGCTAAGGACCAGCTGTGGTTGCCTAGCAGCTCCTGCCTGCTGACTGACCCCTG
Organism: Motacilla alba alba; assembly: GCF_015832195.1. NCBI lineage: Eukaryota > Metazoa > Chordata > Aves > Passeriformes > Motacillidae > Motacilla > Motacilla alba. The sequence goes on from NC_052017.1 coordinate 32,552,957, forward strand.
GGGTGCAGCACTCGACAGTCGGAAATCAGGAAGTTCACCCCAAGTAAGGCAGTGCTCTTCATGGTGAATTATGAAGTCAGTGTTCTCTCTCTTGACACTGGAGATGAATAAAACCAGCACATCTTGCCTCGAATCACATTATGACTTCTTCTTGTGGTTTGGTCGCCATTGCTCTCACACCTTGCCGAAAGACATTTTGGACCTCCAGGGGCTAAAAGCCTTCACGGTTAGCACTGACACTTCCAGACTCACTTTTGGCTGAGGTGCCAGTATGTGTGTGGCCACAGATGTTTTACAATTGCCGCAGGCGCCTCCAGAGGAGCCTTCGCAGGAAAAGTTCCTGCCAGGTGAATTTCCGCCCCTGTGAAAGAAGGAATATGGACAATCCCTGACACCCAGCAGGGGAGTTCCACACCCAACAGTTCTCACGTCACTTTCTCATTGCTCCAGCTTTTGCATGCGAAATTCTCACAAAGTAATTTTTCCAACAACCTCAAAATCTGAACTAACACTGTAACAGTGCCTTCCTCAATACTATAATGTCTTTCTAGTACTCAGCTATTGGGGCTTATTATGTGAAAATTAGAAATACATGATTACCAGCAATCCATATTCTCAACTGTACAGACTTTTACAACCTGACATAACCTCTTAAAATCTGAATTACTTGCCATGAAACAGACCCTTTTTTCTTCATGAAGATGTCAGAGAATTTCCATTTCAGCTAATTCTTGCAGTCCTAATAAGCTTCCTTCTCTAAGGAACTGTCAATGCTCTTCATGCTGTAATAGTTCCAGGAACAATTGGAAACCACTGGGATAATAACATAAGGTTTTTTAGATCAATATCACTTTTGTAATGTGAAACTTTTGCCAGATCTGACTACCTAAGCCATACTCTTTTTTTTTTTTTTACTTTGCTTTTTTGTCAGAGTTTTGCTGGAAGGACCCTAGGCACTGAGAAATCTTGATACAAATTCTGCCCACTAAGAGGTGACAATCAAGAAGTTAAAGGATAGAGTCCATTATATGATACTGAAAAATTCTAGTGTTGCAGCATTGTACAGATGATTTTTAAATAGGGGGCTGCTTCTTTTACGCATTTGACATGTTTTGCTTTTTATTCTGTAAGGACTGCACACTATGAATCTGACTGGAGGTAAACATGTCTTATGAGCCCATTAGAGACACCTTTTCTGGTTGTGTTAATCAGTAAATATAGTAAGAGTTATTTTATTTGTGTAGATCGAAGCTTGCATTGACAAAATGGGCTTTTTTTTTGCTAACAAGTTAGCCTGGTTGAACTGTACTGCATTCCAGAGGAATAAATATCAACTCAGGTGGCAAGGGCATGCCTAATCCAAAAGTTGCAACAGTGACTGGGAAAAGTTCCTGGGCTTCAAGAGGCTTCCTATTTGGCACAAGGAAGGTGGATACACAACTGCTGACATGAAACTTACATTACCTGTCTCCAGACAACTATATCTGAATTGATTTCTTGTTCACATCATCTCTTAGGCTTTTTTCTTTCCTCTGTAGAAATGCCAACCTCCTGTTCATGTCAGGATTTCCAGGGCTCTGGAGTTAGTTTCCCTGGGTGATACTGCAACATGCCTCCTGGCATTTCAACCATATGCTGTACTTTTCCAGAGTAAATCTGCTCAAGGTCTACATGCCTTTGAAAGCTTCAGGATTTACTTTGATCTGCTGTGAAACCAGAGGATACCCTGTGTGGTTTTCAGACATCTCTATTCTTATGTGAAGGAAAAGCATGGGTACCTCCCATAGGCATCCATTCTGAATGGATGAAAAAAAGTTCTCAGGGAAATGTCTGTAGTCTGCCCCAAACCTGTTTCAGATTTATCAGCCTTGCACTGGGGAAGATCCTGCCCTTCCTCTACCTGTTTTTGAGGATTTTTTTGGTAACGTCAAGGTACTATATTTTTACCTGTTCCAATAAGTCCCTCAAGAGTAAAGTTTTGAGTACAATAAAGTATCTGCTGCTGAGTATCATCACTTGACCCACCATTAATAAGTGCATTCAAACTAAGAAGTTCCCACTGTTCCTGCAGTCTGGGCTCTGCAGCTGCCTTGGGCATGCTGTCTCTGGCAGGGCTGTTGTTTTAAGGCTGCTTCTTTCTGTGCTATTTTAACACCATTCTTTTGTTGTTCTCCCTATTCAGTCCATCTGCTTTTAAAGCTGATGTAAGGTTGCTGTTTCCTAACACCACTTTTAAACAAGACAATAAAAAAATTGCAGTTCCCAGTTTAGCCCCTGCTCAAAACTTTAAGGCCCCTCCTCCTATCTAATCAAACTTAAAGTCAAAAAGCAGAAGACAAAAGCTGCAAGCATGCTCTGAGCTGGGTAAGGTTTCCAGATCAGGGTTCATTCCAGTACAATGGGTGTCAGAAAGGCTCATGTCTCCCTCTGTATGAAGGAGCCTTGGGTTTGTTGGGTTTGTCTCTGTGCCCCGATTCACAAAGAGTGAAGGACGGTGGCTCCTGCTCTGCTTGCAGTACAACATGCTCCTTTGCTGCGAGGCTGAGGGGGTGGAGAGGTCTGTCCAGTTTACTGCACCATCTGCTCTGTTCAGCCAAATCACTTAATCTTAACCAATTTCAAAGGGAATGAGGTCAAAACTTCAGAGGTGACCTTAACTGTTCATAAAATATTTGCTGTCTCAGATATTATGAAGAAAAGGTTGTTTCAGAGGAGCAGGGATCACTTGCCAGGATTCCTCCTGACACCGAAATGCACTTCCTTCTCCTTCTCCAAATACCAGAAAGCTCATCCCTCCTCAGTCCCTGGCAGCAGGAGGAACCTACCCTTATAATCTCCCTCAGCTTCCTCAGCACTTCAGCTTTCATGGCACCCTGTGTCTCTGGATTACATGCTCATCTTCTTACCCATATCTCACATCTTGAGCGCCCAGGATGCGCTTCTGAGCACCTAGAGAGCTTTACCTCCCTGGGTGTTTTTCACTGCCATGTATCAGCTGGGACCCCCTTTATCTATCCCACTAGACCCCGCTGGGGTGAGAGATATTTGGGACCTATTCCAGGCTCTCCCTCAGCCAGTCCTTCCCTGCCCAGGCCTTCTCCAGATGTATACTGAAAGTGCCATTAACTGGCTCCCAAGCGCTTCCTAGCACAGGGGTTTCTCAAGGGAGGATTCTTCCTTTTCTACAGGTCCAATGTGCACACTTGAGAAAGATTACTTTGTCATTTACAGCTACAGAAATACTGCTTTTTTATACACAATACCCACCAAAAACCCTTTTCCTTAACATTTGCCCAGAGCTCTTCAGGACCTTTTTCTTTTTTGTGTCTGGTCATGAGGAGAAAGCACAGACATATTTGGGACATGGGGACAATAGCCTTTCAGAACAGAGTACATTGCCAGACACACCTTTCTTTCTCAGCTGGATCCTGCTTTTCAGCAGGGGCTTCTCACAGGTTTTGGTTTCCCCCAGGAAGGAGTGGTGCTTCCATCTTCTGCATGGCCCATGACGATCAGGACTGAGTCAACTGGGGCTTCATCTCAATTCTGAGACAGAAGGAGACAGAAGCCCATTGTGGGCTTTGAAGGGAAAGGATCATTTGATCATACAGAGCTCTGACCTCCCCTCAGAAAGGGAAGATGTGTGATGTTTTTATGTTCATGATATTTTGGAGGGAGTACAGTGCCTAGGAGCCAGGCGGATCAGAGACAGCCAGCAGCACAGGTGCAGTTGTGCTCCATTCATGTGGCAGCAAGGGAACAACTTGTGCTATTTTAGCACCACACCCTGGCTTGGAACACAGCCAAGGACAACAAAGGATATCAGCAGAAAACTCGGGGATGCAAAGGCTGCTTTTTATCAGCCTCTCCTATCCTACATAACTGATATTGATTCAGACCTGGATGTTGTTCTGACAGGACTCTCTGTCTGTAAAACATCAGGTGTCAGAAAGTTTGTCAACATTTCATTATTGTTTCAATGAAAGACATTGCCTTTTCCTATGAGCCTTGCTTCACTCTGAAACAGAAGATATGTTACTTTTTTAATTGATCTATTCTTAATGTCCTTTAATCACTATTTCATGGCAATAAGAGGGCTTTAAAAACTCCACAAAGGAATTATCTTCTTTGATGAAGCTCTAGATATGCAAGCAGGGTTCTCTTCACAAATTGTTAGTCCTTGGTGGCCTTTCTTGAGCTTGCTTATGGTTCTTCCCAGAGAATATGAGTACCATGAAAGGAGAATTGAGGGTGCCTTGGTATTTCTGTTTAGACGAGTGTGTGGGTTCAGATACTTGGGGACAGATCTGCTGCCACCAGAGGGGGGATGTTGGGTTTGGAACGAGTGCTGTCTTACAAAAGGAAACAAAGCTTTTTGAAAGTGTACAGACATCGTGGAGCCGAACAAAAAGGTCAAAATTTGCTATGTACAATGCTTTGGCTGCTTTTTGGCCAAGGGCTTCTGCTGAGCAAAACTTTTCTACTTCATATGATTTTTACTTTCTACTGGGACATCTCAGCTCCCACAGGAGTGGAGGAGTACAAAAGTGATTTGATTTGCATCAAGCCCTACAATCCTAAGTCAAATGAGAGTCCAGAGTGCTGCTGCCATCAAGATCCTTTGACATTCAGTGAAAAAAAAACCAAAAAAAACAGAGCACCATTCCCACAGGAAGACCAGGCTTTTGCTGGTGGCGCTTCCCATCTTTCCCAGTCGAGCTCTCATGAATGCCATACAGCATCAACACTAACACAAAGCCCATTGACTCCATCCCCTCTGGCGCAGAGCCTTCTGCCAGGCCCCCCGCAGTTGCTCTGATTGCACAGGATGCAGAGGAGTGAGATCACTGTGTTGAATTTTGAGGAATGGCCAGCAGATGGGAACAATCAGATAAAGCCAGTAACTATCACTGAGGAGGAAAAAAATCTAATTAAATTCTCCTGAGAAATATGAGAGCTAAGACCTTGCTTTCTGGTGCTGTCCAGCCACTGCTTCAAACCTTCATCCAAAGGAATGAAGCCACTGCCCAGCCCACCTGCCTGGGCAAAGGATCACAGGGCAGTGGGAAGGCAGGCTGGGAGAGGCACATCCTCTGCCACTGTAAATACAGGAGTGCCTGGAGGAGATGGCAAACACCTACCTTGGATCCCTCCTGGAAAGCCAGCATGTACCTCAAAGGTCAGTGAAGCACAGAAAGCCTGCAGAACAGGGCTGCTGGTTTTGGTCAGGCTGGCAAAGGAGAAGCAGGGAGAGGTGAAGGAGAGCAAAGTTTTGTGATGGTGTTATGAGGTCAAGAGCGAGACCAGCACTGTGAAAGGGGCCCTCAACCCTGCCTCACTTTTTGGGAAAGCCTGGTGTGGGAGCACAGCACTGTCCAGGGGAGAGCAAGGCAGACTTATGACAAGACTTATCCATGGACCCTTAGAATCCCACATCCATTTAAATAGACCCTGGCATAAATGAAGAAGTTGGTGCCAGCTCTGTAAGCTCTGTGAGACAGGGACCATCATTTTATCTGGCATTTACACAGTCCCCATCACTGCAACAACCTGGACAACAACTGAATCTTTTCTATACACTTTTAAATGGTCTGGTTATTATTAGTCAGGTAACAACAAACATTAATAGCAAAAATTTCAATAACTTTCAAGATGAAACAAACCAGTGGAGCCGGTGGTTCCTATTTCTTACTGTGAAGTTAAGTTCATTTCTAGCCACTATTTCTTTTTTCTTCTCAAATGTAACTTAATTCAAAAGAGGATGGCATTGATTACTCCCCAAGCGCCTTTATTTTGTCTGTGCCTGATGCCTGCAGGAGTCTCCCATGGTGCTATAATGGTGTATAGAGGACTATTTAGGTGAGTTAGTGCTTTTCCAGGTTGCAGCTTCAGTCCCAGATTTCTTGCAAAGTGTTCTAACTCCATGGGGAGCTGCACAGAGAGGCACAGCAAACACAGCATCACAAGGGGAAATCACCCTCTTCTTCACAGCGAGAGCAGATGAGAAGGACTTTAAAAAGTGTCTTTTCTCTGGACAAACCTGGAAAAAGTAATTCTGAGGATGTCTGAGACACATGTACCTCCTCCAAACAAAAGTGCCTGAATAACAACAAGTGTTTTTAGTCCCAAACCCCCAAGAAATTTACATCACTACTAGCTATGTATAGGTCTTTCAAAGAAGCCATGCAACGGTTGGAGGTTGGTTCACAGGCTGATGCAGAACTTCATCCTCAGTAAATGACAGCAGGCCCCTTGGGAGAGGTTAGTACTGTCATCATCATCACCATCACCTTTTAGTTGTGACAAAATGAGACAGATTACTTCAGTGACCTAGCCCAACAGAGTCATGGTGTTCATAAGGGAACATAGCAGCACACAACACCTGGGGGCATAAAGAAGTGACTTTCAAAAAAAGCGCTGGAATTTGAAATGGTTCCTGTGCGAATAACATATTGCATCAGTGACACTTTGTTCTGGTACTTAATTTCCTGGCAACATTTACCACACAATTTTTGTTCCCTGGCAATAACTAACAGCACTACCTGTGCTGTTGCAGATGATTCAGTGGTTTATACATCTTCTTACAAGAAAGTAATTTGTTTTCTCAATGGGATGTATTTGCCAGAGATTTTCAACTGTCCAAACAACCCCCTCCCTTGCTCATGACCTCACCGCCATGTACCCATTAGGCTGCTTTCCAGCCCAGAAAGACCATGGTGACATTCATTGCTGAGTGCTGGCCTGTGCTCCTGTGATGAAGAGCTAAGTTGAAGTTGGCCTGAGAGAGAAGCAGTCAGCTTGGAGGAGTTTAGCATCAGAAATGTTTGTATCAGCTATTTCTGTGAACTAATGCGAAAGCAGGGCTGGCTGGGTCAGTGTTTGGCAGACAACATGAAGAGGAGGGTGAGGAACATGGGGTGCTTTGCTTGTCCTTTTACATCCATCTATGAAATAAATGAGATGCTTGCTCTGGCCAGAATCTTCTCCTGGGGACAGGGAGACAGGGCAAAGAAAGTAAGAAAGCTGTAGCTCTTAATCTGCTGCATTTGTGTTACAACATATGCTCTGTGCCTGCAGCTCACACAAAAGTGGAACAAATCCTCTCAGGGCAGCCCTGCAGCATGTGGAGAGGACATGGGACACCTTCCTCACTGGCCATGTGCCTGGCACTCAGCAAGAGCCATCCTAGGGCTGCATGTGCCCACAGGGTGGAGAGCACTGGAAGTATAACACATTTTTGAGAGGGTCTTGTACAAAACCCTTCCAAAACAGACTGTGCCTTTCCAGTACCACCACCGGCTTTATCCCCACCATAGTTTTTTTGATTAAAGGGTTGATCTGGAGAAAACACATCTCTGTTAAAGCTGAAACAATTTTCCATTTGGATAAATCTCCTCATGGAAAAGTGTTTTTTGGGAAGGGGGAAGGAGAAGAAAATGTTTGGAAATGGTCAAGGAATCCTACACCTGTGATTTCTGAACAATAAATCCATTTTCTACTTCAAAAGAATATTTATTGTTTTAAAAATATATAATATTGAAAAATATGTTTACTCTAGAGAATATTAATGATAAAATTAATTATTTGCAAGCAAGCAAACATGAGGGTTTTTTATGCTTCTTAGTTAAAGAAGCATCTTTTCTATCTATAATCGTGTTGCAGAACATTTTTACTGGTTTTGGCTTTTAGTCCTGGTGTAGGAAGGGCAAAGAAAATGTCAGAATCCCTGTGAATCACAGGGACTGAAGAGAACATTTTCCCACACAGCTCTATGATCAAAACCTTCAGATGCCAACAAATCACTGATTAGGCTTTCCTGCTCTTGAGCAGGGATCACCATGTTGCACAGCATTTCAGGATAGAGCAGAAAGCACCTCTCATCATATTGTTAAAGATGTTTTTCCACACACAGAACAAGTATGTTCCCAAGATATCTCAAGTGAAAGACTCCAAAATAAAGAGCGAAAATAACTGTAGTAACCTCTGACTCTCAACCTCTGTGACTTGAGTCTTCAGATGTCATGAAACTGGCTTTAAAGCTGCATCAAAAATACATTCCGATATTAAACTTGCCTTCTTGATTATTTTGTAAATTCCTTTACTATTTTCAAGCTTTTCAGTATCCGTGCCAGCACCAGAAATTTATCTCATCATGCGTGAGAGCTGAGAGCCCAAGCAGGGTGAGCTGCACAGGGACACTTGCAGGGGGAGGTGGGGCAGAGGGGGCCTCTGAGCACAGCTCTGTAGCAGTTGCCATTGTTTAGGCACTGAACACTCCCTCTGAAAACATCAACAGGCAGCCTTCTGAAAGTTCATGCCTCAGGGTATCTCCCAGAGGTACCAACACCTGAAGATGGAAGAATGAAGAGACCTGCAGCAGAGGATAGGCCTGCAAGGGCAGTGCTCCCAGCTCTTTCCTGCATCCCATCTCACTCGTGAACAAAGAAGTCTTTGGCCAGAGTAAGTTTGATATCGGTGAAAAATGGGTCACAACAGAGAATATCAAGCCAGGTGTTTGCTCTGGGTTTTATTATGAAAGGCTGGAAGTAAGATTCATTCAGCTCTAATCAAGCTATGAGAAAAAAAAGAGAACAAGGGAAGCCTGGAACCTCTGAAAGTCTGCCTTATCTCAGTGATTTCATCTTCAGCCAGAAGAGACCAGAGCTGTGGGGACCCCTATTGGATCTCGGGTGATTTTAGTGGTGTTCATTATACAAACACTACATGAATGTGATTCACTTCTGCAGGAAAGCTGGCTTAAGCGTTTACAAAAAAATAAAATCTCACAAGCATTTCACCAGCACCCAAATCTTATTTCTGTTGCCACAACAGTCTGCTAGCCTGTAACTTTTTTCAAGGCCATCTCAGGGCCTGACAGTCTAAAGATCAGATCTTCCTTCCCTCTTTCTGTTACACACAAAGATAAAAGATGCTGATAGCCTTTCATGTACTAGGATAAAGGATAGCTGACAGAGAAAGTGTGGAACCACGGGAAAAAGCGAGGGCACTGCTTTTGTAAAGGGACACGTTATTTGGCAGTTTGCTGAGGCTTGCTGTTACTGTTTTTGAGTCACTGTCCTTTGTCTCTTCAGCCCTGGAGAGAAGAAGAAAAGAGCAAAAATGTAGCAGTTGCTGTTTAAAAAAGAGCTACAATTTACTGAAATGTAGCATGGTTACTCAGCTTCATTTTTAATTAAGTTCCAGATCCAGGAAATCCATTCATCACAATTCTGGAATGCTGGAAAGCTCACTGAGGAACTACAAAGGGCAGGTAAAGCAAAGCATTTAAAATAGTTACAGATGAGCTGATAAGAGGCTCAAAGAAACAGTTAAATTTGTGTGCAGATAACTCAACCACAGTATCTGGAATGTATAAACATAGCAGGTTTTTTGGTTTGTTTTTTTTTTTTTTTCTGGCCTTAAAATTTGATCCAAGCCTGGGAGTTAAAAAGTCCCATTTTGTGTAATCAGGTTCTGGTTGAACATGATTGCTGAATTATTTTAAATTGAAGACACATGTCTGGATGTGGAGTTCTGTATATTATTCCAGGATGGTGTCCATTAGGTCTTATCCACAGGGGCTATCTTCATTCCTTATGCATCAGGATTAGCAAAAGGTGAATCATGAATATGGAGACAGTGAAAAGAATGTGGTACTAGTTAAAGGGTGATTTTGGAAATTATCTTGCATGCATTATTCAAAACTTTTCAGTCTCTATTGCAGAGAGTCCCTATGGCTGTTTAAAAGTGTTATTTTAAAAAATGATCATACAAGGCATTTGCATTCTTTCATTTTGAGTCTTGAATTTAGCAGTGAACCAACATTTGCCTTAACCCCTTGTCAGTCCTAAAGCTTTCTCAAGAGTATGAGATGCTCATCTAATAGTTGTGTTGCCATATGCTGTCCTTCCATAATAGATCTGCCCCTGACCTCTGTGTTTCTATATCGCTTCTTCTACTGGCAGACAGACCATTACGTAAATTGAAACATATTTTCATGGATATTCCCAGTGGTAAGAGAGTATTGTCTCACTAGCTCCATGGAGAAAACAGTGTAAATCCAAAGCTGAGCAGCTCACCTATCCATATGGTAGGTGAAAAGAAGCATCCTAACAGCATTTGCTGTCGGCAGTGATGCCTCCTGGATTACTGAATGCAAGTTCTGAGGCTGGTTTTTTTTTCTTTCTGGGCTGTCCAAACGCTTGAGTGGCTTTCTGACAGCCTCAGGAGTGGACTGGGTGCTTTTTAGGCCCTTTGCAGTCATGTACCATAGATCAATCACTACAGGATGCTTCTGCCCCCATCTTTTTCCTACTGCCTTCCCTACACTGAAATCCTGCAGGAAAAAAGTCTCACAGTCTTTTGTCCACCAGAATTTTTTAATTCAAATAGTGGTTTTTTTCTTTTTTAACCCAAACAAAATTGTCAAAAATAACAAACTACTATTCACATATTTCAGTTTTCCCATATTTGTAATGGGAATCTTATCTATTCCTCAATCAAAACTATTTGAAAAATCACATCACCCAGCTTCTTCACAAGGGAAAACACTTCTGTTGGTATGGGGAAGCCTTGATGAGAAAGTCAACAGTGATTCTGATATAATATTTCACAAAGATTGAAAGGCATCTCAAAGTCTGCAGAGATGAAAAGGCCACAAAACGGAAAAGCTGTACTCCTTGCAAAACATCTTGCTCAGTTTTCAGTCCAGGAAAGAAGAGAATTTGCTGTACAGATGGGCTTTCTGATTGAGTCACGATGGCATCTCCATACACTGCCTCCTTCCCTCCCTCCTTCCCTCCCTGCTTAGGGAGGGAGAATCTGCTGGGCTTTAAATCTTTCTCAGCCAGGAGAAATTCTGAGAGGAGGAAAACAGCTGGGAAACACATCCATGCCTCCTGCAAAGGTATGCACCTTAAATATTACTGTGAGGCGCAGCATCATTTTCCAAAAATCTCTCACTCTCTTAAAAGACACACAACCTATTGTTCTGAGCTGAGCAAAGGTGGAGCTGGCAGCCAGCATGTCTGAGGTCATTGAACAAATGGGTGTAATGAAGTAGTCATGGCTAATATGTGTTATAAGCTTAATACGAACCTGAAAATCCCACAGAGGAGGCATAATATATTTTAGAAAGGATACTGCAGTAATGATTCTACATCGTACAGCTTACAATAGTGCTTAACTGTTTTGAGCTGTTGTCATGATGTTATTTTAGGGATTTTCATTACAGTAGATAGTTACATTAAAATTGCATTAAAGTAGGTAGTTGCCAAACTTTGCTGATGCCTTACTGAGACACACACAGAAGACACGTGTGAAAGCACTTCCTTCCCCTGCCACACACAAGTGGGTAATTTACAATATGGCTGGAGGTGACAGCTATAATTAGATTTCTTTCTACGAGCTCATTCTGATGACTAACCTTGGGCTGCAAAGAGTGGGACACCCAGTTGCCTACTGCTTAGAACAAGGGTCCAAGAACAGCCTTTTTTTTCTGGTGTAGTTATAAAAGCAGGTAAATATTATCTTATCTCTGCAAGTTAGGAAAGTGGGACCCACAGGCATAATTTGTCTTGGAGAACACTATCAGTCTTATAGAGGTAGAAACAGGACAAAATCAGAGTCCCAGGACATGACTCAGTCTGTCTGACTCCGCTGTTTCTTTGGCTCTATTCTTCTCCTACTGTAACCTTTTACCACATCGCTGAGCACCTTGTCAGCACCACTCAATGTACTTTTGGGAAGACATGGGAAAAAGACACTGGGTAGCTTTCCCAAGGCCTGGCTACCAAAGAGCTTTGATGCATAAATTCCCTTAATCATGCTTGCATCATGCTCTGAGTCACTGTGGCTCTCCAAAGGCTGGCTCTGCCCATCCCTAAGGTGGATGGACTCCCAAGTTTTTCTCATTGCCTGCCTGTTTTCTTTCCAGGACAATTCCCCAAAGACCTGCATTTTATCCTCCACCAATTTTAATCCTTGAAGTTTCAGAGCCACGCTATGCTGAAAACTCCCAAACAAACCAAGAAAAAAATCTTGCAAAATAATACCAGACTTTGCTTAAACAAGAAAGGGTTTATGCCAGTAGCTAAACAGGAAGGGAACAAAATACAGTTTAATACATTAGGCTACAGCATTAGTAGTTTTTTATATTGAAATAGATGAGTATTTCCACAGGGTCCAAGTGTACTGACTGACTGAAGATGGATGAGTTTAAGGGAGCAGAGCTGACAAGTTCACTGTTCAAAATTGAAATATGAGACAAGCAAGTGAAGAGGAACATGAACAAACAGGGCACATATCCCAGTTTCTCATCTGGGCTGGGAACAAAGGAGTCTGTCTCTCAGTAGGATGGTGCTATTGGAAGAGCAACTGCTGACACTCCCACGGTCCAGCCAGGGTGCCCAAAGCTCATCCCCTGTGCTTCTTGTATATGGATAAACAAGAGAAGGAGTATCATATATATTCATACTCTCATATATATATATGAATGTGGGCATGCGTATGGATGTATTTATACACATATAGAGAGTACAACTATATTATTTAACTGAGATAGATTCTCCAGCTGCTTTGTTTGGAACAGCAGATCCATCACCATAGATCCAACTACCCTGACAGACTTAGAAATAAATTTTAATCTGCACCTTAAAAACATTGAATATGCCTCTTTGAAAGAAATTTGCCCTTTGTTGGGCTGAATGACATTGTAAAAGGGAACTATATCTCTTTCATTCAAAAAAACTCAAACCCAAGCAGGCCTTATCAATGGATTGTAACTGTTTATTAACCTGATTTCTAGCATCCTTTTTGCAAGGGAAGTTGGAAATCCACTCCATGTGAAGCAAACATCTTTGAAATTGTAATGTCTTATATCTTGTTTGTATGCTTCTGATATATATTCTATGAAAGTTTTCTTTTTTTGCCAGTTTTATCCTCAGCTAACTCCCGCCTTGCTAACAAGCAGCATCATTTTATGCTACTAGCAACACATACATATTTTCACCTGGGAATGAGGTCCAATTACCATATAAAGGAGCAGGAACTGCATGACACTGGCTGCATTCAAACTGCCTGCAATTGCTGTCCAAGATGCAGCCCCTTCTCTCTGTTGATTGTTTTGGTCCAACCCCTCTCCGGCCAGGTAAGTGACCTTAGGTGCCACAGCATCAGGGGTTGAACAACTGGACAGTCTCAGTGCAGGTCTACAGTGCTTCTCTCCCCCTGAAAAAATCCTTAGCCAAGATTGTCCCAGTTCACTTTGCCTGGCTTCCCAGGTGTCCTCTGGGCACAAAGAACACCAGAAAATCTGCGCTGCATTGGCCATCATTTCTTCTGGGAAATTATACTATATCTCCTCACCAAGAGTCAGAAAATGTGTAAAAACAATTTCAAGAGATATCATCACCTTAGTGACAGCCTTATAAAGTCCTGTACCTGTTGGTTTGGGGACGTTTGATACATATCCTTGCATGGTTTGAGCTGCAGATGTACAAGTGTGACCTAGATATGAGCTTAATTTGGTGACACACAGCATAGGTGACAACAACATACACGTCTGTGTGGAAGGTAGGAATAAGTACTGCTTATGGAAAAGAGGGTTTATAGGATTCACACACACACACACACACACACACACACACACACACACATATACACACACATATGTATATATATATATATATACATATGTATATATATATGCTGTTCAGAAAGGCAATGAAGTTGCTAATTATTTCAATAACAGTCTCAGCTTCTGAAACATCATCACCTGTGGAGATTAGGTCCTTTTTTACAGACTAGCCCATGGCTGCTCCTGTTCTTTGCTGTTCCTGCTCTTTCACTGGGGAAAAAAAAAAAAAAAAAAAGGCAGGGTTCTGTACCCTCACAAGTCAGGCAGAATGACAAGGGAATAGGAAACACAGGGAGAATAAATAGAAGAAACCAGTAAGCAAAACAGGATATATGGTACTGCAGAAAGTTATAAGAATTTCTGCATTATCCATCAGCTATGTCACAGTCTTTCTAAATTAAAAATGTTCAAGTCTAGGAGCAGCTCATTACCATCCCTGTAAGAAACTCTTATACAGCAGATAGTAGAACAGTGTGAAATGTTACATCCTGAGGTTATTTTGTTTAGAAAAAATCCTTCTCATCATTTGGCTGTGTTACACTGAGCTCTACAAAATTAGGGTAGCAAGAATAAAATGTAGACAAGCTTCATAGCAGCTCCTGTCCTGTGAAGTCTCTGGAGAATTCGGACGCAGCAGGACAGTGTGGAGTGACGTGAAGATTTTCTCTTGCATGCAGTGAAGGCCATTGCTGAAGTCTATTAAAATCCAATGACTTTTGTTTCACTATGGCTTAAACCCAGTCCCAACCTCCTCCCTGTGCTCCTGCAGATTACTGCAGGTAGCACATCTGCCAGTGGGTCTCCTGCCTTAAGTGTCGGATACCCTTGCCCTTCATTTTGAGAACTCCATATGCTGCTAACAAAAAGAGCTAGCTCTGGAGAATGAGTGTATGTGTTTTGTCTAAAGGCTAAAATTGTTTAATTAGAGTTGGGGAATCCAGCAGTAATCCAGACAGGATCTGGCTCTGGGCATACTGAAGACCCTGTAGAAAATCTGAGAATACATTGTCCACCTTCTCTCAAATATGAGAAACACAAGTCCTAATTTGTATGGTCAGGCCTGTAGAAAAATATTTACACTGCAGATACAAGAGGAGAACTCTTCAGTCCTAAACGATTTAGCTATGCTGGCAAAAACAAAAGGGGGGGAAAACCCATCTTACAAATGTGGTAAACAATGAAGCCAACAAAATGCTGCCTTTTGCCAGTGTAAATTAAGTCATCCCAAGAGGTGGTCTAAATATGCAAGCAGAAAAACCCCTTTTGCCAGTATAAGCTGTGTCTCCACAGGGGACCTTTGCTGCTTTTGCTGGCAAAGCTTTTAATGTGCAAACCAGAGTTGCTGATACTGCCTTGTAAGCACAACTGATAAAAAAAATGTACATTTATAATTCCTTTTGTCTGTCTGAAGTGGTCATTTCCCCCCAGCAGCTGGACGCTGGTGAGGTGCATACACATGGATGAGGATTTGGGTAAAGTGGCCATAGGGAGAGCACTATAACAGAGCAGGAAAATCCCAAACTGTGAATGAAATGATAAACCACTGGTCATGCTAACCAATTATTCAGGTGTTGTTTAACAGGATTTGTGTAGTTGAGCTCAGTCATAAAATTATAGCTGCTGGTGTAAATGTATCAGTGTGCTGTCCCACTGGTGATATGGTTATGCCTTTATGGAAACACCACAAGTGTTGTCATCTGAGGGGCAAAATTTCTTTGTCTGACTGGATAAATTGATGAAAAAACTCTGCTTGATTAACCACAAAAGCCTAATCTTCCATTACTTTTCCCTTGTGTACTCATATACTTATCTCTACCTGGATAAGGATGTCAGGGGCTGCTCTTGTTTCAACATAACGTGACTGCAGAGGTGATGACAGACATGTAAAAGCCAGGTCTGATTTTGTAAAGCAGAATCCTCACCTCTCTGCTTAATCTAGAGCACCTAAAAAAGCTTAAAAAGAAAAAAAAATATTGGTCTTTTGAGAAAACTCTCTTATTTACCTATCACAAGATGGGAGCTGTCCTACAGGGCTGATCCTCAAACTTCTGGGGAGAACTGTGCTCCAAGTCTTGCTTAGCCTGTGCAAAAAGAGCCAGATGAATGTAAGAACAAAAGGTAGGTTTGAGCCCAGATCTAGACTAACTTATAACAGTAAGTTCACTAATACATAAAATATAACATTTAGACACATAATATATATAGCATACATTTTTCTATATCCACTAATTGCGTTGCAAGGAAGTTTTGTGGAAACTGTAACCTTCACATAGTCTAGATAGCTTAAAATTTCAAAGATCTTTCCTCTAGCCCCTGGACAGGAGACAGGAGAGTTCCTTCTGGTTATGAGGGGGCAATGCTCAAATGGCAATGCTCATGAGCAAATATTTAGCAGCCGGACTACCTGACTACTTGACCAAAATACAAATATTTAGTAGCCTGATTATGGTAAAACATCAGCAGATGCTAAGTACTTTCTCTTGAACATCCAAAAAAACAAAATAAAGAGGAAACAAACTAAATAACATTTCCACTCCCACTAAACTAAGCTAGGTTGAATGGGTGAGTTGAGCCAGAATAGAATCCAGCCCAGAGTGATAGTGAGAAAAAAAGAGTGTAATGGGAACACAGAAACAAAGATGCAGGCCCCTCATGTACCTGTTGAGGAAAAGGAGGTGGCAGTATCGTGCATGTGTCTTTGTTGGCATAACAGGCACAGAGAAGGGAGCTGTGTCTGCATCAGGTGATAATATTCAGTTGTAACCAATTTATTTACCATATATCAGTTTCCATGCAGGAAGTTATTAATTTTGACGATGCCCAGCAGTGATATAGCATTTTGCCTCTTCAGAGTCGTACACGTGTGATAAGCAGGTGTGAGCAATTTGCCATTGTAGTGGGTGTCTGGAGCTAGAGCCATTCTTTCTGTTTCAGCTGAAATGGGTTGCCTGCCTACATTAAACACTGCAGTAATAATCACGCCTCCTTTTTTAACTCAGGTTTGGTTGATAACCTGTAAGAACCATCTGTACATTTGAGATTCAGTGTGTGGAAGCCAGGGATTGTGGATGATGGGTTAGTGGTCTTGGATGTCCTCTGCATTTTGTGTAGCCAAGGGGGTCCCCTTGGCTGCTCTGTAAAGGCCAATGTCACTCTTCTGCATCTTGTACTCTTGGGCTCTGCCTCATGCTACCCAAGGTACCCCTGGAAAGCGCCACAGAGCACACATGAGAGTGTCCCTGGACCTCCTGTTTGGGGAAACCAAGGACAGCGCAAACCATCTCAAACTAAAATAGTGAGCAGCACAGTTTCAGCTCTTGTTCTGCCTCTGTCTCTGCTCCCAGATGCCCACGTGTCCATGCAAGGGAGCATCTCTCCTTGCCACACACCTCATTCCCAGGAGCACCACAGTGATGGAGCAGGTGGTCACCATCAGGAGCCTCAGGCAAAGCAGCGCTTAAGAGCTGCAGAAGAAGCACACCAAGGAGGGAGCCTTGTGCCACTGCCTTGCCAAAGCAAGAAAGCATCTTCCCACTTCTGGAAGCATCTGCCCACAACTGAGAAGACTCTGAAGGGCTTGATGTTAGACTATTTTTATTTTATAAAATATGCAGTAATTTTTTATAAAAACTGCTGTTTGGAAAAATGAATCTCAAATGTAGATGAGATTTTTGCCTCACTTCTGCTTGACTGCACCTCTGCTCACTGTGACGCAGAAGAGATGACTTCTGATGTAAAGCTACACATTTCATCTTCATGGTATCAAGATTTGGTCCTGGAGATTGGCAAGTCTGTCCACAGATGCATAGAAAAAGACCCCTAAAAAGGCTCATGGCATGAAAGAGTTAAACCCAGAATGAAAAGAAAGATCGAGTAGATCCCTATTCCTTTTACATTTAAAATATAGAAAATAGTGTCTTGAACATAGAGCATTTATGTTAGAACTAAGGGCAGGTATTTAGATTTATTCTAGCTCACTGTCCATTAGCTACATAAAATAAATATGAAATATTTTAGTCCAATGTATTTAAAAGCCCTATTACCATGTAATCTCCCTTCCAAGGAAATGTAAAGCATCTCCAGAGGCCACATAGGGGTGTCAAAGCAGTCTAATGCAATGAGGCTGCTCAGGGTTTTGAAGCACCCCCAGGTCTCTCCCCAGCACTGAGTGCTGTTTCTGTGTGGCTTCACTTTCTTGATTGCCTGATGTCAGGAAAAAAACCTCCAAAATTGCCACTCTCTGATATGTGCTGGTGTATATAAAATGCCTTTGCCAGGGCATGGTATAAACAACTAATGGTAAATGCATGCATATACCAGGGCTCAAGCCCTAGGTATACACCTGCATTTACCATTAGTTGCTCTCTTAATAATAAATTATTGAAGACATATTTCCTTTAATGTTTACCTAAAGAGGGAGCAGCTAAGAAAAGCTGCATACACTGAATTCAAGAAGGGGATATTTCTTTCCTACTATAAACAGAACTGATTATAAAACCAGAATGCAAACTGAGCTCCTTCCCCTTCAGTTTTGTATGAGGTTACATTTCTTTGCAATACTCCAGTTTCTTCGCTTTTTTACTGCATTCCAACTCAGGGAGATATAAACCAAAGCAAACAAAGTACCCCCCAAAGGAGTCTCTCCCCCTTAAGCAGGACTTCTATTTTTAATTCTCTACAGCTTTTAAAACATTTGAATGGGAAGCCTCCATCAGTCTTTGGTGGAAAAGAATTCCTGCTGGTCTCTCAGGACGTCCACTCCAGATAATCTCAACTGGCAGCTGGATATAAGACCGGTATCTCTTCTCAGAGGGGTTCCTTGCAGTTGCATTTCAGCACTTTCCACCTTTGCAAAGAAATCCTTTAAACAGTCATATTTTCCTCTCTCAAAGACAAATTAGGAAATTTTTTTTAAAAAGAAAGAAAGCTTTAAAAAAAAAAATACCACCTTGCTTGTTGCCACTGAATCTTCCACATTTTGCTGATGCCTTTTCCTAAAGCATGATCTCAGCAAAACCCTGCACTGATGTTGCTCTGGACAACAGCAGGAATGCAAGCCGGCACCCATGATAGGAGGTCTGACACTGTCTTTACCCAGCACATCGCCAAAAAATTTTGTTTGCCACATTTCATTTGCCTCACAAGACAGAAGAAAGCTGCAAGAAACTGAAATAATATTCTCTATTTCCAGCAACAGAGAAACAGAGTGGGAAAAAATTTTAAACATGCCTGAAGTGTTTACAGGACGGCTCCTTTAAAAAGCTTAAGCTCAAGCAATTTATCTGTCTTTCCAAGAATTTCAAGGCAGGAACTACCTCCTCATGATCCCCAAGGAAGGAACCAATTGCTTATCAAGAGTGAAAATGTGACTGAAATGTGATAGCAAAAAACAAAGAGGTATCTAATAAATTAGAAATTCTTTCTTGAGCCTACAGAGTGCAGTCTGCTCGGAGTCTGGTTTAATCTGCTGCCATAAATAAATCCATTGAGGGAATTTTCCATAAGTTTTATCAGGCAGCAAAATTCTGAAAGTCACATCACTGCACACTGCATGATGCCTCTGGCAGATTCCACCTGGTTAATATTTATGCTGCAATCACCAGTGACTCCTTGAAACCTTTAGGGTAATATCGCCACAAAAAAAGAGCCCCAGAGCTCCTGCAGATGGGCTATCATCATAAATTCACCCAAAAGTGGAAACTCAAATAACAGATGTGTGTTTATAAACACAGAAAATAAAGCAAATTACTCAGTATGCTTTCAAAATGCTTAGAGCTGCAAGATAACCTCTCACACAAAAGTCCATATTCGCACTTGACCACACCAAGATAGCTTTCCAGCATACCTGGGAATTTGGGTTGCAATTGTTATTACCGAGAGGCAAATTCTTGACTGGATGTTGCTCTATGGAATGGTCTCTGGATGATTAACACCACCATTTACCTCCCTGAAGCAACAGTTGTTTCTTATTCCCAAACTATGAGTGCATGGAGGCATGTGGAGAGATTGGGTCAGATGTGGCAGCAGCTGTTGACAAAAACTTTATTTTTTAGACACATCTCTGCCTTGAAATATGCTCAGTGCCAAAAGGCAGAGGAGGGGTTAAAAGCTCTCCCCCACCCCGCCTTATCTCTTCCACACTCTTATCTGTCCAACGGTCCATAATAAATCAGAGAAACTCTTCTTCCATCTGGCTCACTCTAAATTCCTCACTTCCACATGATTTGGGAACATTTTCCTGACCTTTTGTGGCTTTTCTGATATTGCGCAGAGCAAGAGGTTATAACCAGAGGTGTTTCAACTGGGTGGAGTTGTCAGAGATGCACCTCGCCTGACACCTCTCCTGGTCCTTGCTGTCTGCTGGTCTTTCTGCCTTTGAAAGGACGTGCCCGAGGAAGAAGCCCATGGGGAATGTCCAGCATGGATCTACTGCAGAGGGAGTGTTATAAGAAAATGCAAGGCTCCACTCAAGTTACTCCTGCTCTGAATCTAGTCCCTCATATCTGATTCATATAATTAAAAAACAAACAAACAGAAAAAAACCCATGGTTTTCAAGTTAGATAGTTTTCACCTCAATAAATATGACATGAGAGAGTATAACCTAGAAGGAAAAGATATGTGCTACTAGCAAAATTATTTCTAAAGACAAAACAAAGCAAAAAGGAAAAGAAAACCAACTCTACACCAACATATGGTATTTATACCTTTAATGGAATGAGCTTCATAATTTATTCTGGGGTTTACCTTTTCATGAACTCTGTCTTGTTCCTGCTCATGAAAGATTTTCTGGTGCTTCAGATATATTAAAAGCACATCATTTCTGTCTCCCTCCTCTCATTTCTGTGTCTTCACACATTGATATATTTTTCTTGTGCACATGGCACAGTAATAGCAGTAATACTCTTTGCTTCTGCTCTGCTTTTTGTCTTAGGATCTCGTGCCAAGACTTATAAAGCAAAGAGCCTGAAGTTGGGATTTTATATCTGAGGCCCTTAAACGACAGCCCAGATTTTGGAGGGCTGACTTCAAATGGGGTTGGTGGTGTGCAATGCCAGTGTTCAGGACACTCATTGCCAGGGTAAAGGTTCAGCTCTCTCAAGTCTAAAGTTGCCTGTGAAGGTCTTGCACCTGTGGCTGCTTCTGCATCACTGCACCAGTTCTTTGGATGCACAAGTTTTGGCCAGATTGACAGGCAGTCACTCGTGGCAGCCACAGCAGGGAACAAGGCCAGGCAGCAAGGCCGAACACCCAGTGTGGTTACACAACCTTCATCAAGTGCTTTGGGAAATTCACACTTCACAGCTGGGATTTGCGGGGGCTTCCAAATATTTTTCTCATGTTCAAGCACATTTTTACCTACCAAAGCTTTTGTACAGAGCACCTAATACCAACAGAAGACTTTTGCTGACCTATTTGAAATGCGTGGCTGTCACCCCAGCTTTGAAATACGGCCTTTTGGTCCCATAAATCCTGCAACTCTCCATCCCATCCCATCAAGAAAGACAGGATGAGCAACAATCTCCCATGGCAGTGGTGATAGCTGCCCTGGTGGCGCAGCCCAAGCTGGGATGCCCTACAGTGGGCCAGCGTGGGAAGGAGGAGGAACATGCTGCTCATGCCAGGAAAGGATGGGTGTCTGTAACCTGCCAGGGTTTATTTTTGTTTTCTTAACTGAAACAGCTCTGTTGGTATAAAACATGTGCTAAACCAGGCCCCAGCCTTCTAAGAAAATCCCAGCTCACATAGCCCCTATTTTATTTCACCATCCATCTCGTGTTACAGTTAATGGAAATAACATGTGATTTTCAAAGACAAACTTCTGCCCAACTTTTCCCGTGTATATATTTCCCTCAAACCTCTAGATTTTCATTGCATTCTCTCTTTTTTTTTTTTTGTATTATTGTTAAATGATTTCTATCATTTAATGTCAATTTGTCCTGTTTACTCAATGTTCTCACCAAAGGAAAATGGAAATATGCATATACTAAAAGAGAACCTTGGGTGCTTATCTCATTGCAAAAATATTGGGTTTTTTTTAGGAAAGTGTGGTTCTGATAGAGTCGCTTATTCTGCCAACATTCTCTTCCACTTTTTCTATTTCCCTTTTCATCTCTGTTTTTCCCTGCTCTATGCTTTGCATATTTTATTGAGAAAACAAACATACTTCACAGTCCAAAGACTGGATAGGATGCGTTCATATGAGAAAACTTCAGAGCATGTGTAGTTTATTTTTTGTGTAATTGATTTTGTAGTAGATAGAAGTTGTGGTATAAACTAACAGGATAATGGTTTTGATCAGTTTCCAATGCTTAATTACAAGCCTGCTATAACTAATTTCCTTCATGTGCTCGCAGCTGCTATGCTTTTGTCATTGGCTTATTTTTCTTTGAAAATCTGAAAAGCATCAAGTTTTTTCTGTGAAAGTCGTCTGCCCTGATTGACTCCTGCAAACGCCTCATTACCACAGTCATTCTGCAAAGCTGCAGAGCTGTTTCAAACCTTGCATTCAAATAATTTCTCTTCTTTTTTTCTTTTTAAGGAGGGAAAAGTGCTCTTTTGAAACACTGTGGAATATATCTGACATGAGACCAGTTTGCTTTACAATAGAAACAGACTTGTGGGAAGCACAGCAGAATTTACTGGGCTGCCTGCACCACTCATTTGTAAACAATATGTGTTTTGAAAGAAAGCACTGGATGATGTTGGGGTGTTTGTCTGTTTGTTTGTTTTTACAGAGATACATGATATGGCCCCTTAAGCACTTTATTTTAATAGGGAAATCTACTCAGTGAAATCTCCACCTTTTTGGTTTTGTTTTTTTTTTGTTTGTTTGTTTGTTTGTGTTTTGAAACTTTGTAACTCATTAGCAGCTATGCTAATATATTACAAAGCATAAAGGGTGGTAGTATCACACCAATATCATGGGGAACACCTGCAGAAGCTCGGGGCAAAACTGATAACCTTAACTTACCCCCAAATTTCATAGATGTGCTGTTCTGTGTGGGAGATGAGGATTGAATCAATGTTTAGTTGGTGTCTTTGGGCCTCTCCCATGGCAGATCAATACAATACCCACCCTGCTCACTCAGTGTGGGTTATGGTTGAAGGGTCAGGCTGGGTAAACTCTGCACCAGGGCAGGATTGGGCAGAATAGGACCCACAGATGTATCCCCTCAATTTTTTCTTGGTACCATCCTGTCTTTTTTGTCTCAGGCTAAGGTGATCCCTCCCTTATTGGTTCCAATAAAACCTAAATTCAGCTTATTCTCATGTGGATGTTCAGCCCTCAGTATTGTTAGATGCTCCTTAGTAAATCTTAAGGCACTTGAAATAATACAGTCAAATGAGAACTAAGACTGCTTGATGGGTTTAAGAGCCATCAGTCCTTATTTTAGAATAGGCAGCTAAATCAGGGATGGAAAGGTAACATATATCTCTATCTTCTAATGTTAATGAAGACAACATTTTATATCAACAATTGCAAGCAAATGCAAATGTATGTAGATTGTTTACTTAGACAAGAGATTTCATACATTTATCTCTGCATTCCTCCTTCTTCCCCTATCTTTTCACCCAGGAAGAGATACTATTGTTATTCTAGTCATCTTTCTCTTGATTTTATTACCTAACAGAGCCATAAAAATGACAAGAAAATGGATTTTTCAGACAAGAGTCTCCTGTTCCTAGTGTAATTTCACATTGAGCTACAGATAGTGACAACATCAGGCAGTTTATACATTTCTCCTTTAATTGTACACCACAGCCCCATTTTTAGTGAGGTACTCACCACTACATAATTAAGAAAGTGTTTAAAGTGTCTTAGGTGCTTGATGTGCAAAGAATTGCAAGCATGAGGCAGCCATTGCTGGAGATGCTGTGCTGGGTTGAGCCTGAGTCTTTGCAGAGCCAGGGGTTCAGCCTGGGTGCTGAGAGGGGCACCAAAAATGACAAAGAGATGCAAAGGGGTAGCAGAGACCAGCCCTCGTCACAAAGCCACCAGTCAGCACATGTCTGTGGGAGGTTCTGTGCCAGAGAGACACAGCAGAGGGTTTTTGCAAGGGTCTGGCAGATTTGGGCTGAGGATGGAGATTTCACCAGGGGTCTTGCTCAGAGCCCCACACAGCCCCTCACAATAAGCCTGGTTCAGCTGAAATGTAGGTAAAAGCTGAGAGCCAAGCGTGTTACCTCGCGACCACGGGAGTATTAGAAGACTCAGAAGGAAACTGGTAAACTGTGCTCATTGTCTCAATGCTGAGGCTATTTTGATTTTTTTAACAGGACAAAAATTCATCTCATTTTACTAAACAAAACCAAACACATTCACAATTTGGCCTTTTCTTTGGAAGATTTTGTCTAATATTTCTGTGCTATGCAAGGGGATTTGAATACCTCACACCCCATGGTTTTCTCTCCCTGGGGCAGCTCTGCAAATCCCAGCATAAATCAAAATAGCTAGCAGTAAAACATCAATGAGCAGATTTGCCTGGTGGTCTGCTAAAGGCTCCTGCCACAAGAAGGATCAGAGCTGGGCTGGGGAAGGAGGCAGTCAGGGGTTTTTTGGTGCGGCTGGGTGCTGATGGATGTGGCGTTTGTCAGGGCAAGGGCACAGCAGAAGGGGGAAAAAGGAGGAGAAGAAAGGTCCATCTCGAAGAATGACTGAGAAGCACCACTCCCCTGGGAAAAATATTTCTTACATAATAAATATTGTGATTGATTTGGAGTAATGCTTAACAGATGTGGACAGAATATTCTCCCCTAAAATAAGATACTCTTAATTGAAACAATATTCCTTGTATCACTATCTGCAAATTTAAAGAGCTTATTTTAGCTTAGCAATAAAATAAGCTTAAGCAATGGGAAGGATAGCCATCTTCCCAAAATTTTTTCAGCAGCTACCTCTCATCTCTCAGAACTTTTTGTTTCATTAAGAAATTCTGCAGTCCGAAGCTGGTTTACAGGGAGCTCAGAGCTGTGGGTTATACTTATTTTCATAAAGGCTATCTTTTTTTTTTAGCATCTGACAATAAAAAAAGGACTAGTTCATTTCATATGCAAAGCAAAGGATTAACTGGGAGAGGAACATTAATAAATTTCTTTCCTTAAGAAAAGAGCCAGCAGAGCTGTGGTTTCGATTTGATTTAGCCGAACGCCATTGCCCCTTTCTTCAAAATACCCTGCACCCCCACCAGCTGGTATCACAAGGAGCATTGTTTGCAGGGAAAATCACATGCAGAATCGTATCTACAACTGGCTTGCATAATTACTCCATGTTTTCTCCAGAAGGGATCATCCTGTGGCAATAATTATGTCAAAAACATGCCCCGAAGAATAATATTTCAGGCAACTGCAGCCATCAAGCAAATACGCTGTATAATAATGTTATTTTTCCCCTCTGAAAGCTCTCACTCATATTTGTATCTTGCCTGCCTAAGACCTCCTCCAAGGGAAGCAGCAGATTGTTTGTAAGGATAGCACATCTATCAAAGCAGGGGTGGTGAAGCCGTCCTGGCCAGGCTCTCGCATCAGCCCCTGGCAGGTCTGGTTCAGATGCAGAGCTATGCTCGGACTTTGCCCCGAGCAAAAGATGCCACCTCTAATATACAGAACTGTCATGAATTTGTTTTTTGTCATAAATGAAGCATGGGTCTGTGCTTTAATTTTCCTCACTGCCCTCTGTCAGGTAATAACCATAAATATTGTCCTGAATCATTAAGTCACAACCTGAAATGTGATCCTGCCCAGTTCCCAATCAGACAGCCATCTGGAAGATGAAAGAAGTCTATTTTCATTTTAGAATGATCCAGACTCTAATTTGTAGTAACAGTCTTAACAGGCTGTTTCGGAGACATTAACCAGAGGCTGGTGGTGGTTGCTCTAGGAGGGGGCATTGTATGTGCTGCCTAAGGCATGTGTCGCAGGCAAAGTACCCCGCCACTGCTCTGAGCCTGCAGCCTCTGTGGCTCTTTATTCCAGCCCCCTGCTTCTAAATGGGCACAGGTTATGCATGCAGGGTGACTGGAAATATACAGTGTCGTAAAAAATGCCAACACGTTTGTAGGAGACAGAAAATAGTGTTTCCACAAAGCTAACAGTGGTACCACAGGTCGTATAAATGCCTCCTATCTTAGGGTTAATTCCATGCTGAAAGCAAATATTTTTTCTATGTATAAAAATGTATTTATACATACATATATCCTATGATTTTCTGGCTACTGAAAAAAGTGTTTTCACCATCAAAGCGCTCTTTTACTGCAAAAACAAAATAATTTTTCTCTGTTAGAAGCAAAGACAAAAAGTAATCGAGTGATTATGTGGCTGAGCAAAAGCAGTGTCAATCACGATCTTCTCATTACACGTCTGAAACCACTATCCCCTCCTGACCCATGATACCTTTCCTTAGCTAAGGACATCAAAG
This sequence comes from Motacilla alba alba, assembly GCF_015832195.1. Lineage (NCBI taxonomy): Eukaryota > Metazoa > Chordata > Aves > Passeriformes > Motacillidae > Motacilla > Motacilla alba. Next base: position 32,579,009 of record NC_052017.1, read on the forward strand.
ACCAGCTGGCCTGCGGTTGCCCAGGATGAAATGGGAAGCATGTGCATCGTCTCTCCCTGCCGAGACGCTGGAATGCTGCATTTCTCTGCTCCCCTGACAGCTGCAGGCTCAGGGGTTTCTGAGCAAGCCCCACCAGGACTCAATTTTCCCACTTGAGGGTGATGCAGTTGTTTGGGAGCATGGTGGATCCACTGATATATGTGTGCCGTTCTGCGACTAGGGTCTTAAATTTAAGCCATATTAGATGATTTCAGTACAAAATACTAAAAGGCTACAACCTTAACTCTGAAACTCAGATAATTTTGTCAGACGTCTTTTTGTCCTTTCTCCCTATTACTCCACAGCTCTTTCTCCCTCATTCCTAAACAGGGCTGAAAGCACCCTGATCAGTGCATCCTCATCCTTACTCCCTTGCTCTTTGCAAACTTGCCGGTTAAAGGTGGATGCTTAGGCAGGGAGATGTGAGTGCATCCAGCAGCAGACATCTCTCAAGCAGAAATTCAGAGTGGTGACCATTTGTCTGAGTCTCCTGTTTTCCTCGATGTTTTATCATCCTGGGCTATGTTTCCTTTAAGGCTTACAGAAAGCATTTGCTATAACAGATGTGTGTATCTAAATGAGCTTAGCCCAGAGATTTGGAAATGACCGCACAGGGGTCTCTTACAGGTAGAGATAACTGAATTAGCTTCCTTCTGAATAAGCCCTTCTATTTTTCTAAACTGCTGTGAGTTAGAAATGGTGCAGAGAGAAGATAAGGAGCAAAATAAATGCTGTTTGCCTGCATCTCTGCACTGCAGATATATGCTAAAGCTATTTTCTAGCAGGTAGGATTGAAGTGTGCTTTGCACAGAGAGGAGAACAGGAGGGTAAAATAAGGATTTCATCTTCTGAATGTTGTTGCTGAGGAAGATCTATACCCTGCATCCCCCAAAACAGCTTTAGCCACTGTGAGTGCCCTGCTCCCCAAAATGGGTGACTCTTTGAAGCCTTTGTGCCTCTGGGGCGACATTTCCTTTGTGCACACCACCATATGTATGGGTCTCCTACACATTTCCTATCAGACTGATGAGATATTGGTGTTTCCATCTAAATTTCACAACGGCAGGAAGTAAGACACTCTGGGTGCATTTCCCCATGCATCACTGCATGAGGCTTGCTGCAGCTATTATTTCCATCCCAGCAAGGCATTAGCTGGGGTCAGTCTCAGGCGCTCAGAGCTGCATGTGGCAAATGGAAATCTCCACTCTGAACCTGATACATTAACACACAAAACAGTCACATAGCAGGGGAAAGGAAATTCCTGACCAAGTTCCCACTCTCCTGATCAGAAAACGATCACTGGAAAAGTGAAATCCTGGATATACTGGCACAGAAGAGTTATTCATCCTGACCTCCACAGGGCTTACATTCAACCACGGAGGTGAAGATGTCAGTGGAAAATCCAGATTTGGCCCCCTATTTCTATGACAAAGACACTATTTTCCCTTCCCTATTGAAAAAGAAACATGTCTAAGTAGCAGCCACCAAAAATCCAGCAGGAGCACAAAGCACTGAAAGCTTTGCTAGTATTGTCTTTCCAAAAATATATAAAGGCAGCTCTTTTTCATTATTTTTAATTGTGAAAGCATCTACACTGTACTATTACAGTGCAATGGACTGAAAATAAAATCACAAGGATGATTTGGCATATCATACCATGTCTATTGAAAAATGTCCACTGCAACCCTTTGAAATCATTTGGTAAGTTTTTATTTTGCTATTTTAAAAGTCACATAATTTGGACAAAGCACAGTTGTGATAATAGGGAGCATGCTGGGTCTTTCTACATTCCACGGCTGTAATAATGAAGCCATTAAATTACTAGGTCAGAGGCCCCAATTCGCAAAGAAATAATACCAGTTTATTATTTCTAATCTTATTAAGTTAGAAAATTGTCTCGAGACGTAACATCAACCTGTAATGGCTGAAGTATTGATTATATTAACCCAATGCTCATGGATAATTCAAAGAGCCTGATTTCATCTAATTTCTGTAATTTTTAAAAGAGTCCAGCCCAATTTTTTATGGCAAACTAATCCAGAATTATTTCTATAAATAATGAAAATGTATTATAGGATTTGCCAGGAGTAAGCCAATAAAACATTCTGTGTGATGGCTAGTGGAGTTTTAATCCCTTTCTTCTTATTCTTTCTTGAATCATGAATCTTCTGAATCTTCTTTTTTTTTTTTCTTGTTTTCTTTTCTCCTTTTTTAAGTCTTCCATTGTTGTCCCTTTTGGCAATATAAACCTGCATATTACAGAAATATCCATGAATTTGCTTTGTTCACCTTCTAACTGAAATTGATAGGTTCTTTGAAGATTTTACCTAGATAAATATAACAAACCATATCATTTCAGCTCTGACAAGTTTGACTCTTCCCCAGTTTTGTACCACAGCTACACTAGCAAGGGAAATGGTGTAAAACTCCATGTCACTTGGTTCCCAGAAAAAAAAAAATTGAACTGTTTTAATTTGATCTAAAGTTTTTAAGAAATATCCAGTGGTGTATGCATGTGCACAAGTGATGCATGTACCCTTATTCTCACAGGCACACCTGGATGTGCTTCAAGGTCCATTAAGCTCAATGGGAATCTTTCCATTACTTCACTGAGCTTTGGATAAAGCCTTGGGGGTTGGTTGATTTTAAATATACATTTTTCTAGGGTTGTTTCTGATCTTTCCCACTGACCTCGCTCTGCACCACTTCCCCAGTTTCCATCCAGAAACCCCAGCTTGAGAAAAGCTGTGTTTGGGGATTTTTCCGTGCCTCCTTTTCTGCCTCCATCCCTGTGGCTTTCCTATCAAAGCACTACATGCATTAAGAAAATTAATGTGACTTAAGTTACTGAACCAACCTGAAGGCTAGTTCACTCAAAAATATTTCCTATAAGGATATTTATTAGCTCAGAAGACATGTGTGGGCAGAGCATGTTATTTAGTGACCTGTAATGCCCAAATAATGATCACAATAAATCAGTACTCATTACTATGTAAGGGAGGTCTGGATCGAGTGACTCAGTGGGTAATGAGGTCTAATTTAGTGCCATGGTATTATTTTACAGAGTATTTGGGGCAGGGGGCAGGGAAGCAGAGGCTGAAAGGGGTCTAATTACCTCAGATTTCTCGTGCGATGATGAGCCTCTAACTTTGGCCAGCTGCTTCAGCAGGGTGTTAGAGGTCAGGCCTTTAATTGCTATTGGCTGCATTTGGCTACATTAAGTAAATAAATATTTGAGGTCTGGACCTCTAACACTGGGTTAAATGGAGCAAGACTGGGGCTAAAATCAATATAATGGGATACAGGGAGGGGGAAGAGCACTGAGGTAGAAGAATTGAAGTCTTCCTTGATGAATGGGCAAGGGATGGATTTAGGTGTAGGGCTTGCTGGCAGCAAAACTCTGGACCTCAGAAGGACCAGCACAGTCCATAACATCTAGGCTAAAGGCCCCAATACCTTGAGTTTTCAGCTTTTACTTTGAGCTGAGACCCAGAGGCATTACTCCTTCTCTCCTCTCTCCTGCCACTGAAGTGGGACTATTGCCTCTGACATCAGTGGACATCCCTCTGTTATCCACAGGGAAGAAAAAAATGCACCACTAGAAACACAGAAGGGGAGAATCCCAAGCTTCATCCCCACCAGATTTTGATACAGTCTGCAGGCACCAGACCCCAGAAGCAGGCTCCTTTATAATGCATGTGTGCATCCCAGGAGCAAGACAGTCCTCATATAAATACAACTTCTGCAACATCCAGGGTTTTAGGCCCTGTCTGAAGGTTACCTGCATGTCAACTACCAAAATTGGTAGTAATCATTAGGTGCTGAACTTGCCATTGGCAGGGTCCCTAGGTGAAGTTCTTGGAGTTGAAGTCTCTTAGAAGTAAGTTACTCCATCTGCTGGAATGGCCCTGAGTGATTCCTGTTCTGGGAATTCACAAAAGCAAAGCTGAGTTCTCGCAAGTTGTAAGGCCTTGAATTTCAGGGATATCTGAGGCTTTCAGTGGCACATGGGGATCCAGACTCCAGGAGCCAGGCACTGGGCTCAGCCTATCTCCTTAGTATAAGAGCCCAGAAATGGAATGGTATAGTTTTCAGCATGCATGAAGCCAAAGTGTCATCCCCAGAAATGCATACTCCTTCTGGTGGAGACTTGTGCCAGCTCATCTCCAAGGCTCTGCTTATACCTGTTATGTCTGGAAGTTAGGAACAGATGAGGCTCATGGGAGGCATCAGTATAAATCCTGCCTGGAAGATTCAAGTGGAAACTAAAACTTTTTCTCACTCAAATACTCAAAGGAGAAAAGAAATGTTTTCAAAAATGATTCTACATACCAGCTTTCACTCTTTTTTCCCATCTTTCTCTCTCCCGCCAGACAGAGTGAGAAGTGGGGAATTGCTCCGTAATTTCAGTCCCGCTCTGCTTCAAGACTGAGCCTTGTCAAGTGATTTTGAACAGATGCAACAGAAAATCCCAATTTCAGAAATGCAGAAATGCAGAAAGAAAGACAGACATGATGTGTGAAGAACTTACGGAGAAAAAACAGCAAGAACTGCATAGCAGCAACCAGTATCATGCTTCTGCATATTTCAAAGTAAAAATGAGCTATTTCTCTGCAGCAGGCATTATTTTAGATAGGAAGAAGAGCAGACAGAGACTAGGCTGTCTGTCCATGAGCTTTCCTGTCGCTAGTTATGGTTACTGTGCATGTTAACACTGTGAACTGCACAAGGCAGGCTCTGACCAATGTGCTCTTCAAGGCTTGTCCAAGAAACATCGCTACAGCTATTTTTAAATCACCAAGGAAGAGCTTCCTACTTAGCAACTGTCCTCTGATTTCCTAAGAAAATGACATCTGTGCAGCGATGCACGTTACCAGAGGGTCCATGTGTCAGCACCTTCTCTCTCCTCTCCCTCCATGAGCTTAGTGACTGATTTAACCAAATTCTACAGAGCTGTGGGGGGCTCAAAGATGCGAAATTCTGCAGTTTTAATTAAATACTCAGCCACATAGGGGAGACAGGTCTCAATGGTTCCCATGCTGGCAAAAAGGCTGCAAACTGACCACTCAAACTCACAGATACAAAACATTAACAAATTCACAAGAAGAGCACTACTATGAATTCCCCAACCATAGCTAGAGAAAAACTTACTGGCTTCATGGACACCAAAGACTCCAAACACAAACTCAGAGACACTGCAAACCAGATTTCATGGATCTTACTTTTTAGAATTCTAGCACTTTATTCTCACATATGTAATCCAAGGACTCTACAAAACAAATGAAGAAATCCAGAAGAGATTGAGGCACTGAGCAGACTCCAGGATGCAGATAATATATAGAGGATTTTAATTCTAGCTTCTTTTCCCTTCCTTGGCCTTTAAGTCCTCCCTCTGCTCTTTCACAGGTTATCTGAGAGATGATAAGTCTCAAAGGCTGCAGGTTATAGGAAGGCCATGTGTGTGATAATGCAGTATTATTTTTGGCTTGTTGTTCATGTTTTTGTTTCTGAATAGAAGGGGCTCCTTTGTTCTAGGTGTGGGCACAGGCTGAAGTGAAATACTCAAAGGTCTGGAAGTCTTTTTGACATGTCCAGTCAGCACTGATTTCTTACTGTCTGGAGGCCTTTGACACAGCAATCCATTATTTCTTGGTTTAATTCTTTATGCACGGCTTTTCATATTGATTACCTAACATCATTAGTTTTGGTCATTCCATACAAGAGACAATGGAAAGATCAATTTTAACCATATGAGCTAAAGGAACTTACTCTTAAAGCATCCAGGGACTGGAATCATTTATCTTCTGCTCTCTGAATCATAAATCTTTTACAAGTGCAGCATTAGATTCATTGTTTGCTGCAGCCACATGTGATGTAGTCAGGGATCATTGTAAAAGTGTCCTACATTGCTCTGTGAGGCTGTACCCATAAAGCATATTAATGTACAGTATTGTCATGGAAATTGTCACAAGCTGCTGTGGAGGGCATGGTTTTCACAAGAGCTGTGCAAATCATCGATTGTTTTTAATTTGGTGGCTGAACTGTAAAGAGAGAATTTGTTTCCTTTAGATCCAGATTGAAAAATATTTCTTTCCTCAACTAATCAGAAAATGTTTTGCATCCAAGCAAATAATTTTTCCAGGCTTGGAGAAGGGAATTTAGAAAGGAAGAACTAGTGTCACAAAGGAATATTGGTGACTTTTGCAGAATTGGGTAGAAAATGGGAAGCAGTCGATTTACATGCAGTAAGTGTGGGTAAGGATCTCATGAAAAATATAGGAACGTATCATTCAGGCTGGCAGCTGCCTGTTTAGGACCCAGGAAAGAAGGGTGAGTGCTGAGTTATAGGATCTCTCTTAACCTCATGCACAAAAATTGTATTGCTTTTCAAGATAATTTATACAAATACAAGAGGAAGATTTTAAGCTATGGCCACTCATACCCTAAGCTGCTACAGGGACAGATGGAGGGAGTGGAAAGACAAGATAATTCAGAGCTCCTGCTCAGAGCCTGTACTGAAGTTTTGTGAGCAAACAGTAAAAGAAGACAATTATCATTATTTTATAACAAACTAGCAATGTCCAAACCCTCACAGATACTTCAGCAAGAGGCTCAGAATGAGACAAGTCCTTGTCAGAAGGTCCAAGCTTTGATGACCTGAGTTAATGGAGCTCTCCCACTGCACTGGTACTATGGTTAGGGCTTGTCACTGGGAGGGAATATGATCAAAAACAATGGGCCAATCTAAATATCTCAGCACTGACTAGTTCAGACCAAGATCAACAGAGTTGTACAAATAACAAGAGGAAAGGTATTTTTACTGGCTTTGACCTGAGAAGTAGTCATATAGGCATCCAGAGGCTGTACATATGCATACTTGTGCATAAAGGTTCTGACCTCCCCAAGATATTTGATCCAGTTTTCCAATCTCTAGAGTAGAGAGTTGTGTTGCTTCAGATTAGGATACAAATTTGAAATTTTGGATAGTCAATCAAATGGATGAGCTGAAACTTTAGAGATATTTCCCATTCAGGTTTTGTTACCAATCAAACTAGGAGAGGAATCTAAAAAGTATTAATTTATTTTTTTCAATCTTATTAGAAAGAGCTGTTTATTAAAAAAAAAAAAAAAAAGAAATTAACATTTGCCAACAAGAGTTTGACACCCTCCCCAGGAGTTTCAAACAAGACATTTTATTTTTCCCAAAATTTCAACTGTTCTGCCTGGAGAATTCCTTTGGGGAATTTCAGAATTTGCTGCTACATATCTCCTGACTGTAAAGTGCTGAGGAAAATAACTGAGAAATAACAGGACTGATCTCCTTCCAAGGCATGCAAAGTCATAGTCTCTCTCCTTCATTGCAGAGAAGTAATGTCCTGTTGATAAGGCCACCACTCTCACCAAAGACCTGTGACTAATTTAGAGGGTTTAGATATTCTGGCCAATGTTCAGCTGGTGATGTCCAGTGGAGCTTCAAAATCCCTTTAGGAGACCTATGCTGAGTCACAAAAATTGAAGACCTAGGAGGTGATAAGAACACAGCGTGAATAAAAGGGTGATAAAAAACCAGGACAGCTTCAAAGACTTTCCTTTATCTTGGACTGCAATACTTAAGAATGCAGCTTCAAACTTGCCCCCAGCTGAATTTATTTTTCTTTCTTTCTTCCTGCTCTCCCAAAACAATGACAGATAAATAGATAAATGCAAATGCTGAGGGGAAAAAAAAAAAGACAACAAAAATTAAGGGATGAGATCATCCAAGCAATCCTTCTGCTCAAGAGAGTGGGTAGAATGGAAAAGTCATAGATGCAGCAGTTGCATGGGGTGAGCTCAGGGAGGAGCCTGAAGAGGGGTACAGTGAGGCATTGCATAACCAGGAGTATCAGTGTGTCTGTGAGCAGCCAGAGGGACCCTACACAGCATTGACTTACTGCAAAGGGGCTTGTCTGGGAAATGCTGCTTTTTGCTCTCAGGAAGCCCAGCCATTTCTGTGGACCTGATGGCAGTGGTAAAAAATACCTTAATCATACCCAGTAGCCATGTGATTACGAGATGGAGGTTTGGTGTAAAGAAACAAGTACATGAAGGGCAGACCCTGTGCAACGTACACCTGGAGCAGAGAATAAACTGGCTCTGAGGGAGAACATTTTATTCCGGCATGGCTCAAGATGATGCATGAAACCACCAAAGCTTACAGTCAGCAATGTCTTGGGAGTGATTTAATGTTTATGGTTAACCCTAACATTGCTTTTGTTTATAGACACTATTTCTACAGTAATTTTATCTTGTATGGCTTTTATGGAAACAAAAATCATCAGGTTACAGCTTTTATAGTACAGAGGGTGACATGGGTTTGATTTACACTTCATTACATACTATCCTGCAAATATTACTCAGGTGCACAGTACTTGTTTTCCTGGTGAAATTCACAAAGGAAATGAGATATTTTTGAGTTTGCGTGTATGACCAGGTAGCTTGTGTTGGACTCACCTTGCACTTCTGATGTTTGTGCATCCTTAGGCATCAGAATATTTTCCTTGGAAAACTGCCTCCAGGAACAGGTTGGTTCCTCTGTGTTTTGACCCCTTAACTCTTACACATCATGGTGTTGACCTTCCAGCCTCTCTTTAGAAAGGGAAACAAAGATAGTTCTTTTCCACCCTTGAGTATCTCATGTGCTTTGAAATTACAATGAGACAGATTAACCGCAGCCATACCACCAAAGTGAAATGACGGGCAGCACAAAGTTAGGAAAGTTAGGAATGTTCTGCCCAGTGCCATGGGGCTGGATCCCCCCCTGCCCCTCGGGTCCTAGGTTTTTTTCTGGGTACAAACCAATAAATCCCACCCCAGTGAAGTTCTGAGAAGGCCACTATAACTGAAGGGAGTAATTTGGTTTAAATCCTGCTGCGTAGGTGGGAAGCTTCTGAGGTGAGCTTTGAGTCACAGAGTCCAAAGGATTTCCAGGAAAGTCCATTCCCAAATTTTCCCATCTATCTGTCAACACTCCTGAAGAAGAATCCAGAAAACCTATGTGAATCATAATACTGAGCTTCAGTCAGGCCTACAGCAACAGTGAAGTCCATAAGGAAGAAAAATAATACTTTTACTTTTCAAGGATAGTCATTAATTTCCACACAACTGTTCAAAGTAAAGGGGGGGGGGGGGGGGGGGGGAGGCGGGGAAGAAAACCTGTATTTTAAAATTTTGCCAACTTCTTAACAAAAACAGCTTTCCAGCATGAAAAGGCAGTTCTCCCGCTGGAAATAAATTCCCTTTGGTTTTCTGCAAGCATTCTAAAGAGAAAAGATGAAATTATTGTTTAGAATTTTTTTAATGAAAAACTGTAAAAATTGTACTTTCCATCTGCTTTACTGGAGATGGGAATTTGTTGCCACACACATCTCATTGGTGGCTCCTTGGGGAGTCAGATGGAGACCACTTGGCTGTCTTGCTTTACTGTTGATGCTGCCCCCATCCCTAAAGTGGCAGTGGGATTCTGCTGACCCTGTGGGGAAAACATAACCCTGTGTAGGGGTTGCTGAAAACTTCTACTCCTGTCTGGACCTGAAGCATCGCTGTCAAACAAAAGTGAAGCACCAGAGGTGAAGTACTGTACCACGCTGCACAGCTGTTAAACCCCTTTACTGTGGCCTGGAGACTCAGGAATGGTTACTAATCTTCTTTACTGTTTCTCTTATTTAGAAAGGTACTCAGTCTTCATAGTATCTGGCATGGCTGCGTGAGAGTTTGTTATCTCTGGAGTCGCCAGGGGCTGAGGAAGTGCAGGTTCTCATGCTTGACTCCAATAAGCTGATGGGAAACAAACTTCCCTAGGAGCAGGCACTCTGTAAAATGTCAGTACAGCATTTCTGAAAGCCAGGATGTTCTCTGAAGGGATCCACTTGACTTCTTCCAAAGGTAATGCTTCCTAGAGTGAAGTTTCATTCCTGATGTATGGCCTGTGGTCTCACCTCTGCAATCGGACAAGGTGAGTTTATCTTTAGGCCCAGCTGACCCCTGTGTTTCTGTTTGGGTGCGGGCAGATTGTTGGGGGAGAAGAAAACAGTGGAGTTCCACTTTCAGAGTTGCTTGAGTATTCATAAAGTTGGAATCAGGGAGGAAAACAATTCCTCTAGGAAGGAATCCTGGAATTAACTGAAGAAAATTTTCCTGATTATGAAAAGAGCAGGAGGTGAGCGTTTCTGATTGCTGTTAGCATGCAGCAAATTGAGGTATTGTAGTTTTATCTGTTACCAGAAAAGCTCTCTACTTAAAAAAAAAAAAAAAAGAAAAGAAAGAAAAAGTAGCAGCCCCACCGTCTCATTTTTAACAAGGACCAGCTGAAAAATGAAGGCAAGCAGCACACAGACCATCTTATGTCTGCCAATTCATTTCCTGGCCCTGAAAGGAAAAAAAAAAAAAAAAAAAAAAAAAAAGAAAAGGAGAAAAAAATCCTCTTGTTTCCTCTCATGCAGGCCAAACATGGCAAAGCACCAGGGAAATTCTGAATGGAATCAATTGCACTTGTTACTAACTGAGTTTTCTTTTATTCTTATATTACCAAGGCCTGGATATTCAGCTGCAAGCAATTATAATGAAGAGTTACTGAGTAATGGTTTCCAGATTGCTCCATGATGGGGCATTAATTGAAAGGGACAATTTAAGAGCTTAGGCCATGTAAATGCATTTCTTATTCTGTCAGATCGAGAAATTTCTGCGTACAAGAGGCTGAAATGCTCAGAACTGATAAAGACTTAATAGTAGCCACTTAAATGAACATTTGGAAAAGGGATTTTACATTTAAGGGATCAAGAATAATTAAAATAAAGTAGAGAGTCAGGGTTTTATTAGGAATCAGAATATGAATGTTATCAGCAGCCTGGTAATTCTGTGTGGGGTTACACGAAATTTCCACAGGGGATGGTGACAAGAAGGTTTGGTTTCTTATCCCTCTGTCTGATCTCACATCAGTCCTTGACTTGTCTGAGTGAAAGGCCCTATTCAGTCCCAAAGAATCAAAGGCAAAATTCCCTATGAAGTTAGCAGGGTGAGTTCAAAAAGATAACAAAAGTCCAGAATTTTTTTTTGCAGTGGAGGGATGAAGTCCTGGAATTTGCAAGTTGTCCAAGCAATACTATCCTCATGATATAGCTGATGTATCACAGCTTTTATATAAATATTTTTTCTGCACTTAACTATGAAAATAAGCCTTTCTTTTTTTTTCCTCCCATGGATATTTTATTGCCTTAGTTATTGGTACAGTTATTGGTGCAGAATACATTTAACCCAGATTAGTGAGTCTTTCTCAGTATTTCAGAAATTCGTGTTAAACAACTAAATATTACTAATGAAGAGAAATGTTTCCTTTCCTAAAACATTTAGTCACTCGTAGGAATAATTCTGGTAAGAAGGTAGGAGAAGGGAGTTTATGTCTCAGGCACTTGCCATTATGTAGCTTGAACAGATGGAAGCCCAGCCACTTGTGATTAAATCATTGGAATGAAGATGGACATCACTGAAATGGTGGTTCATCATTTGCCCAACTCTACTTGAAGAGCAGCCCCCCTGAAGCAAGCCAGAGAGCTATTAGTGAGATGCCTGGGGATGAAAATATAAACACCTTGAAAGTGGGTGGTCAGCTCAGGTCAGGCTAAGGGTTGATTCACAGGCACTAAATTAATCTGGGAAAAGGGATGTTGCTTAACTGCAGTCTGGGAAGCAGGGAAGTGCATTGTGTGCCAGTTATTTGGCTCTTACAAATGAGCAGGCCAGGCAAGAGTCTGTGTTTCACCATCTGGTACAAAAGCAAACTGAAAATGAGGGTGGAAGTGAAATAGTTGTCCTGCTCAACCCCATAGCAAAATCCCCCAGGTCTCCCTGAAGCACCTTCTCATGGAGCCCTCTTCCCCTCCACTGCCCCGTGTCACCATTCACCTCCTCTTCCAGCTGCAGGGAGAGACTTGGCTGGGGGTGGCAGGGAAATCCTTCTGACCTAGGAGCACCTGCAGAGGCTGTGTCCAGCGATGTGGGACTTGGCAGGGCAGGAACCATTCCTCCCCTCTGCAGTCTTGGAACATCAATTGTGCTGGGGGTGGTCACCAGCTGGTGGTTCTTGTCAGAATGGCTGCAAGATGTACTTCAAAATTGCACAGAGATCCATCCAATGCATCTTTGTACCTGGCATGGTAAAGAGCTAAGATGGGGCTCCAGAGGAACAGCCTTTCCCTGGCTGTTCCTGGCTGCAAGGGAAGCAAAGTGAGGCATTTACAAGCTGGGAATTATACAGAAACCTGGCAGAGGCCAGGACTGACTATAGCTACTGCTGAAACAGAAGATACCTGATCAAATGGCCCTTGTTTCCCTACAGGATTCACTAGCAGCAGGTGCTGGAAGAGCAGGAAGTGTTTGGGAGCATTGCATAAGTGGTTACCTGCAGGGCCACAGGAGAAGGGGACCATTCACTTGCCAGGAGAAGAAATTATCCCCCCACATCTCTCTTGATCTCTCAGCCTGGCTATCCCACCTTGGGACTTCCATCCCAGCTCCGCTGTTTCCCTGCCTCCTCCTGGCTCCTGCCCCTCAAAATGACAAGACCCCCAATTCCCTGCACTGTAGGGGATGCACACAAAAGCCCTGTCAAAAGGCAGTGAGGTGGACAAAAATAAATCCCAATACACCCCATATGCCAATGCATCCAGGTCTCTGCACCACTGTGTGCACTGCAGTGGCTCCCTGGGAACTGTTTGGCCTTTTTGGTCTCTTTGGCACTGGAAGTTCCTGACTTGGTGAAGATCCTCGATCAGCACCACAGAAGATGTGGGAGAAAAGTCTCAGAAATACAGGACAGAGAAAGGCAGGCTGGCCTTTCTTGGGGTCAGAGAAAAGGGCAGTATGATTAATCAAATATATCTGTATTCTACTAATACCGGGAGATTAAAGGGTGTATAGTGCTGCTTCACGAAAGCCAGAATAAAGCAGGTTACTGCAGAATAGGAAATTTAGGAAGGCTTTCCCTCTTCCTCTCATGTATTTATGTTCAGTAGAAAGGCTTCTCCTTAAACTGATGACATGGCTTTATTTGTTGACTCATAAACTTAGACCTTGAATTCCTCCAGTCTACAACTAATTAGAAATTCATCCAGCAAACCTACACATATAGAAAATAAATCTTTTTTTTTTCCTGCTTTACTATTAAAAGCATAGAAAAACATTGTTTGGGAATAAATAATAGCATCATTAAAAATAACTTGTGGGAGAGAAGAGGTGGGGGCGGGGTGGGTGGTTCCTGTTTATCAGTTTAGGTTTCACCCCCAAGTCCAACTCCACTTTGAAATGTAACACGTCATGTAAGGAATTTGTAGTTACAAAGTACAGACACTTGCCCCTGACAGTAAGCATGGCCACTTCTGCTCACAGAGCAAAACCACAACCACTCCTTCCACCTTTCCCCTGCTCCAAAACAACAAAAATCCTGATTAACAGCCAGGATCAATATGGCAGCCAACCAAAACACTATCCAACATAAAGTTTGGTCAAGCTATAAAACTGCCAGCAAAAAACCCAAAAGCAAAGCTTGACACTGAATTTTTAAGTTTAGAATAATAGTCTAACTGAGAGAAATATGAATCTGATAGCCACTAAGGAAGGAGTCTGGGATTTTCATTAGTCACTTGCATGGAGGGGTCGGTGTTGCTGGTGGGAGGTGGGATGCATAACAGCACGGTGGTGAAATGTAAAAAAGAGGCAGAATGGTTCAAATCCTGAGAAGGAAAAGGGAGGGGGAAAGTGCATTTTTTTTTAAAAGGCAATTTTACATTAAGTCACACAGGCAGCTGAAAGACCCACTGTTGTTACAAGTTCTAGGCTGGGCCACTCTGATATGGCAGAAAAGTTCTTCTGTTTGTGTAAGGAGAATGGGCGTGTGCTCAGTGCCCACAGAATTCAGTTCACTGTACACAAAGTAATTTTCCCCTCAACTACTCACCATTTGAATTTTTTTTTAATGAAAAGCCTGTGGCCCCATCATGCAAGGAGAAGTCAAATGCCTCGAGGTAAACCAAATAATTAGATTGATATTTCCTTTGCTTTAAAAACTTCACTAAGAAAAGAAGTCAAACAAAAAAAAAAAAAAAACAAAAATAAAAAATTACCTTAAGCCTCAAAAAAATTTGGAGTTGTTTTCTTCTGGTTGAAAGGATCATGGCATAGTTGGCCCTTATGCATCTTAACTTAGTGACACTCGGGTTTTAGTCATGCTTAGTCTTTCTGAAAAATAACAGTAGTAATAGCAGCAGTGGCAGATTTAACCACAAGCAGACAGGACGTTGCCTCATGGCACTTTCTCTGTAATAAGCATAGGTTATTTTGGTTGCTATTTTCTGCTCTGCAAAGGACTTGAAATCACTTATACATAACTCCTGGCACCAATCCATACCTTAAATAGCATTCCCAGTGTAGCCAGATATGAATTGCTCACCCAGGCAGGATCAAATCATTCGTTGTCTACCTGCTGCATCAATGTGTACAGAGGAGTAGATGGAAGTACAGTTTTCCATGTATCCCCATATCCTTCATACAGTTATAACACATTAGTAATAAGGAAAGTGATTGTTATCTGATTTTTGCAGTGAGCCATAGAAGTCTTCTCTTCTTCGTGTTACAGAGCATTGTGCCAGACTGTTTATGCACCATTTCCTAAAGCTCTAAAACTTGGCTCTGGTATTTAAAGGCCAGAGCACAAGCTGCTTTTAGTATAACAAAGCTGATGAAATCTTTTTATTGAGGCTCTTTAGCTACACTTTGAGGGTTTCTTTAAAAATAAAATCCATTCACACCTAATTATTGAGATTTTTTCTAAAGAGAAAAAGGGGGAAAGATTATTACACTATATTACGGGGGAATCAAATAAAATTTGTGTGTGTGTGTGTGAATTATATTTTATGCTGTTTTCTTTATAAATCTTGACCTTGCTGGATGCCCAGGAAGAGCAAGCCAGGAACTAACCCATTATGTATTTTAGATAATATACTCTCTGCAGTTCAGCTGTGCTGATACATAGCTTGAAGGAACCATCAGCTCCCTCTCACCTCAGAGATCTTCTAAGGCAGTTACAAACAGATCCCCAGATTTCTGAAGATGCCATTATTTGGTAACTGGGTGCTAGATAACAATACCTATACAGCCTCTATTTGCCTCACCATATCTGTTCCGTAAGGGTAAGGGTAAGGGTAACTTGCACAAGAGTCAATTGGCTCTGAGCAACTAAAACTGCACAGACTAAAGTATTTGGATTTGTTTGATGCAACGTGAAGTTTGAGAGGTCTCTGTGTAGCCTCTCATGGTATTCATTCATGCTAAATGTTTCAAATTTTATAGAAAATCTATGAAAACCTTTTCTACACCATCTTCAAAGCCATCCTGTAGGGTTTAATGAAGTCACACTATGGCTGTTCCACATGAGTTTACAGATCCTACTCATCCTCTACTCACTGCCAGAGTATTTTTCCGTAAAGTGGTACACAGTGGTTTCTGTATCAATACATTATCCCATGGCTTTACAGATGCAACAGGAATTTAAGATGTAAAAGATGAAACTGCAGGGATGGTGACAAAACCCTGACCATAATAACTGCAGTCAATAACCTCAGTCGCTTCAGGCAACACTCTAGGAAAAAGTGAGAAATGGAGGAAAAAGTGGAATATGTCCCAGGAAGATGACTTGTCTCTAGGGTTTCATCTGTCTTTATACTTTTCATCTAGCCTGACACAGAATGTAGGGGGAACAAACACAATCCTGGAGCCAGGTCCCAATGTTATACTATCTTTTTTTCCTACCAAACTCTGCTCTCAAGCCCACAGACACTTTGCCAGAACAATGTTCTTTCTTAGAACATCTGTATCCCACTGAAGGCTTGCAAAGCAGAGGTGTGACTTTGACACTGGCAGCTATAGAGGTGTGAGCATCATTTTGTCAAAGGGCTGCTAGAGATGAGCAGTGTAAATTGTTACACTGGTGAATATTTTGTTCTTTCATATCAATGGGAAAAATGCCCCAGAATGAAGGGACTACCAATAAAAGTAGAATAACAATTATGGTAAAAATGTGTTTGTCTGTCTAGTGATTCTGTACAGTGAGGCTCCTAAGGCATCCCAGACAGTCAGAGGCAGTGGTCAGGGCTGGGGCATCATGTAGCAGATGGTGACCAAGTTGGCCTGTGGCCAACCTGTATGCCTTCCTTGGTAGCTTGGAACACCTTCAAGATGCACATGTTCATCATCAGTTTGTGAGAGTTAGGCACAAGGAAATCCAAAGATTTGCAGAAATCTTAAGATAGGTTTCTGACCACACAAGAAGGTTTAGGTGAATTTATCTGTTATTATTTCAGGGGAAAAAAAAAATAAGAATTTTATTTTTATTTCAAAAGTGGTTTGGAAAGTATCTCAACTAGTATCTACAACTGCAGGCAGCAGGGTCACAAAGCATGCTGGTAGTGAGCAAACAACTTTCTTGGAAAACACCTGTGCATGACAGTCACTCCACCCCACCTCCCAGAAAACCGGACACTTGGATGGCCACTTATCAAATATAACCCAAAGCAGCTGCAAGCCAGAAAGACTGAGCTGAACACAAGCTTCTGCTAAACCTACTGGAAACTATGTGACTTGATAATCACTTGACTGAAGGCAACTTTGTAGGGGGATTTCCAGCCCATGAATACTCCCATACCGGATGCCCTGGGGCCAATCCCAGCAAGGGTGCAGCAGAAGCTGTGTGTGTCACTGGCAGCTGGTGGCAGGAGCTCCTTCTCACCTCCCCACCCTCCATGGGGAAATTAATACCTTGGATGTAGGTCATCCCAAACCCCCTGACTTGTGCTTGGCCTTGGAGCTTTTGTGTTTTGTGGAATGGCACAAGAGAAGCCTACAGTATGATGTATTCCTGCTTAAATTACATAATATGCCCACTTAAACCAGATAATGCACCAAAAGGCCTTAATAAAATTATTTAGAGACAGGTAGAAAGCCCAGAATTTGTTAGTGGCTATTGGGTTCTGATCCTGGTCCTGGGGGACAATCCCTGCTCTACTCACAATGCTCAGAGACCCACTGTGGGCTGTATTAAATGGCACTGTGACAGCAAGGTCCACTCCTGCATTTCTGAGAGGATGCAGTAACAAGGACGGCATCTATACAGTGCTACCCATGTGTTTCAGAGGCTCTGGCAAGTGCAGCAGTGGAGATAAACTTTTTCCCTGAAAAATCTCAGCTTCATGAAGTGCTGCATTGCAAATCTTCCACCAGAACATCCGAATTCAAGCATATATTTTAGTAGGCGATGACACATATTGTGTAATATACCTCTCCAATATGAAACCAGTGCAATAAAATAAAATACTTACACAAAAAGCTTGATATTGTACTTTATTCTTCCCATAGAGAAAAGTGTATTAGAATTTTCCTTGCCCTGTTCTTTTGCAAGACTATTGAGTGGCATTACACAGATTAGAGATTTATCAATCTCCTCCTGTCAAATATTTTCTCTGGTTTTAAAGAAAAAACTTTTTCAGCAGCTAAGCTTGTGCAGACCTAGTGTAAGTTCATGAGAGACAAATAGTGCATGCAAGGATGTTAGCAAATTAACTGCATACAAAATCTCAGATGTCCTCCATTAGACTTTGATATTTCCTAATTCAAAGACATGTACACAGCCCTCAGTGGGGCACCCAGGAGTGAAAAGCACCCATAGACCAAAATCAACTAGGATTCACAGGTGTTGGATCACACAATCACTTTCTGCTAGGGGAAAATTATTATTGCTGTTGTTGTTGTTGTTGTTGTCATTATACTATAATCCTGGCTTCTTCTAGTTGTATAACATCTATAACATTCAGTGTACAATTTGATCATGTTCATAATTCATCTTCCCTTAGAAGATGCCTGCACAGAAAAGCTTTAGAGATATTTTATGAGGAATTCATAAACTGCATTGGAAACTTCTTCCAGGAGCGAGCATTCTTATGCTGTAGCCTTCTGTTAAGATCAGTGATGACCCTTTCAAACGGAAATGTTCCTTATAGAGATTTAATTTCAGGAACGATTAAGGCCATACCAAGACTCAGGCTCTCCCATTGCTCCACAGAAGAATTGCAACTCACAAGGTCAGTCAGCCCTCCAGCTGTTCACAGGAATTATACCATACAGCTAGAGAAAGGAAAAGACACCATGAGACTAAAATTCACCCATTCTACTGCAAACAGAAATAGCCAGGCGCCTACTCACAGGGATCAGCTCGTGCACAAACCATAAGCCCTGCTTGCACAATGTGTTTGCCATGAATCTGCAAACAGTGGATCACAAAGTGCAAACTGAAGTCTATTTTGTCACCATTTGTGAAGAAAGACCTAAACACAGTGCACAAAATGCTCTTCTTGAAAAACTCACCATGCTGTGATTACAGCTCACCCCCCTCCAAGCATTAAGCCAAGAGAGCACCAAGAGGGACTGTTGTGTTCATGCTTTCTCCAATCAGCTTAACTGACAAAGAATTTGCAAAATACCCTTTGCAGCCTTGACACGCCAACCAAGCAATTTTAATTTTTGCTCCAATTGAAGCCTGGTGCTAGTTATCTGATACTTTGCATGGAGTCATCATATTTTCTTCCTCGCACACAATTTACATTCCTGCTTAAGCTTCATTAGGTTAGGAGTTTGGAGGGCTTTCTCTTTTAAACCTTGAAGTCTGCAGGTTGTTTGACAAGTGCTATACACTTGAGAGCACTTTTTAAAATTTGACAGCTTTGTTTTACGAAGATACAACACTAAACCACTGAATTCATTATATGTTCCATTCAATTCAAGATCAGTTCATCAAGCTTGGCAAAAAACATCTGAAAAATAAATTTATCAGGAGACACATACAAGGCAAGCAATTCACTTTCTGCAGTTTATTTACTAGTTACCTCTGAATAGTAGCCAGCTAACTTCTACCTAATGCGTAATAAGGTCGCTTTTCCTCCCTCCCATCAAAAATCTAACACTCTGACCTTAATGTGAAGTGATGGATTAATGTTACACATGCTGTTCTTAAACCTCAGTCACCCTCTGCTATGACAGCAGGATTAGAAGGGAAAGCATGGACTAAAGGCACCCAGCAGATTCAGTGATTTAATTGTCTGAGCTTCTGGTGTGTAGGCTTAACTTTGGCTTAAATTATGCCTTTTTCTCATCAAAAGATGCCTGTTTGAAATTAATTCCTTTTACTGAACCCCCTTGTTTTTCAGATACTTTGTGCATGACAGAGGTGCTTGTTTGCTTAACGTTCCCCAAACATCAATCTGAAGCTCTTAGCTGTGGCCACTTTCTGCATCTTGTTTTGGAGATGTCTTGATCAATTAGTGCAATGTCACAGTTACATGTAGTTATTGTACCTCCAGCTGCAAGCTGTTAATAATAAACTTACCCACAGGACAAACCTGCCATATGGTTGATGGTCAAGCAAGGCTAAAATATGCATTAGGAAAAAAATGCAACTGTCAACATGAAGCTGGATGTGGCTTATTGGATTTGATGCGGGCATCTGACAGCAATGTTTCTTTTAGCAACATTCTGTATTGCAGGTCAGGAATCTGCCTACTGTGGAATATTTGTCATAGGAAGATGAGGAGAAAAAAAAAAATAAAGAAGGATTTGTGAAATGGGAAATTCAAGGTAGCTTAGTGGTGGCTAGTATTTTTTTCCAAAGAGTGATTGTTGAGGAGGAGTGATTATTGATCTGAGGCTTTTTTGTAAGAATGATTTGCTAAACAAAGTTTTGTTCAAGTTTTTTTTCTCAGTCATGGGAGATCAGCTGCACAGGATAAGAAAAAAAAAAAAAAGTGGTTTTTCCTTGTAAATCAAAACAAGTTTTTTCATTACAGATTTAAACTAATTGGACATGTCAAAAAACATGAGCTATAGAGGAAACTACCCAAAGTCTATCTGATTATAGTTATATTCCTGATATAGTTATATAGCTTTTTATGTGCAAGGGAAAAACTCAACATTTGGATATTTTTGTAACTCTTGACATGTACTCCAGCCACTCACTGAATGGCACTGGCACAGTTTCTTGCCTTGGTGATAACACCAGTGTAGCAAATACTTCCTTTAGCTTTATGAAAGGAGAAGGTATCCCATCTGGATGTGCCATTAAAAAAGACAAATCAAAGAACAACTTGAAAGTAAAAACAAGCCCATGTCTTCATTGGGGGCCTTCAAGTCCTTCCCCCTCACCTCATCAAAGTCATCTCCCAGAAACTTCGTTTATGACCTGGTGGGTGCACAAACAGTTTTTTTCCACACTACTGCCACTTTTCTCAATGGAAGCAGAAACCAAACTAATTGCTATTCTATGAGCAACCATGCAGTGAAGACCTTATTAAAAGTCCCAGACTCCTATTTACGTGCAGAAAGACTTGATTTGATTAGTTAGTAATTAGAAGCACACTGTTAATCATACAATTTAAAAGGGATAGCTGGGACTCACAGCTCCCAGGGGAATTCTCTAATATATGGTAAAGGATTATTTTTTATTAGTCTTTGTTAAGGTCTAAGGCCTTGTTCTAGCAAACACTTCTGCTCGTGCTCAACTTTAACACGTGACTGGTCTCTCTGACTTTCCTGAGTCACTCCCAACATCATGAGCAGAACCCTCTGCATACATGTTTAAAGGACTACACCTGAGAAACCAAAAATTTTCAATTCCCTATTGTTTTTCCAATTGTATTCTTTCCAAATTTGTTTCTCTGTGTTGTGTTAAACATCAAAAATAAGGGCAGACTTTCCTAGAGGTTTGGAGATACTTGGCCTTTATTGTGCATTTCACTAGATAACCAAAGGTGCTGTGATTCAAACCTCAGAATTTCAGCAGCTGTTCTAAAACCTGTAGCATCAAAAGACTTTCCTTTTAAACATGGTTTTTCATTAGATGAATGGTTTTGTTCCCTCTTTCGATGCAATCTAATATGCAAGCCAGGGCAGGTATTCAGCTGACTGTCTTCTGGGGTAGGAGTGTGCTGTGTGTTCAAAAATGGGACTTTTTTTGAACTAAAAGCTTACTTTGAGGAGCCTGCTGGTATATGAAAAACCCAAACTTTTGAGCATTTTCTGGATTTATAAATACTTTTTGTGAGAATAAAATGTCTAGATTAATCCAGGCCTTTTCTTTTCATGGTGTTACAGACATAGAAGAAAAATCAAGACTGTGGATTTAAACTGACTTTGAGTCCATAGGCCACCAGATATTCCTGTGGATTATTCCTGAAGGATCTATATGTTAGAATGATTTTTCTTCCAGCTAGCTAAATTTGTCTGGAGTCATACACAGCGAAGAAAGCTCCCAATTAATAGGACAAGCAAAGCAATCCACAAGAAAATCATCAGAGATCACAGAGAAGAAATGAAATGTTCTGTAGATGGAAAGACAGAGTTCTTTTGATGTAGTACAAGGTGCAAAGCCAAGAGCAGAGGAAGAAGAAAAGTTAGGAGGATAGAGAGGATTGAGAAGAGAGTAGAATTTCGCAAGAAAAAGTATTGTGTGAGCTGAACATATCTGAAAACAGTGGAGTCCTAAAAGAGGAAATTAGTCCAGATTTATGTTATAAAATTCTTTCTTGCTATTTCAAGCAGAATCAACATGCTTACTCTGATCACAGGAAGTTAATCAAACCCACCAATTCTTGGCAGCATATTTATGAACCATCACTGACATTAACAGTATGTACACAGTAACACACTTGTAAATCACCACTTGCTTATTGTTGATTCGTGGGGTTTCAGCATTTCATCCTACCTGTTTTGTGTGAAGGAAGAGTGTCTGTAACACATCTGAATCTTCATGATAGCCCTAATTTAGGTGTTACATATATACATTTTCTGTGGCTTTCTGGGCCACCCATCTATTAAATGTCCTGCCACTTGGCTGCTTTACATGATGTCAGCTCGTGATCTGGCTTTTTTTAGTCTGTTACCAAATCCTGACTTCTTAAAACATTAAATAAAATGTTTCTTTCAGGGTTAATTATTTTGGAGTGTGACAGAAACCAGCACCCATAAAGTTTGTTGACATAAAAAGAGTAGATGTGAAAATAAAAATGTATGCATGCCTACACTGAGCTCCTGAGCTAATGCATTGAGTTTCAGATCTTGACAGAAACTTGGCCTCCATCAGTCTTGACTCTGTTTAAGTGACAGGATGGCTGGCAGCACTCACCAGTGCTTGCAGGATGTACTAATATTTACAAGCAAAAGAAGGTCTCTGGCTTTGTTGAAATAACACCACTTTCTTAATTTGACTGCTGCTCCATAGCAGACCTTAACAAACAGCTACCAAGGGAGGAGGTAAAGGACTGAGCTTTCATCAAATGCTAATGTTTACCTTAAACTGGAAAAGTCACAATTATATTAAACAGATTTCTGAGTGCAAAGTATAAATAATGATATCATTCTTCTGGAATATCATGCTCAGGATGACAATGTAAACACTAAGGAGTTCCAAAAGCAAAATGCATGAAGGAGAAAAAATATTTTGGACAAGATTTCCTCACATAAACAACTAAAAAATGCTTGCAAGTTTCCTTGCTGGTACTGAGGTGTACAATTGTATGGGGGCAGAGGTGGAAGCGGATCTGGCATTTCCCTTTGACTAGTTGTTAAGACAGGGGGAGTTGCACAGTTTAAATCAGTTTTCAACCTTGGATCCAGAGTCACCTGAAGTTCCAGAGCAATTTAGGCTCACACTACCATTTCTGCTTAATCTTTGAAATAAGCAGGTAAAATATATAGAATTAATGTAACTGTTTGACACTGATAGCATTTCCATTCATCTGAAAGCATGGTTGTGTTCCCTTGTGGAATGCTGTGGGATTTAGTTGTGTTTCTGTATGCCTCTGCATGGAATAGGTTAGTATTACACACCGTTACTGTAAATTATACATTGCTGTTATAAAAGTTATAACTTATTTAAAGAATTTGCATGACCTCCCTCAATGGAATTATTCACACATTGTAAAGCAATTGCTCTCTTCACCACCCTGTGCAGTAAAGAAATGAAGGAAACAAAGACCGGGGAATCCGTGTGGGTTTGCCCAAGATTATACAGCAAAACCACAGCAACATGCACAATTGCATCTAGACCATAAGCAAATATATAAACCATCCCAAAAAATATCTGGGTGAAAAGCAGCCCTGTAGAAATTAAAATTATATTGCTCCTGATGTTAATGGGCCAGCTCTATTTTGACTCACACAAATACACAGAGGATCACTGAAGTCACTGGAATTCCCTCCACTGTAACCAGAATGAATTTGGATTTTGGTTCCAGAGGGAAATTTTACACTGAGAACATTTGATTTCAATACATATTAAGACAGATAAAGTCTCTGGAAGAGTGCTTCTGCAATGATATATAGCGACAGAAGGTAAGAGCATGATAACAAACCAGCAAAACCCTTACTCATGGTGTCTGCAAGGCTCTGGCATGTTGTGTTTAATTAGAAATGTGTACTGCTAAATAAAATAATCAAATAAGTTTTTAACTGCCATTTATAACAAAATAGCTAGAGAAACCTTTAGCTTTTCTGTGAGGGGTAATCAGACAACGAGACACAACCCAGGCAATGGAAGAGTATGATGCTGTACTGCGAGGCACTGTCCCAACACCCCAATGAGGGTCCCAGGAGCAGAACAACCTCAATGGGTACCTTGCCTCCCACATTTCCACTCCCTGCCAGGCAGCAAGGCTCTTCCCAGACTTCAGGTTTTAATACTTTCTCTACTAGGAAAAAAGTCTGCAAATGGAAAAGATGTGATCTGGGCTGTTGAGGTGTTCAGCCAAACACAGTGAAATGCACAGCCTGAGGAATGAAATAATGAAGCTATCTCTGCTACTGCCCATGAGGTCCACAAGTTGTTCATCTCACTGGGTGTTCCCAAACACAAATTACAGAAGTTTCATCCTTCAGGTGGAGGTGATTTAAGATTCCAAATCTTTGATGCCATATGATACACGGCTTTGGCATGTATACTTAACATATAAAATAACTGTTAATTTCCTTGTTCACTCTATCAGTTTTTAGACACTGTAAGTGTAATGTTCATCCCAGCTTTTTTCTGATTTCTACAGATAAGTGCTACTATCCTCAGTGCAAAATGCCATGAAGTCTTGGACATTTCATTGTATGAATGTTTTAAAGGATTATCTGTGCATAGGCAGAGGAGAAATTGCCGGCACTGACACCACCTCAGCAAGCAAATATGACACAGATGCCACACACAGAGACAAATGCTTTACCACAGCAAACTATTGCCTTTTAGTATTGGCTAAATTGGGTCACCAGGACCTCTGGAAAGCTGATCATCGTCAAGCAGGTATGTCTGAAATTAAATGTTTATGTTTCCGAACTTTGAAGCTGTGAATCAGGATAATGAGCAGAATTTGACCTTCACAGAGGTCTGTGGCACATACATTTTCAAGGTCTTAACCACCACTTTGGATGACCTTTTGAATGCATCATCACTTGCACCTCTCCCTAACATAGAACAGTATTTTTATTTGTGAAATTGCTCTAATTTCTTCACTTTCCCCTGGATGGAAATGAGAGCCCTGAATGCCAAAACAACTTCCCGTGAATATTAAAGACCTTGTGACATTTCTGTAAAAGAAACAACACATTTAAGTTTTATTTATGTTTTCCTGATGGTATTATCAAATAACTTTTTTTCCTCTTGCAGCTTATTTGGAGCCACCATAGGGAACTTTTTCTGCTTTCCAGGAGAGTCTTGGCAGTAGCTATTGTAGAATGAATTTAAAAGGGGTTTTAATATGTGGTCTTTCAACAATCTTCCTCTGTATGTCTAGCTCTTTCCACCATAGTATTACAGCAGCTGTAGATGTGGAAAAATTCACTTTGTCCCTTCTGCTTTTTGTAATGTAATTTCAATCCAAGTCCTGTGACACTGTGGAGCATCTACAGTTCCTGTGGATTTGGATGTAGAAATACAATCCCCGTATTTCTCAATATTTCAGAGCTAATTTTGCCAACCTGGAAGCTTTCAGATAGGTAAGTAATATTCCATTTCATAGTAGCCTAACCCAAACTTGTAACCAAAAAGCCTCTAAATGTTTGTATGGCATTTTTTTTCCTAAGTTTTGATGAATAAAATTATTAGGAAACTAAAAAGTGATTTGAGTTGTCCTACATAATCCGTGGGTTTGAAGCTTGGCTGCTTCTGTGAATAAAGAGAAAGGAACTGTGTTAATATAAAATATAACCAGTGAATTGTGTGACTGGCACCAGCACTCCAGCACCACTGCCCTTCAGATGCAAAATATTTCAGAAAGAGAATAATGCCTAATTAATGCCTAATAATGCCCAAGAGAATAATAAGTCCAGAACTTCTTATGATGTTGCTGTGTGTAAAATTCCACACTTCCTTATGAAATGTCATTCCCCTAGCTACAGTTATGTTAAAAAAAAAAAAAATCTTGGCTAAGGCCCATTGTTATTAATTACTAGAAAGCTGACATGATTCCTTGAGGGCTTCCCAGAGGGCACAGCTGTTTCCATACTCTGGGTTGTTTTGCTGTACATTACAGGATAAGGCTACCGCACATTTCAGCCCAAGGCACCGCATATGTGTCATGAGAATTGTTGTATTTTACACAACATTTTGTGTATTTTTGTGGGGGCTGCAGGGCAGTGCAAGGAGTTGCCAATGCTTCTTCTCAGATCAAGGCTTAACACGGCCTGATGCAACCTGGGATGTCTGTGATGGAGACCAGAAGTGGTAGTCTCAAAAAATGTTTTAAGTAGCCTTTCAAAACTTTCTGAAGTCTATATTGCAAAACAAAGAGATGCTTTAATTGCTCCTTCTTAATAGACAGTTCCTTCAGAAGAAAAAACTAGGATTGCTCTCCTGCTTTTTGTCCTCTGCAAAGACCAAGTGTTACCTTTTCATCCTCAAACACTTGACTTGAAGTCAGGAAGGAAAAACAACTTTAAAATCCCTTGAGGAAAAAGGAAAAGAGCACAGATTTCAGTTTTATTGCTTTTAAACCTTTTATGCCCCAAACTGAAATATCTGAGTGTCCATAGAGCTCCATGTTTGATGATCTTTATTGGATACATATATCTCTGTTTATAGAAACCTTGTTTAATGATTCAAACATTGAATTGCAAAAATTATTCATTTTAGAGTGATAAAATATACCATGCTCCATTCTAATAAAATATTGAATACCAGCTATACTATAGATTATAGTTGGAATGCCTCTGGTAAGATATGACAATCCAAAATTGTTTTCATGAATGTCCTGGAGTTAAGGTTAATGCACCAAAGAGCTGTTACTCATCAGTGTGTAACACCAGCTGATACAGGTATAATAATCCTGTTGCAGCAGCACAGGGCAGCAGAGAAATTGCTCTTCTAAGCTATAAATATGGGCTGCAGTTCATGGGATTCTTACCTACATACAAGTCTAACTTTCAAACAATGCATTATTTAAAATAAACCAAAAAATTATATTATTAAAACAAAAAAATAATACAGTCTTTCCCCAAAACGATTGACAGTAAAACACAAGTTGGAACATCCTATATTAATCTTTTTCCATCATAGATACAGAAATTTTTTAACTGGAGTCTTTTTCTTGCCCACTTTTAATATTCCTCTTCCTGCAACTCTCATCCCAAGCTTGATATTGTAGGACAGCTGTGTTAATTAGTGTCAGCAGTATGCTTGCAACAGGTTGAGGAGCACCCTTCATTATTAACAGTAGGATTTATTCTCATTTTACTGGCATACCCTGACAAAGGTTCTGGATTTAATTAAATTTAATTAATTAAAAAGGGGTATTTATCTTTAAGCTTGTGCAGATGTAAAGAGAATTGTTTTTCTCCAGAGAGGTCAGCTACAAAAACGGCGACTCTAATAATACACTTTGCTAAATTACTCTTCTATTTTCAGCCCAGTGTTATGTCCTTGGTTTTATTTATCTGATGCTCATCTCCATTGTGTCAGAGCTATCCACACAATGAAACATTCATCATCTCAGTAAGAGAGGGAATATCTACACTTTTTTGCTGCTCCGCAGCTAGAACATAAAATCAGTCAGTTGTAAAAGTGTATACAAAAGAGTGACATTTTGCAACACCCTTCTTCAAAGTGGCCATGCTTGTGCTTTCTTAGGTTTCGCAGGGAATCAACTGAGAGAATTTGGATCCACCACCAAGAAAATTCTTTCCCTGTCACCTAGACTCTGCAGACCTGAAGACGTCAAATTCAATGAACACATGCTAAAGAGTGGGTTGTCCTTTGCTTGATTGCAAGGAGTCCCATCTGCCTTGTCTTAAAGTTGACAGGAGGGTTTCTGTGCCTTATCAGATGCCAGATTCATTACAGCATTGAGGGTTTCAGGAAAACATAGCCTTCAGCAGAGAGAACAGTCTTTCCAGTATGACAGGGAAAGTAATAAGGCTACAGAATAAACTTAGTGGGTTTAAGACCAAATAAGAAATAAAATATTTTGTTAAGTGAGTTTTCTCTTTAAGAAATAAATACATTAGGCAGGATAAACTTTAGCATTGTTAAGTCAGGAGGATATCTTCAGTTCCCTTCTAAGAATCAGGATGCCTGTCCCATAAGCCTGTTTTCTTCTAGATAGCCAATGTTGCTTTGAGAAGAGTCAGAGTGGTTGCAAAAAGAGACCATTCTCCAAATCATAAGTCTTCTTCTATTTTAAAGCTGAAAAGAATATTAAAAAAAAAAAAAAGGAACTTGCCAAGTCATCTTTTTTAAAAGTATCATCTTCAGAGAGGCATGATGAAGGAATTTTCAAAATTTCCTTAACAGAACAGTTTGCTTTTCATCTGTCACTGGACTTCTCTGCAAAATTGCAATTAAAACAAAATTTTGGCAACAATTTGGAGAGAATTTTTTCCTTTATTCCAACTCATTCTTGCAGACAGCAGAGTTTATTAAAAGGTAGGTCATTTGCAAGTATCGCTTCTAAGTTTTTTGCAGAATAACAAAAACTTAGGAGCACTTTTGATATAGAATGAGAAAGAAGATTTTGCCTGGTTTGTTTAACCATTATCTCCTCAAAACCAGAAGGGGAGGGGAGTCTCAGTAGGCAGCTGGGAGGAAGGTTCATATAGAAGTCCTGACCAGTCCTTCCTCTCCCTTTCTGCAGATCCACCTTTATAGCACACTTTGCAGATCAGCTTTTGCTGTCTGTATCAAATGCCTCTACAGGTTACAATTTAGAGTGGAAAAATATAGTGTGGAAAAATTAGTGTGGAAAGCTGTTAACTATATCTTCAAAAAAGCTTGCTTACCACAGAGTTTTTGGTAAGCATTCGCAGTCCTTACCTATTTACAGGTTAATCACTGCTAACAAATACTAACAGAACAGGAATGGAAATGCCTACAGGCATACTTCTTGCTATAGAGTAAAGCAAGGAAGGAGAGCTTCCACAGTGTCCTAGTGCAAGAGAAAAAGGCCACTGCAGTGGTTCCAACAGGCTTTTCCAGATGGGAGACTCATTAATTTAACAGCAGGCATCTGGAGGAAATCTAAGGTACAGAGGTATTAATTATTGCTGAACATAGTGCCACAAAACAAAGTGAAAACAATTGGAGTTATTAAAATTCAGCAGTAATCAGTTTAGTCCAGGAACAGAAAATATGAAAGAGTCTCTTTCAATGGCATGAAAATTTTGTCAATATAGATGTGGTTATAGCAATGAAAGAAATGCAAAAACACCAGCCAGCAACACTGCCTGTGGAAGGTTGTCAAGGATCCTTGACTGATCACAGAACTTCTTCTAGGGTTGAAGACTATCCATGCCCCTGCTCATATGTTTCCTAAACCATAATATACTGCTAATAAATGCAAGGTAAGATAATAAACTGGATACAAGACAAACCCTGCTTCTTAAAATATTCTTGACTGTGATACTTTCAGCTTTGTTGTTTGTGTGTGACTGTGAGAAAAAGACTGTGTGATGCCAGAAAAGTATTCGACATAAAAGGTGAGGAGAACAAGCTTCTTCTTGCCTCCTTGAATGCTTTCTTCATCTCCTCTTGCTTCAGTTTACAGTGCCTGAAACTTATTTTGCTGGTGGTCAGGTTCAGCAAATGCAAGGATGAATATGAGTGTCGCTTCTCTTAGCTGCCTGTTCACCACTCAGGTATTTCTCCAGTTTCCAGCTTCCATTCCAGTTTCTCTTCAACTTGTTTTGGATTCATGAGAAGGCAGCCTGTCTCTTCAGCTGTACGCATTTTGAGGAGCAGATGGAGGCTTCCTGGATCTTTGTACAGCACTCTGATTGGGTACACTAGTTCTTATACCGCTGCAAACAAAATACCAATAAACACCTTTACAAATGTACCTATGTAAACATCCTACAGACAAGGACTCAGACCTTCATTCTTTCCAACTCTCTCTAAGCTCACTTGGTATCTTCATTTCCAGTTCAAGAGACAATCCAAGAAAAACAAGTCTGCCTCAGGTCTTATTGGCAGACTTTGTGGGAGGCTTGGGTCCTCAACCTCATGTACAGCTTTTCCCAGTAAAAATGCAATATTCCACTTGCTCACCAGGGAATACAATGGGCATGTAGGGGTGGAAATTCCAGCATCAGAAAACCTGCTAGGGCAAAACTTGCTCATGAGCTGCCAGCAGGCTAGCAGGAGTCAGAGCACTTGAAAGACTATGAGCCTCTTTGATTTCTATCCTAGCACAGGCTCTAGACTGCATTTTGCTTTGTCTTCACAACCAGAATATTTATTTCAGGGACTAGGATAAGGATTGAGGCTGCACACTAAAATTTATCATCTTGCCAAGAAGCAGAAAATTGTTGCAGTCCTTTTGGTGACTTGAAGAGTATGGCACATGCCGTTAAATCACAGTGGGACAAATCAAAAAGCAACCTCTTCCTTGACGTTTTTTGAAAGTTGAAATTCACACTGCCCCACTGCAGCCCCTCTGTTCTCATCATCCACTGGCTGAATGGGAGTTTTCTACTCCCCACACTTCCACTAGGTCTATCCTTTGCTCACCAGAGGAGCAGCTGCTGAGACAGACATGTGCTTGGAGTTTGCAGGGCACACAGAAAGGGATACCAACTTTTCACAGCATTTGCTTGTCACAAAGGGTAAGAAGAGGCCAGCCTGAATTTGGCGAGTAATGACTTTTAAAGCTAAATAAAACCTGAAGAGCTCCACTGCCTGAAAGCTTTGAGAACTGCAGCACTGTGAATCACCTAGTAAATACATGAGCTATCAGAGTCAATGAATGGTAGGAGGTGAAGGAAATCTGTGCAGGCTGATGAAGCAAACTTTTTCTTGCATGTCTATACATACTTTGTATTTGAACGGTCCCAAAAGCAGAAAGAGTGGCCATAGCTACCTAAGCTACACCTACATGTCTCTGATCACACAGACATTCTGGAACGAGCAGAACTTAAAAAAATAATCTTTAAAAAATGTTTAAGGACAAATAAAATTATATTATTTCTTTCCCATACACAGAGGCAACACTTTTGAATGGTGTCATGGCACAATTGCAGCAGCCCTTTTTGTAGCCCAGGTCATCAACTTCCCAGTGGTACAGATCTCAGGAGAGAACTTTTACAGCCTATCTGCGCAAAGACTAACTGGTGAATATGAAAGATTCCTGACTCTGCAGCCTAAGCCTCTGTATTTCCAAAGCCTGAAGGATGCGTGGGATTAATTTTAAAATACAGGCAGTGGATCCACAGGTCCAGTCATTCATAGAAAGAAAAGAAATGCACTATGTTTAAATATCAAACATATGGCCAGACCCACCAAACCCCAGAGAAATTGGCAGCTACTTTCTTAATTCAAAAGTTGCAGTCTTACCAGCTAGTTTGCAAAAGACTATTTAAAAGTACACAAATTTAGATTTTGCTCAAAAACCGGTTAAGAAACCAGGAAGACCAACAGAAGAACTTAAATTCATTTTGAACTTAAATTGAACATCATATGTAGTTTGAGTTTAAGATCATTCATTGCCATTTGTGAGCCCCAACAGCAGAACACACAATGAATAGGAAGTGAAACTAGCAGTCAAGTATCTGTAACACAGCTAACAATACAGAGAAACAACAGCATGCTTGGCATTAAGGTGCAGATGAAGATACTGCTAAAAGAAAATGTTTATGTACAAATCTTAATGTCATCAGACCCTTTTAATCACTAGAGTTGAAATAATTACAATGTCCAACTCTTAATACTAGCCAGGTAACTCTAGGTCCAAGGACATTTTCTAACCTGTATAAACCTGAAGGGTACTTTCTTCCAGGCCCCAAAGGAAAGAGTAATTTGTGTGCATGTGGATGGCCAGAGTCACTGGAGTCATCAGATTGCCCACTGAAACCAGGCAAAACCCTGCAGGCACAGGAATTGGGACTGATTAACTGGATGTCTGTGGTGGCCACTGTGACAATGGGGCAGATGCTGCTGAATGTCTTGGTGTTGTGAGAAAAGATGGCTCAGGCATCTCATCCCCACTCCACAGGAATTCCAGCAAGTTCCTGGAGCTGAGGAAGCTGCAGCACCTAAGGATGAATCATGCCTCCACAGAATTTAACCTGAATTTCTGATTTCTGAGGCTGCTCAGGTTTTTAATCCAATATCACAGTAATACATGTCGCTTGATTTTTCATCTTCAGTTCAAATATTGTTTCTGACCAATAGAGAAATACTTTGCAAAAAGATTTCTGGAATGTGAGCTGTATTGGTTAATCAGTCCTAGTTTTAATTAAACACTTCTTTTCCCTGATCAGATAGATGAGTTTAATTCACATTACAAGGAGGCATAACTGTGAGCCTGACTATTTCAGAGAAAGCAACCTACTAAAACAAAGTTCTAATAAAGGTTGGATTATAGCATTTTAGAGCCTTTAAAATCTTTCTTTTTTGGTCTCATAGCACTTCCCTTCAGCAACATACCTAAAAATATTAAAGCTGCTATAAAATTTATTAGCTGGAAACAGAGTATAAATGTATTCCTTCTCTTACCATGTATGACCCTGCTACTCCCCTGCTCGTTAATAAACAGTTTCCAATCCCATATAAAATGTGCTTGATGCATTATTGCATTGCTGATTGTAACTTTTGTCAGCACCTTAGTGACTGACATCACATAATCACTTGTGCATCTGGTTCCTGGCTAGGAATGTAGGCAGGTTGGTATATGTTTTACTTAATTGCCTCTACCTGGTCCCTGTTTAATAGTTTGAGGAAACCTGACATATTGATGTCTCGTCCCCTATAAAATCCATCACTTCCGATGAAAATAGTCAAGCATGGGAACTTATTTCACTTGCCATCAGTTATGCTGGAAGCAAAATGTGGCTGGTAGAAAATAAACATCAAAAGAATATAAATGCAGCTGGAGCAAATTCTGTTATAAGTTTGAATGCATCTTCAGGAGAAATTGTTATATTCTTTACACAGGAGCAATTAATAATGTCAATAGAAAACATTCTTTTTAGAAATGTCAAAACCCTGGTTTAAAAGATGAAAACAGATGGCAGTCCTTCTATACATTTTATTTGATTCAATCAGTTGCTGAATCTTTGTTTTAAAATGCCTAGGTCAGGAAACAGGGATCCTGTCACAGCTCATTATTGCCCAACAGTCACAGTCACAGTCCTCCTCTGATCTAGAAGTACGCATAGAGGGAAAACCTCAAGTGCTCAAGAGGATGTACTGGAAAATACTTTAAGTCTTACAGAATAGTCTAAAATAATATTAAATAATTCCTGTCCGCTTCTAAAACCAATCCTGAGTAAAAGTAGAAAAAATAAGTGTCTGAGGCTTATTTCAAGAATCTCATTGAGTGTGAAGGAAGGAAGAAATTGCCTGAGAGAAATGATAACATGCTGGTTATTGCCTACTAAACTATTAAGAGACAGAGAGAGAGATTTGTTTGCCTGTCCATAAACATTTTTATCTCTAAACTTGCAAACCACTGTTTTCTTGACCACTGTAGTAGATCATGACTTGAATTAGCCCCTTAGAAATATTTATCCACCATTCTGAATCTACCTAGATTTCATTTAAAAAAAAACTCTTGTAGATTCTTGTTAGTCATCCTAGCAGCTCCTAAAACAGGGAAAATTATTTTTAAAAAAACAAAAATTAAACAAAGAAGTATATCATTTTCATCAATATGTAATGGCAATGCTCCCATAACCTTTCCAAACCAGCTAGATCCATACAGCCTTCAAGAGCTTCTGTCTCAAATTCTGCTTTCTTCTCCAGCAGTGAGCCTTGAACCTTTTTCAACTACTTTCAAAGAAAAATATGCTATCTATTTTTCAAAGACATAGATGGCTCCTGCTGAGTATTTTCAAATCAAGCGGTCAGTTGTGTCTCTATCTGCAAGTAGTGCAGACAGTCAAGCCAAGTCTCCTATGAAAAGACACACACACTGTTTTCCACCATCAGGTCACAGGCTCTGAGAAGACAATCCCCAATACATAAAACCTCAAATTGAAAAAGCAACCCCAAATTCTCTGGGAAGAAATCTGTCATTGAATCCTGGCAGACTCACTTGCAACCCTGATGAAAAGAAGTATTTTTAACATCTGGAGTTTTTGAAATTATTTCTATCAAAGTGTCTCAGTTCACTAGAATTACACAACAAGAAATCAAGTGCATTTTGGTGGTCAGAGAGATAATAGTATTCCTTCCCACAATTCAGCTCAAATTGCAGATTCCTTTTAAGAAAAGAAAGTTAACTTGGGTCCAGCTGTGGTATATCCATATAAATGCTTTATTGTGTACAATAATTTGTGCCATCTGCTTTGACTATTGAAAAATTGGTTAGTAATTGTCAAACTGGTCTTTTTTTTTTTGTGAAATGCCTCAGCTTTGCCAATGTAAAACCATAGAATATGGCTTTCTGTTGCTCTACTGCAGATGAAAACATCAAAATATTTGGCAATGGAATTTCCAGAATTGCAAAATTGTCGTATAAAAGATTAGCTTTAAAACCCACAAAAAGACTTATGTCTGCTGGTTTATAGATCAGCTTCTAGCTGAAAAGTGACTTTTCATCTTCTGCAGAGTGAAGAAGGTTTGCCAGAAACTTAGAATTATGAATGAGTTTGTCATGAAACTTTAACCAAGTGTTACTAATGATCACCTTGAGTATATAAACAACTTTACTGGTTCTTACTGTCCTGCAACCTTTTTCCTCTTCTTTGCATCATGTACATCACAGTCATTTTTCTCTTCACTGCTCTGTCTGTTCCTGATAACCACTCTGCTTTGTAGAACTAGGTGCCTTGAGCAAATACTGAAAATTCATGTTTCATGGCTGAAATTTAAACCAGGGATGTATTAAGTATCCTAAAACGATTTCCTGGTCCATTCCAAGGAAAAGGGAAGAGAAGAGAAGGGAAGGGAAGGGAAGGGAAGGGAAGGGAAGGGAAGGGAAGGGAAGGGAAGGGAAGGGAAGGGAAGGGAAGGGAAGACATTTTAATCATCTTGGAAATTATGTGCCACAGTTTAAACATGTATTATCTACTGGACACTAAGTAGTGGAACAGGGTAGCTTGCAGGAAGAATAATGACACAAAGACATGCCACAATTCCTGAGAGCTAATGCAAGGAACAGTTGGTTATACGATATCCGTCAGTGAAAGGTAAGACAAAAAAACCCAAGCCCATATTTAGTTAAAAAGTACCTAGAAGATCCAGCTTTGAAGAACCATTTTCTGACCCTACATTAAGCAGCTCTCCCTTGTCTGTGTTCTTTCATCTTAATGCATCCAATAAAAAGTCTAGCTTTCCATATCAAGTCTGACTTCCCTTTTATTTCCTGTTTGCCTGTGATGTTTCCTGATGCTTTTATCCACATGAAGTATCACTTAAAGCTTTCTTGATAAGAATTCTTTTATTGGGAGTTTGCAAGAACAGCAGTAGATGTTTATACCTAGGGTGATCCTAGCCTCCTACATATGAGTAACAAACTCCATTACCTGCATGCAGTTACTGTACAAAGGGAAAAAGGCTCTTCCATCAACTTCTTTATCTTGCAAACAGGGCTAAGAATGATTCTCCCAGTCTGTTGCACATGTTGATATGTTTTCCTAAGAGATGCTTCATTTATCTTAGATGAAGCAGCAACAGGAAGCGCTGCTAAGTCCTGATATTTTTTTCAGTATTTCACAAAATTTCAGGTAGGTCTAAGATCTTCAGCTGCTGGAGGCTATCAGTCAAGACAGAATGGACCTGTCCAGGGCAGCACTTGCAGGAAGGCAAGTGAGCATACACAGGCAGGACCTACAAAAGCAAAGCAAGCACAACAGGGCTCCTTTTCTGCAGTGGGAGATACAGTTAACCAGAAGAACAAGCCTTCAGAAACCAGTTCACTCGCCCAGCATAGCTGCCTGTGCAGGATCATCACAATTCACAGCTTGAAAGCCCACACCACTTGACTAATAGCTTCACCACCATCTTCTTATGCCCTCCCTTCAGATGTTTATATACATGATTTTGACTGAGCAGGGCTTCTCATACCAGTACATGCTAAATGTGAGAGAAGATCCAGGCTGAGTTGGGCCCTAAGTGCACAACCCTGACTGTGATTAGTGATGGTCAGCCTCTGCATTGCCACGTGTCCAGGTGGATCTTCCCTGAGGCAGCAGCTATGGTTTTGGACTCCAGAAAGACCACCCATAATTTGTTGTACCTTGATGTTGAAGAGAGTGGGGACATCCCAACTGTGTACTTGTCATCAGAAACCTTCAGAGGAAGCATCTCTGTAATTCCTTCTTTACAACTAGGGCAATTGGAAATTTTCTGTCAATCCCCTGCATTTATAGTGTTGAATTGCTCCTTTAGGTAGTCACTTAAAACCTGCACTTCCCTGCATGATTCAGAATTTCTGTAACATCTTTTTGCTTATTTAGGAGCAGTGTTTGCGATGGTTACAGCCTTACCATGATCACTCAGGACATCACACCCTGTCAACTGCTCTCTCACATGTGCTGCTTCCGTGTTATGCTTGTGGTGTTTAACTTTCAGCTAGCAGATGTGGCTCAGTACAGACTTGCTAAGAGCCTCTGTTTTTTTCCCAAAATCCAAGCGTCATCTAGGCAGACTCTAGTAACATCCAGACCATTCCAAATCTGTTGTTTTCCCAGTGAGTTGTCATAGGTGTCAAGGAAAACCCAACCAGTAGGCAAGGGAAATAGTTTCTTCTGCACATATAAAGTGTTAGATCTGAACAAATGTGTTCTGTGTTTCTCCTAAGGAGAGTTTCAGAACCCTGCTGATGCCTCACATGTAAAAAAAATACTTGATTTCAGCATGGTCTCCACTTAGAAACAATGGAATACGATCCTTTTACACATTGAATTTCTTCCATTTGGCTTATACTTAGGCAAGGTAATGTGTCCTTTTGGCAGCTTGAGTGTCTGGGGGTTTTACTTATGTTTGTGTGATCAAAAGTCAACCCACCTCTTCTGCAATGCAACAGGAACTTGGCTTCAGACTTGAGCTGGGGAAAGTTTGTCTTCTTCCATCTACTCTTTCAACTTTTCTGCCACATTTAGAAGGGCTTCCTAAGAAAATATGGTCTCTGCCTTTTTGCTGAGATCAAAAACTAGATATGCTTCTACCCCATTGATGGATGCAGCTTATTGTGCTCTAATTGTACATATTGTATATGTATTTTCTTCCTTTTTGTAGCCTATCCACATATTCAGGCAGCATACTGCCATTCCACATAGAAAAGGTGACTGATCTAACTCCTACATTCTACTTTCTCCTTCAGCTGGTTTCACTGCCAAAGGAATGACTGTATCACTCTTTGTGGCACCAAGCCAGATCATGTTCCTGTGGCCATGTCCAGCTAAAGAACTTTTGTTTGCACTTGAGCATACATTCATTTTCTGTTGTGATACTGTACTCAAGACAGTAACTCCGCTGTCACTTGGTTTCATATGCACATGCCTTAAAACCTATTTCAAAGTGAGGTGATTTTCCCCCCATGCTTTGTCCTGTGTTTTTTGACACAGCCCATGAGGGTCACCATGCACTCTGTATAACTCTGCCTGGTTTACTGATTTACTACCTCAAACCTCCTGTCTCACTCAATTCTTGATTCTTTATCATCTTCAGAGTGTGCACGCTTTCTGCTCCTCATAACTCTCATTTTAGACCCAGAGGAGCTTTCTTGTCTTTTGTACATATAACATCTCCAAAGCTTGCAGGGAGGCTTGCATGGAGGGGAGAGTGCAGGCACTCAGATATCTCCATTGATGACGTGGACCAGCCTCATCACAGTGACTCAGTGTCCCTTCAGCTTTTCCTCTTCACTGCCCTGGCCTGAGGGAAGAGCAGAAGAGGACAGGCAACTTTTTAGTGGGATTTGACAGAGAAAGTAAAAATCCCCCCTGGCTCACTGCAGGGCACCTGTAGTGCACTTCACCCTGTGCATGAGCAGACACAGGAGGGGAGACGTGAGCAAGGAGCTCAGATGGTGGATGTTAGTGTCAGCAAAACTCCCTTCTCTGATGTTTGGTTTCCAAAAGATGACCTGCAGTTCTACTCTGAACTTGAAGAGATGTTTGATATTTAGGTGATGATGAGTGTGTCTGACTGGACTTGTACTTCTTCTCAGTGCACACATTTACAAGTTTAATATAGACCAATATATTGGTGGAGCTGCCCACTGCTGCTCACCCCGGGGAAGGACACAAAAACTCACAATCATGCCACAACTGTATTGAAATATAAATCTGAAAAGGCACAACAAGCAAGCTTCTGAAAGGTAAACCCACTGCTTCAAATTAACGAGAAAAAAATTGATATTTAACTCAACAAAAAGAGACTGGCAACTCACCAGCCCTTTGTGAGCAGCCATCATCCCACATAGGTCAGTAAGCCTTTCATCCCGAGAGCTTCAAATACAACATGTGACTTTAATCCCTGTGACATGGCAAAACAATGTGTACCAAGGAATTTGGCCACTGGCAAAGAGCTTTGCTTTTCGTTAGAGGCCAGTCATTCAAGCAGCATGTGTGGTCTGCAAGTGGCTCTATTCATTATCCCCCTAATTCCTACTGGGTGTCCCTGTGCAGGGCTGTGTGCTGGGTTCATTCCTGACTGCAAACTGGTGAGCATTAGTCCCTGTCCCCTGGTGCTGATCCACCCTGTCTGGCAGGCTGCAGCCTCTCACCTCGCAGGCCGTGCAAGGACAGGAGGGAGCCCAGCCAAGCAGACAGTGTTTGTAATGTGGCACCCAGCAATGTCATCTGGTCTTCAGCTTCCCAAGAGTGCAATCCCCTTCCAAGCCACAGCAGCTGGCCCAGCATGGAGAGGCTCCTCTGTTAGATCTGGAAATACATCATAACCCTACAAAAGTAAGGAAACAAGTGTTGTCTAGGGCAATGTAAATCTTCTGCCTGGGAAGGAGGTAGAGGAGAGAGTAAGGAAGTGTCTTGGGGCATCCCTCCAAGTGCTTGTACTCCCTTTAGACAATAAAGTCTCTCTTAAAGTTTCATACCTAAGGAGATTCCTGTCCATTGCAGCTCTGCTCTTGGAAGCTGCTGCATCTCTGTTTTCCCACCCGTAAAAGAAACTCCCTGTTAACTTTGCTGTCTCTGTAGAGCACTTGCTGATGAAAAGAACTTTGTCAGGCATCATTTCTATTAAACTTTTTCTGTCTGTCACAAAACACAAGATGTTCAACACAGAACAAGATGTTCTCACAAGTAATTTTTTTCATGAGTCAGTTTACCAGTTTTTCAACATATATAATACAAAATGCATGTATTGAAATGTACTACTTGAAATGTAGTTCAGAGTTTTATTCCATTAATGGAATTGCTGCTTAGCCCTTCATCAAATGAAGCTTGGTTCATCCACTTTCCATAAAGATTCACTCAATGTCCTTTAAAAAACCCCCCATAGTTTGTGATTTGCATACTTTTCTGTCTAAAGTAAAAAAAAGAGAAAAGGTAGCTAAAACTCCATGCCAATATGTTTGATACTACACTTGGAATTCTATTTTGCCTTTAATTATTTTTAACATACTTTGTTTTAATTTTCTTCTTAGATATTGAATTTTATTTTTAAGGCAACTAAAAAGCATGTAGTGATTCTTGGAGACTGCCTTTTTTTCCCTCTCCTTAACTGGCATATGGTTCTTTTCTATTAAGGTTTCACACCTCTGGCTGACATAGAATCTGTTTGTTAAGAAAATAGGCTTTTATCAGGCTGTGAAAAGTTCCTTACAAAAAGAAAATCCAGTGTATTTTGATAGCTTGCAAAACATCTGGAACTTTCACTTCTCTAAAGGCATTAAGGTTTTTCTTTTGAAAGGACAGAAGTCCTCAGCAGGCTCTGAAGGCAATGGGTGGGAGATGCAATGTGTGCTGTAGCTAAAGAGTTTAGAAACCACAGCAATGTTGCTGAAATAATAGAGATAAAAGGGAAAGTAGGGCTAAGCCCTAGTACATCCAAAACCAGCTGGCTCCCAAAAGGAATTTCCATTTTGGTTTTGAAGGGGTTTGGTGAGGTCACACAGGCTAGAGCCAGTCTCCGCTGCTCTTTGTGCCTGCCTGTATTTGCCCAAGAGACATGGCCAGTTTGGGGGCACAAAGTGAAGAACAGAGGTCAGGAGCCTGGCAAAAGGCTCAAGTGTGCCATGGGGACATGGCAGAGAGGGAAAAAATGCAGCACAATTTCAAAGCGAATGGGTTTCAGAATCCAAAACTAATCATGTTTCATCATTTGTGGTGAAAGAAAAACAAAA
The DNA here is from genome assembly GCF_015832195.1 of Motacilla alba alba. NCBI lineage: Eukaryota > Metazoa > Chordata > Aves > Passeriformes > Motacillidae > Motacilla > Motacilla alba. Next base: position 32,618,890 of record NC_052017.1, read on the forward strand.
TCAATCTGTTCTGGGACAAAAAAAAAAAAGAGCTATCTCTAAGCTTTCTCAATTCAATTGTTTCTTGATGAACCAATTATTGTGAAATTATCAATTCAGAAGTATTCCTTTTGAAAATGTCAAAGTAAAATATTTTGAGTTTTATGAGCTTGGCAGATTTTTTTTTTCTGAGGAGAAATAGTCTTTGAGACAAGTATGCATTGGGACATAGATTGTTATTTTGCTTTTCTCACATTTTCTCCCTTTCTATCTTTCAGGGATACTTACTGCTTCTTAAGCCCATTTAGCACTCCATAAGCATTCTCAAAACCAGCCACAGATCTCCCAAAAGAAGAAGGAGCTTCTTTTCATAATTCACTCACTATTTTTTAATGTCTAGGACAACATACTGGTGACAAGTTTTATTTCTGCTCACACAGGGCATTGGCTAATGAGTAAATATTGGAATTTTAGAGTCCATTTTAAAAATTCATTCAATGTTTATGGCTCAAAATGAAATATCAGTAGCTAAATTTTATATGACAACATTGATCATACTGCAGAGATTCAGGTAAACAAGCTACATATTTACAAAAGCTTGCTATTTGTAAAAATCAGACACACAATCCAGTTACATAGGTTTAACATGCTCCTTGATGGCTGAAAGGAGGGTTAAATGAACTGGTTTAGATAAATGTATCTGACTGCATCTGCCATGGGCTGAGAGGGCTTGCAAGGAGAGGTATGGCATGTGTGAGAGCCCACCATGCCTACTTCACGCCTCAGCTCCTACTGCAGCCCAGCAGCCTCTTCAAGACCCAGATAACTTTCTTTACCTCACTGGCCACAGGACTGAGCATGGTTTCGGTCACTGCAGCCACATGATGTTGCCATCAGGGAGCTCCAAGTGCGCTGTGACACCCACGTTGAGGAGACCTGCAGGAAGTTTTGTGTGGAACTGATTTGCTGCAGCTCTGGCACCAGGTACCAAAACCTCTCATGTTGTTTCATGACCCCCTCTGGCTGCACTGTTTTACAACTGCAAATTGTCAGGCATGCTAACAGTATGAAAACCAATGCAGGGTTTGGCAGGATTTTGCACAGCCAATTCGTGCCCAAAGGAGCTCTGATTTTTTTGCAGAATTCATTCATGCCAGCAAACTTTGGCCGTTGGAAAAGGGCTGAAGTTCACTGAACAGAGAGAACACACCTTGGAATAACACTTGGTTCTCCAACAGTGATGCTGTACTCCTCAAACAGAGCTGTGGCGCAGCCCACAGTAAATTTCCATGCTGGACTGGTGAGCAAATGTTACACAAGCTGTCCTCAGTGGCAGGATGAGCTGCACCCTCCCATCAATCACAGCAGACACTCTGGAACACTCCATGGACTTGGAACCACCCTGGTGACAATAGCTCCAAACAGAGTGGAAACACATTTGTGCCATGGTACCAAGGTACTTGTGCTGTCTGCATAGCCTGATCTGTTGGGATGACAACAAATTTTAAATTCTCAGAGTCGTCACTTCCGTGGCTTTTGGGAGCTGAACATCTACTTCCAAAGAGAAAGAAGACTACAGTAACGAATTTAATTGGCAACCCATTCTGTCTTGTTGCTACCAGAGGAAGCTGAAACATATTTCTGTTCTTTTTTCCGGCTCTAATCATCTCGGAGGAAGATAGGATACATAATTATTACTGAAAATAACATAAATGCTTCTCTGTTTTTATAGCTTAGTGCACTGCTTTTGTATAGCACTACCCAAATGCAGATGACATTGCATTACAATTTTATAGTTATTAATTTCTTCCCTCCTCTTGATTTGATTCAGAAAATTTGGTTTATTATTAAGAAATATGAAAAAAATGTTGCAAGCAAGCAAAAATGGTCCCAAATCCAAAAGAGAAGATGTAAATTTCCATAAGGATTACAAGATTCAGAAGTCTGTGAGACTTTGTTGCATGTGTCTTGGCAAGGAATTAATAATCTTCACATGCTTTGTCCTGGTGATTGAAATAAATTACTTGCTTAAATTGCTAAGCAAGATGACCCATCTGTTGGCCCATACTTGTTCAGATTCTCAGTGGGTTTATTATTCAAAATAATGACTGCCATATGCAACAGTAAACAGTTCTTTTAGAATTGACTGAAAGATCCTGTGCTGCTTTTGAAGGCAATTTGCAGAAATTGTTCATGTTCCCCTCCAGAACCTGCCATTCAACCAAACTCACTCTGACAGAGCTATTGCACTGCTTTTCTGAGAAGGAGAGACAAAACCAAAGCAGAAGCCTGGACAAGATCAGATTTATTCTTCATGGATGGAGAAGTCTGAAAATTATGGATTATGCAGCTCTGCAGCCCCAAACAGCACCAGGCATGTCCCAGTTTTTTGTTTATTTGCATCACCAAAGCAACTATCATATACTCCAGTCGCAGTCGCAGGAGCAATCAGTATGATTAAATATGCATTACAGAGTCTGTCTAAGCTGGCAGCAGCCACTCCCCAAGCCAAAGAAAGAAAAAGATTATTCCAATCCAAATTCACCCTCTTTTTTACAAAATGCCTGAATGATTAGCCATACTGCTCCTTCATGGCCAACAAATTCAGTCCATCAGACCCAAGAAGGCAGGGTACCCCAGGGATGAGGGTTTTCCCTGAGCACATTGCCCCTCACAGGCTCGGAAGCACAAACCAGGAGATCGACAGCACGAGCATCTCTGTGGTGGGATGGGGAAGAAGGCAAGGGTAATGGCAGGACATCACAGAGACACGCCACTTGCTGTCAGCATGCCCAGAATGAAAGGATATGGGCACAGGGAAATTTGTCTAGACAAGGGAGTGGTTTCTCTCCTGAAGAATTAATGAGTGCAGTTAGAGGTGATCATTGCCTGTGCAGGAGATGAGCACCATCAGGTTATTCCCTTGGCAGCCTCTTCTGCCCTCGGCTATTTGTAAGCTCACTGGTCAAGTTATAGCTGGCAGTGTCACAGCACTGAGCAAGCCTGGTGCAAAAAGGCCATCTGTCCTCAGCAAGGGAGATAGAGGAGAGGGGAAACCCCACCCTGCCCCCCACACTGGTGTGCAGGTGCCCACAGCTCACGGTGCTGGGTGTAATTAAACAAAACCAGACTTGCCATCAAACTCTCTGCATGCCTTTACAGGTTCGAGGATGTGACCAAGTGTTGGATTTGATCACCTCCCTCTGTTTTATTATTTTTTATCAGTGAATTTCTGTTAAACTCCACTGGTTCCCATCCTCTAACCTTTCCCTGTTAGGGAAGGGCTGAGAGCCAGACTTTTACAAACAGTCTTCATATACATCTACTTAATAAATAAATAAATGGCAAGGTTCCTTTTCATAACTTCCTTTGCCTCTAATTTAGACCATCCACATTTCATCCCCAGGCTGAACACACATTCAATTCATACAAGACCCATAAACTATGTTAAGACCACAGAGCATCCATGATTTGTTCATGATGTTAATAGTGACTCACCATGGCCAGATTACAGATGTTAAATTGCTGATGGATGGCCCACATCCAGCACATGGTATTCAGCTGAAGTATTAATCACGTGTGGAAAGATCTTTCTTTTCTCTGTTGGTCCCTGTGAATAATGAAACCTCTAATACAGTGTATTGTACTTTACAAGCTTACTGAAATGAACTCCCTTCTAAAAAGAGAATAGGATAACACTATTAAAGCAGCTGAATCCTGTACATGACATGATGACATATTAGGACTTACTGGATAGCTAAATGAACAAACTCACTTTTTTGTTGATTTACGCCAGCAGCACCGGCCTCTCTTTCCCAGGAAGGGAAGTTTTCTTGTTTCCCTCTTTCTTTGTTGGAAACAGATAACTTATTGAGTGTGATACTGGCTTAGTAGACAATTGTTCATGAAAAAACACAGTGTGTAAAGGAGCAGGAAAAAAAGACTAAGTGCAGATTTGGGTAAGAAATAACTCATCTGGAGCTGGAAATAATGTTTTCCCTTGGTATGCTGGCAGAGCATTCTCTTCCGAAATACTGAGTGACGGAAATCTCCCACACTATTTCTTGTGTTTCCTTTTCCTTTTTCTTTTCTTTTGGCATGGGAATTTTCATTGGTGCAAGGGTAACAAATTCTAGAGGGCAGTAGAGTTTACCATTTGTGATAAGAATGCCAATCATCATTGTCCTTTTAAATTTTCTTCCCGTTTAATGAAGATAGTAATAACTCAGACACCTCGATGCAGAAAAACACTATATACTGGGCCTTCAAAAATGTCCAGATGTTTCAAAAGAAAATGCAAAACTCCAAAGCCAAAGTGGCTCATTCCTCTTAAGGCTCTTCTTAGGAGGTGAACAAAGACAATAATATATCATAAAAAAAACAAATATATCAGACTAAGGAAATAGACAATAAAAATACCAGCAGCCAGTTTCTTCCTTAAATGGTGAATAAATACAAGAAGGTTCTTCTTATATTGCACTGCAATATAAGGTATGAAGCAGGTATGAAGCAAGAATAACAGTGATTCAAAAAAATCAGAGGCTTGGAAATATTTTCCTGTGCTGCTGAAAATCTCACCATCAATACAAGCCATATAATACAGCATGCTCTGCTCCTCAACACAAGAAAAGCAGATGGTTTTGATATGACCATGACTGTCCCTTCAGAAGACAAATTCAGAACTGAAACAATGGATTGCTGGATCAGTCAGCTTCAAGGCTGATGGAGATTTCTGGTAATGATATTATGGCTAAGTAGGGACAGTCCCTGGGCTGTCAGAAGTAACAGAAATGACATCCTGATGTCTGTAAATGCCAAGGGAACAAAACACCTGGGAGAATATTCAGCCTCAAGGCTGCTGCTGCTGTTTTGGAAGATGCAAGTTTACTTTTGCAGGGAAAGGAAGTCATTACTCTAGGCATGTGTGGAGGCACTGAAGAGACTGCTGCAAATCTCTCTCGATAGCCATGGCCAGCTATAAATACTTCTGTGCTCTCTGTGCTGTAGCATGAGATGATAACTGATATGTTCAGACAGGGATGCCAAGAGGGGGATGGGGACTGGAAACTCCATTTCAGGCGCCAAGACAAATTTCTTGAGAAAGGAAATCTGAAACCGGCAGAGGATGGAATGGACTTCATGCAGAGGCACTGCTGTAGGCTTTGGCCTGCACACCTCACACCCACTTCAGTCCTCTAGACAGCATTTAGAGGGGGCTTGAACAGGGAACAAACTGGCTTGGGGTCAATATCACCCTAGTTTAATTAATCATTACTGCATTAGAAGCAGTAACTGGGGAAATATAATGATAGTTAGTCCATATGAAGCAGCTGCAAAGCTTCTTAGCAACTTTAAGAATGACCCTTCAACCTTTTCTCATTACTCGTATGATTAATGCTTATCCATGTGAATAGTCTCATTGATTTAACTCACCCTACTTCTGCAGGTAAGGACTTCAGAATCAGACCAAAAAAAAATATATACTCTTCCCCTGTTATTTCAAATCCATTTTTATTTAAGTGCAGTGATTAACTCAATGGACTTTGCCCGACAAAGAAGGGCAGTAGAGAACTTACTCTGTAACCAAGGGTTCCACTTAAACTGAAAGAACAATATCAACATCCATAGTGTAATCTGTCTTTTTAGTCCCAACTGTATCAATGATGTTGTTTAAACTTATGTTTAAGTTAAATGTTCATAAGTAATGTTTAAAAGCAGTCTCCACTTTAATTCAACACATGAAAATTCAACAAGAAAAAAATAACTGCACAAAATTTCAAAACATGAAAGAAGAGAATCTCTTGTTAAAGCTTCAGTTAAAAAGTTATTTTACCCAAATACGTCCAGTTTTGCGACACTGCCTTTATTTCATGATTTTTGAAGCATTTTTTACTAGTACAGTAAGTACTTATGGATGGCAATGTGCTTATTTTTCCCTGGAACACCAATATAAAACTATTCCACTCAGTGTGGTCTGTATTTTTGACATATGCAACAGGCCTAGACAACTTGCTCAGTATCATTACTCACTGGGAATCTTTAGCTCATCTCTTGTTCTGTCCCTAAGCAGCCTTCATCTATCTCTTTCAGCAATTTTTCTTCAACTCCTTATGAATCACTTTGCTGCTGTCTTAGAGAAAATCCCCCCTATTATGAGGAGCTGCTTCTCTGAATGGGCAAGGGAGGCTAAGAGAACACTGTTCTTGTGGTAAGGACTTCCTAACAGGTTTTCCTCATGGAATCATCACAAGTATCATAATCCATATTCCAATTAAAGCCTTAAGGTATTTTTTAATTGACACATACTGAGGGACTTTCATCGAATGCTCCAGTATGTGCCTGCTATTAACACCTCTCCATCAGGATTGCATTGGATACACAAATCACACCTCTGCAGTTAAAACTTGTCTCTGTTCTAGGCAGCATGCTGGACAGACCCAATTTGGCAATGGTAGCAAGAGATTTAGGGTCCAGTTAATATAACATTTTGGCTTCCCTAAATAACAACATGGACTTCTTTACACCACCAAGCAAAGCCTTATTCTCTGTCTGTATATTAGCACTCAATTTTAGGTGGCATATGGCGCTTTTTTCTTTGCTGCTGTGTCAGAAAAGTTGCTCATCTCCAGTTTTACAACACATGGAGAAGGAAAGTAAACAAATAGTGGGAACAGTTATGGATAAATCAGTTTCATATTTACCAGTGCTGTACCTTTGAATCTTTTCATTACCTCCTCCATTTCTCAAACTCAGCTCATGTCAGTTTCCTAGGATCTTCAGACATCTTTGCACATCAGTGCTCACACATGAACAATCTTGATATAAAGGCCCCATTATTTGGAGCCTTCATATAAATCTCTTTCTGCATCAAAGGAGACCAAATACTTGTGACAGTATAGGTCCTACCATGATCACACACTTTGCTGGGTTAATTTCTCTTCCTGGTACATTTGTCCTCTGATGGAATTACTAATATTTATTGCTTAAATTTACCCTAGCATTTCTGGTCTTCTGGTTTGATCCAGACCAAAACATCATCTATATAGAACACACTTGCTCTGTGTAATTAAAATGCATTGCATTCACAGCACAGCACCTTGGGCACCCCAAAAGCTCTTCATGGAAATTGTGTTTCCCAAAGGATGTGTTAAATTTGCATAAACAAATGCTCTCATTCTTAATGGGATGTTTGATCACAGAATTGTGTCTTTCAGACAGAACTGATGTAATTAAAGAGTGAAACACTGGGTCAGTGCAGTATATAGCATTCTATGGAGAGGTTTCACACTGAGCTCAGAAGTTCTCATCACACCTGCCTCACTGTAACAAAACACCTCGTTTAGTTGTCTCTTTTCCACTTCTTTCCAGTGTTCAAAACATTCAACTGCTAAAGGCACACTCCAATGCTGCACACCTCCCAATACCACACTTCCAGCTCTTCCAGCACATCCAAGATTGCTCCTAGAGAACTGTCCCTGCAGTCTCTCCTAGCACCCCAGACACTCCCTCTACTGCAATTCAGAGGTTCATTTACTCAAAGCAGGACAAAAATAGTGAGCTGTTCTGACAGAAAGGCTCTCTACTTCCTCCTTTCTAAAAAAACTAGCAATAAACAAAGCCAAAATTTGACATTTTCAATTTGCATGTTAAACTTTTCTCCCAGCTCCTACTGACTTGGAACAGCTTGGAACAGAGCCAGACAGATGTGAGGATGTAGTTTATCTGGGAAGGGAAATAATTTGGCAATTCTTCTGGGAGGAAAAGACATGCCAAAGGGAACCAAGCCTCTGAAGTAAAACATCCATCACTCACCTCTTCTCCCACTCTTCCAGCAGTAAAGTGACATACCTTTATTAATATTTATTGCCACTGAGCAACACACAATAGTTTAGAGAAATTACTGGCACCAGAAGAAAAGAGGTGAGCAAGAAGGGGATGGGCAAGGGGGGTGAAGTTGAATAAGCTGTCCCAACCAGCAATGATAGTGGGTTTGGCTTGTCAATTTGAAAAGCTGCTATGACCAAAGAAGCAGAAATTTCTCTGATAATGGACTACCAGATGAAGGTTTCCAGTGCAAGAAAGTCCTAATTACAAATTAACCAGGCTAACTCACTATAAGGGGGATGCTGTCAAGTTTGCTTTCTACCAGGTGCACAAAGCAACTTCCAGAATGAAAAGCAAACTCACGTGACCAACAACTGACCCTGTTTCCCAGCTAACAGGGTGAAGGAAACTCAGAGCTGTCTGCACGTGGGTCCCCAGCACAGGATCAGAACAGCTGTGGAAGGACTTAAGGGGGGCACTGAAACCTATCCCAAGGCACTGCAAGGCACTGTCAAGAGCTTTCAGTCTTCACCACCAGTGATGGAGTTTAAAAGCCAGCAGAAACACTTGCCTATAACTTACATATTTCACTCTCCAGTGAAGCCAGTGACAGGTCCCCTCCCACCATCTGAACACTGAATTTATCAAGAGCAGACATCAGTGGCCACCGTCTAGTAGGACCACCCATCAGCAGCAGAAAATGTCTCCATGCACTCACTGAATATCAGAAGGTCAGAGGTCACTTGCTCCTACCAGTTGACTAAAAGTGCCTCCTTCAGCCTGAATGAAAGGTCATTTTAAGATACTGTGCAATTTACTGTCAGGGCACAGCTCAGGACAGGACAAAGGCAGCAGAAGGAGCTAGCCTCATTCCAGCCCTTCTCCAACTTCAGAAGTCATCTCATTCCCTACAGTGACAACACAAACCATAAGCCTCTCATCAGCCACACATTGTATTACAGACAGAAATGCAAGCAAAGACATTTTCCCCTCTCCAAAAATAGCTTTTTCCTTTTTTTCATTTAGAAAATGACAACATGAGGAAAAAAGACCATTTTGTTTTTCTGTAAGCTTTACATCTTTCTGGTGTAAGCTTTACATCTTTCTGGCTCCAGAGAAACTGGTAGCAGCTGGTTTAATTTCCTCAGTTTCCCGTGTCAAAGGTTCAAACACAGTTGTAGATGCTCTTTATGAGTGAAATGTTTTCCTGCTCTTTGGATCAAAAAACTTTAAACAAAATCAGATGACTCCATTTCAGTAAGAAGGCCTGGGCAAACTCTTATAGATATATTTCTCCTCGCATTTACAAGAACTGCTCTGCAATGAGATCTCTACAGTGAAATACCTGTCTTTTGAGTGGCCATCCAATTTTCCTCCTTTGGTTAACTTTGACCAGTCCAAAGGAAACTTACCCTTTGTCAGAACTCCAGAAAAGCCTGATACAAAATCTAGATTTGGTTTACATTTCATTTGCCCCAAAATCTTTTCAACATCCAATAAAGACCAAGTAAAATTAGAAAGAAAAAAATGACCAGAAGGGAGGGGCAGTAAAGAATGAGTTGGATAGGAAAAACATTGAGAAAGGTAAAAAAAAAAAACCTAATCACAGGGAAAAACAGATGTCAAGTGTAGACCTATTGGTGTGAGCAATGAAGACTTACAAAAGAATCTGTGCATAAAGAGGCTCTGACAGCCCAGAAATGTCTCCCAGCAGCAGCTGTCAGGAGTGGGAGGACAAGCCCTATTCCTCTCCTCCAGAAAAGATGATAGTTTCCTATTGTGAGAGTAGGTGCTAATTATTATTTCCTTTCCAGGATCAGGGGAGGCTTTTAAATCTATCCAAAGCATCAGTAAAATAGTCTGTGACAAAATAGAAGATAGATAGATAGATAGATAGATAGATAGATAGATAGATAGATAGATAGATAATATTTGGCAGAATGGAATGGTAAGGGGCTCTCCCTATTGAGGCTGAGAGGCAAAATTGAAAACAAGAGTTCGTGGGAAAGTCTAGTCTTATGGCATGGGGGTGCGTCTGGTTATCCACATGGGGGGTTTCAGGCAGGGGGGACCACAGGCTGTGTGACCACAAGGTATGTGATGAGCTGCATTTCCAGCAGCTTGCAGATAATGACTGGGAAAGCTCTTGGGTTTTCCCTGTGTGCATCAAGTGCAAAGGTTCACATTTTTGTTCAGCCATACACCAACTGTGGAAACCAGCACTGGTCACTGGGGGAGCCTTTTCACTTCAGCAGGTGAAGGTGCTGACTCCACTTCCTGCAGGCAAGCCAGACCTCATTTTGCTGACTGAAGAAGATGCCATTTAAATTAAAACTTGTGTAGCCATATGTTTCAAAACCGTGAGTCATATTTTATACAAGAATGACTGTGACAGGGTGTGTATTTGTGCTGAGTTGCTGTATTTCCACAGTGCCCAGTTGAATAAAGCTATCATAGTTTATCCTGGTTTTAAGCTAAAAAAATAATTAACAATCCTATGTGCCAGAAGCATTCCTTGTGTGAACTAGGTATTACAGTTAAAAAAAATACATACATATCTTGCATATTAATTGTATTTTCCTGTGATGTTGAGGGATCAATTTATAATGTGTGATTCTATGTACTTAAACCCTCCCTTTAACCTCACAGCACAGCATTTAAATGCTGCATTTCACTTATGCTGGAAACCTCGGGCTTTGAACTACGTGTAACACAATACAGCAGAACAAACCAAACAAGAGTGGCCCAAATCACAGTCCATCACACCATCCTATACAGTAAGGGGACCTCCAGCATAGCAGATGGGGTTGAGCACATGGGTGAGTGTAAATGAAGTACATAGAAAACTAAACTTTTGTCAGTTTTTACAGCTGATACCAGTTACAACACAGAGCTGAGAGCTGTTGCTAGGGAGCACATGAGGCTCTGCCACCAAGACTCACATCTCCAGACCAGTAAGTGCAGCCATCTGGTAACTGACAGTAGAAAATGCTGAAGACGATGCTGCTTGGATCAACAGACTACCTGGAATGTAGGATCTGCATCTTGTTTGCAAGGAGGCATGAGAGTCATGTGCAGTAGAAAAGGAGTAGGGAAGGGTGAGCAAAGACACTGGTAGGAATCTGCCTGGACTTAGAGAAGAGTTGGGGCAAAAAAGCAGTTTGAGCAGTTTATCTAGAAAGGAATATTGTGTCAGTACTTGGGAAATTAAGGGGAATGCTGCACAAGAAGACCAGTGTGACCAGAGGAAGATGGACATGGGGCACTGCCTTCAGAAGGTTTTCTGTGCTGTTTCTCTCAAATATCCTGGGAAAGATCCACGACATACTAATGTAGTGAAAAATATTTGATTGTATGTGCTTTCCTTATCTGGTGTCACCTGTCCCCTGAAGGAGATAACTGTACTGTAGGCAGTATGACCACAAGGGCTGGGAATGATTACATTTAAGACATTGTGTGAACCAGAAGGGCATGTTCACAGCTGTTTCAGCTGCTTGAGTTGAAGTAAGACCCAAAGCGCTGGTGTCCCGGCAAGGCAGGCAGTGGCACAAAAATGGAGCAGGTACAGCCTCGGGGTGAGGCACAAAGCAGTTAGAGGATTCACCAGATGGACAGCTTCACAACATGTCCATGATCCATCAACAGGAGGCAGAGGAGAACATCTTTAACCGAGTGACAGGAGCCACATCCAGGTCTCAGCCTCCAGTTGTCCCAAAGACAGTATAGGAAGGCACGACTCCATTGGTAATGCAGCTGGGATGTTCATGACTCCCCATGGCCACACAAATGTTCAAGACAGCTCCCAGCTGAACTCTAAGATGAAATAACATTTTGATCACACTAGGGAGTGAAGGCAGAACCATGTTGTTAACACAATTCTCAGATTACTGACATCGCACTTTAGATGTAGCCTAAATGGCAGTCACTGAAGCAGTTACCAAACCACTGGATTCTACCAGATTTCTAGGGATCCACAATCTGCAATTAAGTAGTCCACAAAGGTATCTGGGAAACCCAAGTCCTATTCAGTTTGGGAATAAATTGGTTGTATAAGGACTCACACCTCTTTGTGCAGTTCTGCTCAGCCCATATTCCTTCAGCATCCCTGGGCTTGGAGGCTCTCCTCACAATTTTGCATTTTTCAGTGAAGGGACAATCTCGTGCCCCACCCTCGTACCCTAAACACCTCAACCCTCTGATTTATGGCTGCAAGGAAAAGCAGTCATGCAGACACTCATCAGAATTTTTAGAATTTTTAGAATAAAAAGAGCATCCAATCTTTTAGAATCCGTTAGGGAACAAAAGAGGGAGAACAAAAATCTTGTATTTCAAATCTTATGCTAACTGTTAAATAACAGAGAGAGCTCAAGCAAAGTAACTCTTATCATCTCAACTGTGATGTTTCTTCTACCCTGCTCCACAGCAGACACATGTGTGTGGCCACAGCCACACCAACCCTGAACTAGACTGGTTATATCCAATATGATAAGTCCTTAGTGACAAAGTGGAATCAATGCCAGAAGCAGTATTCCCATTTAAGAGTATTGACCTATCTTTTTGTGAGGTGGATCAGCAAACTTCCAGCTCCTGCCCCACCAGAAACAAGGCACAGACCTCAGGAGTCCAATGCTGAGAATGTACCTGCTGCAACTGGCTGTGATCTGGTCTCCCCTTGCCCACTACCAAATAGCAGGGAGAAATGCTCTCTTAGAAGGATTTGACTGAAGAAGAGTGTGTAATTCTATGTCAGGTGAAGTTTCTTCGGCAACATCTGGCAACGTTGCAGAATTTCTACACTCCGCTGAGATTTGGAAGAGCATATGGTTTCCACTACAGCAAAACAAATCACTCCTTGAACAAAAAGCTCTGAAAAGGAGTGGGAAAAGGAAGATGAAAGTTTCAAGTCTGTTTGTAAATTATGCATTATCCGTGCCTGTAATGCCCCAAGGAGCCATAAATTTAGAGGTTTCAACAGAAAAGCCTATAGCTGACACCTTACATTCGTAAAACTCATTACTATCCCTGGAGTGAAAATGAAGGGGGGAAAACAGTGAATAAATAATTGAGAACATAAGAACTTTTCATCATTTCCTTTTGCTCTTTTTCAGCTTTTCACTACAGTTTCAAGACCAATATTGGATTCACATCAGCTGTGGTCTTAAACATGAAAAGTGACAGTGTTTTTCTAATGCCTCTGATTGTGAAATCGAAACAGTTCAATTAAACTTACAAGTACAGATCATAAAAACAAGAACTTGAAATCTAAGACATTTTCAATTCACATTCAGTTCTTTATCTGTCATGGATACCCATTCTGTAAACTGCATCCAAAACCAACCCAGATGGTAATTTTATTTTTGGTCTAGCTGGAATCTCACAAGAAAGAGTGGTTGAGAAAGCAGACACTGGCCTTCAGGAAATTTTTAGAATATTTTTGATGATCCAGAGGTTCTGCCATATTTTAAAACATTTTTTTGTAGTCTGTGCATTTTTTATAAAATCCTTCTATTCTTTTTTCATGTCTTTGTGCTTTCTATATATTGCCCAAAATCTATAGAATGTTTATTCTCTGGAGCCTGTGTGACATTGAACTCAGTATGACAAGGAAAACAGAGGAATAAGTGAGTCATGCAGAGCAATTTTGTCCAAGGATTAGATGTGAATAACTCTGGAAAAAATGTGCTTTTTTTTCACTCTTTCTACAGCAATATTATTGCCTAGCATGGCACAGTGTTGTACTTTTCTTCTTTTTCCTCTTTTCACTTTAAATTACACATGAAATTTCAAGAACTAGATGCACTGTCTCCCTCATGGCTAAATGCAAATCACCCCTCTCCATTCCTTTTTCCTCCAGAATAAAAGTCCATGGAGGTTCAGAGAAAATAAAGGAACTTAATATTTTTCTTCACTGTTAAAAGTCACTAATTACTCACTAAGGATGATCAGCTCAGGGGCTCTCTGCTAATGGCAGCTGACAAGTTGGGGCTCTGGACAGGAGCATTCCACGTTCAGGTCCTCTCCAACTTGGCTCACCCTTGCCCCCATCTTTGAGGGGTTTCTGCCCCACAGGCAGGCTGCATGCTTTCACTTGGATCAGCTCTGGATTTGACTGCTAGACCCACATTTGCCCCTTCCTCTCTCATTTCCTCTGCAGCACCTCGCTGCCAGGAAACACTGTCTGCATCTCACCTAGAGCCAAGGGCAGCCTTTTCCTCAAAGTACAGCTAGGACCTTCAGTTGTGCCAAGTTTCAGGAAATAAGTGCTAAATTTTTGAGCCGGTGCACAGAAATCAGCAGAATGGCTTCAAAAAGTGCTACCTTGCTAGAAGATCTCTCTCTGTGGAAGTCAACACACAAGTCTTGAAAATAAATCTGTGCAAAATGATGTGTGGGTCTGCAGACACAGGCAAGGCTCACCTCCCAGTCAACCCCAGTAAATGGAAGGACCAGATATCCAGATGCAACAGACAATACCAATTTTTCTTCAGTTTACTCTGGAGAAAGTGGGAGAGAAGTCACCTTTTCTTGGGAAGGGAGCCACTTTAAACAACTCTTCTAAGACAGAATTAGGGATCCACCAGTCCACAGTTCCCTTCCACTTGATTTGTCCTGGAGGAACTTATTGGCCAAAACTCTCTGACAGCTTCCCTGGGGTCATACCCATGGAGACAGGGCAGTTGACCACGGCACTCCACTCCCTTTGGACCACAGCTGCCAGCTGGGCACCTCTTGTCACAGAGCCCACTCCTCCTTGCCTCTCCCTGCTTGCCTGAGACCTCTACCTGACACACGCCAAAGAGCTGAGGCTCAGCAGGCAAATGACTCACAGATGCTATTGAATAGCTGTAAAAACACTGTGCACAAATGAACAACATGACACTTAGGGCTGCTAGTATTCCTGCCAGTCAAAAGGAGTCCACAGGAAAGAATTCTGAGTGCTTTTACAGACAGGAATGCCCTATGGAAAATTATATATAAACACAAAAGATTGGCAATACAGTGCAGAGCAGTGTTCCCACATAACTTCATTTAGATTGCACTGAGCTGGTATATTTTTGTATGTCTTGAAGAAAAACATCTTTCTCATTTGAAGAAGATAAATTTAAAACATCAGTGGTATGCTAGTGCCCAGGGCCCTTTATGCATCAGCTTTTACTATTCTAGTCCATGAGTCATAAGTTAGAGCATTTATCCCATAGGAACTTGTATTCCCTGGGCTACTCATTCAGATTGGCAGGTTTAGCAAACCAGCATGTAGTCCATAAGAGGCCAAAATTAAAAAAAGGGAAAGGTGACACAAAGAGCTTTCCCCCAGTAAAATAAACAATGGCAGTGGAAAACTCTATTTATTGAAGCAGAATGAGTCTTTGCAAAGGAAGAGTGACTTCATGGACTGAGCAGCAAGCAGCAGAGGAGGCCATCAAATCTTGCCCTGCGTGTTGGGAGTCAAATTAAAACCATGCTGATGGTGCAGGCTGCCCTGCCATGCCTCCCAGCCCACAATCCCTCCCAGTCTGTCCTTTTTCTGAAAAGAGACATTCGCCAGGTCCTGGTGGACATCAAAGCCTGCCTGGGCATCACATCCTACTAACCAAGAACCTGCAAGCCTATGCCAAGGACTCACATGCCTCGAGCACTGTGTGTGTGCAGGAACAAAAGCAGGGACCTACTGAAGGATTTAGCCCACTGATGGAGTTTATTTCCAGCTGACATCTGGGTACCTTCAGGGCTGATGGAAATAACAGGAAGCACAATCTATGGTCAGGTCATGTTGCAAAAAAATTACTGAAGTTTTGTTTATTAATGCAGCTGGGTTCACAAAGTCTAAAACAGAGTCAAGTCCTGCCTGGTCCTTTCCTAACACTGCTGACCTGTTAGGAAAGGACACTGCACAAAGAACACAGAGCAAATGCTGGCCCTAGTCTTGTGGTTCACCAGCATCCAGTGAAAGATTGGGGTGTAGCCTGATGCTCCCTTCAAAAGGAACATAAGAAGCTTCACACTATCATTTTCCCTCATATCCTACCTTCTGGTTTTCAGCCAGTGATCTGAAGGCCTCTGTGAGATTCCAGGTCAAAGAAAGACGATGAAAGAAAGTAAGTTCATAAATATTAGGTAGTGGTCTACAGATGCAGCTTTTTTAAAGAGTTCATAGTTCTGATAGAGAATGGTTGAGAAAGGACACATTAATCATAAAAGGGTGGAAAATTACTGTGTTAGCTTTCAAAATACAAAATCACTGGTGCAGAAAAATGCATTTCTTTCTTTATAGAGGCATAGGTGCACATGACATCATATAAACATCATGTTTAACAATAGCTAGCTGTATCCAGATGGCTACATCTATTCATAAGAACAGCAGTTCCCAGGAAGCATTGTTGTGGATTATTGCTGAGTTCAAAGGTTCACAGTGAGTTTTGGATTTTGCCAGAAGAAGAAATTGTTTGTTTCAAAAGCACAGCTGAAGGACCTTTTTTGATCCCATAGAATCCAGTACTGTTGTCTTCTTTAACAGGCAGCTGAACAGCTCAGATATTTTTTTGTTTTTTTACTCTCTGCAGAAATGACTTTTCTGAGTCAGATGTACTGGAGCAGTGGAGGCCTCTGCATTTTCATGCAGCTCAGACAAGATTACACTCTGGTGTAGCTGTTCTCTCTGCTCACTGTTATTTATCTAAATTATCCTGCAAACATTACCAGGACCTTTTGAGCAAGAACTGCTCATCCACATCTCCAGGAGGTTCATTGAGCTGCACCACTGGAGCTGATAGCACACCCAAGACAGGTAGGGTGGATGTACTGGATCACCAAAGTGATCTCATAACACAAAGCTCAGGGGAGAGGAAAATTTCTTCCACACTTTGCTGCCTTTGATGGAACAAACAAAATGACAGGGTGATACTAATTCTTCTAGAAAGGCATTTTGTTGCACAATGGACAGTCCCCGGAGAACATGTACTCCTAGTCAGCAAAGCTGACATTTAGAAGTTTGACTAGAAGCCGGGGTCTATAAGGTTTAAATGTTAGGGAGTTTAAATGTACAGTATAGCTAATTTTCAGGTACAAGGTCAGAGTTTCCTAACCTGGCCCCTATTGCTGTTCTACACATTAACTGAAAGGTCCAATTTAGGCTATTTATATGTCTAGGTGTTTAATTGTGCCTTCAAATCAAGTAGTGAGACACAGATGTCACTTAAATTGCACCTATAATTATTTGCACACAAAAAGAAGCAGAAACAAAGAGCCCTTGGTGGGCCAGGCCAGCTCCCAGCTCCCAAAGCACTGGGATACCCTGTAGGTCCCACTGCCCTCAGGAGGGTGATGGCCCAGAGGTACAGCTGCCGCTCATCCCAAAGGCAAAGGCAAAGCCAGCAGCTCGTGGGAAGGCAATGGGGCTGTCGCTGTAGGGGCTGAGGGCTGCATCCGACTTCGCCCGGCTGGGAGGAGGGGGTCTGGTGTTCAAAGGATGCCCTCACTGACAGGCTGCAGAAAGTGTGTCCGCCAAGCTCTCCGGTTTCATGGCTGTTTTCTTAACGTGTAACAGAGGGTGCCAGTTTAATATCCTGCTATAACACTTGACAGCAAGGGTCAAGAGCAGCATCAGAACAACTGGGGCAAACTTAATGAAAAGAGGCTTAAACATCTTGAAAGAATATGGCTGTGTGGATCCAGGCACAGGTCGAGGCCCTGGGAGGGATCTCAGGTGGGGGTAGTTAAATCACTTGGGAGAAGAAGATGCCACTTCGTGATCTCCAGACCTCCAAGTGGGAAATGTCAGCAAAAGATGAGTATTCCAGCTCCCATACAGAAGTGAGAATGGTCTACCTACAGCAGCAGGCTTGCAACTCACGTGTTACCCAACACTGAAACCCAACACTTGGCCCCTGCGCCCCCAGCCTCCTACCCCTTCTCACCACTGTGCCAAGCTCCAGCCTTTTCCTTCCAAGGGATCTGAAGCTGCCACCTCCAAGCATCAGGAAACACTGCACAAGCTTTTCCCTGGAGCAAGCAGGATCTCAAATCCTCTCAGGTCCCGAACAGGACAGACAGCAGCACCTGTTTGAAATTAAATTCCTGGATTAAAAGCAGGGCTTCCAAACTCACTGCTTGAAATTGCCATACCGTGGATGAGGGTCTTTCCTCCCACCATCCCCCATTCTTTCTAGGGGTAATATAAGCTTCTTTACTTTTGAGAGATTTTGTGAAACTTTCCATTCCCCTTTAACAATAACCAGAAGAAGTTCGTAGCACATTAAGGCTTAACTTGAGGAAATGAATGAAGGAAGGATCTCCTGTTCAATGGGCTCTTGACCTGGTCTCTGATTTTGTAGGCACTATTTTGCAAACAGGAACACCTGCACTTTTTCCCCTGTGTGGTTACCAGGGGCACACACACATACAAACCCTTCTGGGCATAAAAGTTCAAGTTGTGAATAACTTCTCCCACCCACCCACATATCACTAATTGGTTGTGCAGCTGCAGATTGTGCTCAGGGACAACTGTGTTACTGTGTTTAAATGCGTGTGTGTGTGTGTGTGTGTGTGTGTGACTATGACTATTTGATTGTCTGGGTTCACAGATTTTTGTCAAGAAAGTTCAGTGTGCAAACATTCAAAAACAAGTAGCAACACCTTGTTAAAATTATTTTGTTGTCTCCCTTGGAGGGAAATTCACAGGGGAGTTTTAGGGCTTGCATTCAGCATCAGTGCAAGGAGTGGGGAATATTGGATATATAGGGACAGGGCGCCATTGGGCAGCCATTACTGCCGGCATATGTGTCACTGAGACACAGCCCTTCAGCAAAATGACAGCTATTCCAGTAGGAGACCCAGGAATGCACTTTATTCGAAGGAACAGCTTCACTTTCTAGTTAAAGTCACAGTTAATAAATGGCAAGAAGTGCTTCTCAGCATGGGAACGTTCAGGCACAGCCTGAACAAATGGGGTGCAGATATTTTTAAGGGTTTATTTTCATTCCCATTATAATATATGTCTCAGCTTGTAAATGCTTTTATGCCAGCAGTAAAAATTTCCATTTATATGGGTTGAATTCAACCTTTGCAATTCAGTGGCAGTCCAGCCACTTTTAAGCAGATGTTGAGATGGCTCGAAACTTATTTAGCGGAGTGAGTGACAAGCTGCTAGAGCCCAAAGATTTTCCATGGCTGAGCATGCAGACAGGATAGACAGACATCCAAACTGATATATCAGGCATTCCTATCAATGTAATTAAATTTTGCTTGCCTGCATGCACATTAGATCATAACACAGGTACTTGAAAACATACGATAACCAGACCTACAGGCAAAGGAAATTTGTTTAATTCATTGTAAGTTATGGAACTGAG
This sequence comes from Motacilla alba alba, assembly GCF_015832195.1. Lineage (NCBI taxonomy): Eukaryota > Metazoa > Chordata > Aves > Passeriformes > Motacillidae > Motacilla > Motacilla alba. Next base: position 32,638,041 of record NC_052017.1, read on the forward strand.
AAAAACAAAACAAAACAAAACAAAAATGAAACAAACAAACAAAAAAAAAATAAAAATAGCAGGGACACTGACCAGCCTGGGAAGACCTCAGTGCATTCTGAGAGTTCAGAAATTCTGTTTCCCACATTTTGCAGCCCATGTTGCAGGCCAGCTCAGGCAGTGTGGCTCGGTTTTTGTTTCAGCTATCAGCTACGGCACTGTTAAAGGAACCTTTCTTTACAGAGAGGTTTTCAATACACATAAAGGGCCATGCCTTCCCTCAGATCAGCTGAACCCCAACGGGGCTGTCTGATCCTTCTCCATGAAACAAGGACAGCTTATGTTCAGCAATTACATTCCTGTCCATATGCAGACAAGAGGCCACCGCCTTTGTCAGCCAGTGCTCCTCGGGCTTCTCTTGCTTTTCAGTGGGGATGATGACCTTTCTGACCACATCAAGATGCACCATCACCCTGTGCTCCACACGGGGCCCAGTGTGCGGCACGGTTTTCTTTCTGAGCATGGCTGGAAGAGGAGCCAGTCCGTCTCCACTGATCCAGCCTGAGGACAGTGATGGACTGCCCTCTGGGCCTAATTACTCCTCCACATTGAGGATAAATAATCTACATGACAACAGACTCCATTCATCCATGCCCTCCCACACCTCCTCCACCCGAAGCCTAGTCTTGAGTGACAGATGGAAGGAGAGCGCATGTGGGCTCCCCTCTTAAGGATTTGTGTTGGCCATCCCAGGCACACTGCAGCACTTTCCTTTGGGGCACAGCAGACACAGAGCAGATACCCTACTTACTCTGTTACCTGGCAAACCAGCTTGGTTCCTGGAGAACACAAGTCCATCTAAACAGATGCTGAGAGCTTTCTGCGGCCAAATGCAAATGACTTCGACTTACCATCCCTTTTGGGACTCTCACGTGGCCTAGCAGGATGACCTCAGGTTATTCTCCACCTTGAGTAACTCTCAACAAAATTATACAGTGGCACCTAGGCAGTTTTCAAAAAAATGTATCTTTCTCTTATATTTTCTTCTGACTGTGAAAGGAAACAAGTCAAGACCAGGGAGACGTGACTCCTTACACACCTTTACATCCCTGCAAGGGCTCTGTACCCCACTGACTGTTAGCTCTGGTTGTTGATCTAGTTCAGTGAAAGGAAAGCACTCTGTTTATCCTAGGACATATCCACTGACTTGAAAATTTATGGTAAGAACTGTCAACACTGTAAACCTCTTCTGTCACTGTATCAGTCAGGTGCTGTTCTTAGGACTCCGTCCAAGCAAGCCCTGCATTTCTGAGCTTAACCTCTTAGGCAACCAGAATGGGCAGTTTTCTACAGCACTGACACTTTCTATAGCCACGGTTATCTGCATTGATGAAAGACAGGTTTCTAGAAGCAGCTGAAACTCCAAAAAAGCCCTTACCCAAGACTGGTCGCAGTCCCACAGACAGACAGATTTTCTTCATTCTGAGCAAATACGTGGCAAATTTTTGGGGACATAGCGGGAGGAGGCAGATAAAAAGCATTTTGCTGAAGCTTTTAAGCAAATACTAGCAGGATAGACTGTCTAAACCAGCAAATGACAAGCTGTGAGAGGCCACTGGTTCTCCCATATTTTGCAGACAAGTGAACAGGCAGACAAGTTGGGAAAGAAAATGCTATTCCATACAGCATCCTTCCCAAGCAGGGAATCCCTTCTGCCAGCTCTGCTGGGCCTGGCATCAGAGCACAGGTATGCAAAACTGGAGGGAAAATGCAACAGCCCTGCAGGGAACACAAACCCACTTCATAAACCCACTTTATTACAGATGGAAAGCTAGCATATTTGAGTGCATCAGGAGTCCAGCTGCCACAGTAACACAGAACTACATTGTGTGCTGAACCACAGTTTGCCATCTCTGTAAAAACAGGCAAAAGACATTTCCTATGAGATCTGATAAGAACAGGAGCTGTTTGTTTAAATCTACTCCCTCACTGGGAAAAAAAAAAGATGAAATAGCAAACCCTTGAAATGAAAGTAAAGGATCATTATTCTTATTAGAGCAACAGTGGGTACTTCTCATAATGTGTAGTGAAACACCAGCACTTGAGTGAATAGGACCAACTGTTCAGCCCCAGAACAAATTGCACATCAGTCTTAACTTAATAGGTAAGATTAATGGAATGCCATATAATGGGGGAAACTCAAAAAATTAAGGTAATTCAGCAGAAATGGCTTGGAATCACAGTCTATCTAAATGCATTTCATCTGGAGGATTACTGTCTCCAGTGTTTTAGTTAAGAGTTATATTAATTCAAAAGCCATGCCTTACACAGACCCATCCTGTGCTTAAAGGCTGGCTTTCTGCTAGAAATGCTCACAGTGAAACCTTTGCTGAAAGTTTGCCCAAACATTTCACAGGCGACTGCAAAGCCGAGCTCTGGGGGCTCGGAGCTCCATACCTCGCCGTGTTTATGACCAGTTGACTTTTTGGCTCCAGCACCTGGATTTGTCAGGGCCTCTTAGCTGCTGCTGGGAACGTGCCCCTGCCGAGCCCGGCTGCTCTCCCTATCACCCCTCTGACAGATTAAAACACAACAGGGTCTGTTGGATGACTGACACATTCTTCCTCTGTCTGACTCTGAAAGGACTTCATTTAACAGCTCTGGAGTTGAGCTTTTGACTGACAGATTGTGAAGGGGAAAAGTCATTCAGTTCCATTAAGCTCAGTAACTGCTGTAGAACAAAACACCTTTAAAAAAGGGGGATGAAAAAAGAGCTGCAGAGAGCGGGGGCAGGAGCTTTAGGAAGAAAAAGGGGATTCTTTTCAGGTTCAAAGACAATCTTTCCCTTTGCTTTCTGTCCATCAATGAGGGCAGCATTCCCAGAGGGAATACAGTCCAGCGCTCATTGGTGCCATTCAGCTGCCAATCTCCCTGACAGGGAGACCAAAGGGCCTCATGTTGCGCTGCGGAAACTGTCTGTCAGACAATCAGCAGCTGCCATGACATCATCTGCCCTGTTTTTCTAGGGCTATTATAGGAGACTGGGTCCAGGAGTGCTGGTCCAGAGTGGTATTCATATTTTCCTTTTGCCCCCCAAAATGACATTTCTTTACAAAAGGAAATGTGGGGCTGTATTTGCAAGGGAACTAACTCCGTGCCAAAGAGTGAGGGCTGCATGACTTCAAATTGGTCGTTTTCCACTTATCACACCAAAGTTGCACAACCCCTCATCAATTTTTTATTGTAAACTGGGTTTTATTTTCAGTAATGCTCTGTGTTAAATATCAGTGATTAACCTTTCTCTCTTTTTTCATCTGAAAGCTTGGCTTACTTAAGTGTCTCTGCTTTTGCTATAAATATTGAAATTTTCATGGGATTGTTGCTCTCACACTCACATATATGTACATGCACAGACACAAATGCATTCATACAGAAGCCATATTCTGGCTGTATTTACACTGCTGGTGCAGTAGCTGGGGCTGCATTCACTAGACAAAGTGCTGCAGAAAGAAATTGTTAATCCTGACAAGAGCAGAAGAGAAGGTAAGTGTGAAACACAAAAAGCTACCAGCTGCGAGTGTGAAGTCAGGCAATGAGCAGGACTGGGACACACTGCTTGGGCTGCCCCCTGCATCCTGTCAAAGACCAAAAAGGACAAGTAGGCTTTGGTGAGGCAGGACAAACACTGAGAAACTTCAGTCTTCTCAATCCTCCAAATCCTTATCTGTAAGAGCAAAAATAAATTACATTGGTGTAGTTGACTTGAAGCTAAATAAATTAGTGACTTTACAGCATAATGTGTTTGATCAGGAGAAAATCCCAGGCAGCTAAAATAATTTTGCCAGACTAAGCCCTGCCGACAAGCCAAGATGTAGACTGGTCCTGCCTGGCAGCACTGGTACAAGCAAGATGCTGGAGACTCGTCCCCTCCATGATGCTTACAACCTCTGCCCTCACAACTTGCAGGGTTCAGCTCAGCAGGCTGACTCCTGCTCCATTGCTGGGAGACCAGCAGGCTAAAGAGGGAGCACTGATGGCATGAAAGTGTGAAATGAGAAAGGGAGGAAGAGCCTGCTAGTGATGCCTCTGAGTCTCACACCACACCTAGGGCAGGGCTCAGGCATCACAGCCAAAATCCAGTCTTGAGGGCTGGCTATGGGACTGTGCAGCTCAGCTGAAAGGTCGCAGCTCTGTTCTATTCCTCCCCTTGGCTGGCCGGTTGATCAGTTGTTTGGTCTGCTGATCTTAGGAGGGCATTATTTCAGGCATTAGTATTAAGGCCAAGCTACATGAAAGGATGATAGCTCAGGTCCATATGGAACAGTGCTCGGGCTCGTTCCCTTGCCAGGGCTCGGCTGCATGAGCCATTTTTGGCTGTCAAGTCTGCCGTCTTGTTTCAGTAAGGGATTACTGCAAATCTTCACACGTTCCACATGGACCTTACGAGACAGTTAGTCAGATCCTGGATGAACTTGCACACAAAGACATCCTGCTGCTGCTGGGGTCAGAATGTCTCCCTTCCTTTAGTATTATTTGTGTTTTTACAGCCCTGCCAAAGGACTGCAAGTCTTGAGCAGCTACCATTTCAATCCGTTCCAGCAAGCTGTAGTCTGATACTCCAGCTATGTTTGCTCTGTACATTCAAGCATTACTCTTTCTCACCTGGCAGTGAACCATGCAAATTAAGACAGTCTCCAAGCACACACACACATACACAAATCCATGGAAACCAAAGCTGCCAGCTTTCAACATCAGAAGCGTGCAAGGGGAGAGGGGCAGTGAGAACTCAGGCTTCCCTCTTTTCTATTCTCTTTTCTTCACAGTGAGGATAAATGTCATTATTTACTCTTCTGGCACTCATATCAAGAACATGGTGCTGGTGCAGCAGGAAGCAATAGTAAATTTTTTGTGAGAAGATCTCCAGATCAGATCTGTAAGGTTCACCTCCAATGTATTCCAACATTTACATTTTTAACTACTATGACACAAACACTGATAAAGAATCATCTGTTAGAGCTGAAGAGCAGCATGTACTATTTATTTGTGGACACCCAGTCTGGAAATACCAAAGAATCCTGTCTCCTTGTAACACTCTGTACTTATATTTTGAGAAGAACAAACCAAAGCAGTGTGGGCCAACTGGGGCAGTGATACATGAAATAATTGGACAAAGCCCTACATGGGGCAGCTTATCAGAAATGGGGGACACCTTTACTACACTGTACATCTGTATTTCAGATCTCAGTGGAAGAGGTTGCTCACTGCTCTGAGACCCAAGAGTTTACCTTAGAGTCTGAAAATGTGGAGATATTTCCTTGTATCAAACCTCTTCCTGTTCTGGGATTTGATGTGAATAGAGACACCACAAAATAGTAAGACACCACATAGCCATTACTTCATTCAGCTGTCTTATGTAGTATAAAAACACAGGTTTAGGTTGAAAAAGGTGCATCTCTTAAACAGATGTCTAACTGGCATTCAGGAAATAGAAAAATGGTATTTAAATGTCTTTGCAGGCCAGAATCTTAGTAGTCAAATCTTGATTCCAAACAAGGGTGTGCTAGAAGCCTTTTGGAAGTCAGCTATAGCAGGCTACTTCAAAAAATTATCTTACATGAACAAAGTTGCTGTTTCAACACTTTTCTTGTTTTTAGTACAGTTTAATTGTGTCCACTTCTAGTTCAAAAAAATGTTTTTGTGCAGTGCATTTCAATTTCAGATCATTGTGGAATGCTTTTAGCAGATCCTCTGCCAAAACCACTCAGCTTTCTTGTTTCTATGGATAACAGCAGATTCTAGCTTCTATAGTACTATTTTTTTTCAAATTTTGTATGAGTTGTGAGACCTAAGGTGGGGTCCTCCACATAGCCTCAGTCCAAAATAATCCTTAAAGAAAGAGTTTCTCTCTTATTCTAATGCCAGACCCAAAAATCGTGAAGAGAATTTAGGAAGAGTGTGGCTTCACATTCCTCCCCAACCAGTTTTTCTGGATAGGGAATGTCAGCCTAAAAGCTCATACAGTTCCCAACTCCTCTGTAGCACTGTCTCAAGAGCCTGAACTGCCACAGGACTCTGATACCAACAGCCCAGATATTTACAACCCACCCATGGAGAGCACATGGAGATGCAAAGGGAAGGAGGAAGAAACAGAGGACTTTTGGTGGGTCCCACAGGTGGCTGTGTGAAAATTAAAGCCACAGTAGAGGTAAGAGCTGAATAACTTGTCTCTTTGTCTTTCATCCAGGGATAAATTCCCTAATACAGTGACAATGTAGCACCACCAGTATTGACTGTCTGCTGATAATGTTTTGGCTAATGAAAGCAGATTTCTATTGAAACAATAGATTACACTGTTTCTCAGAAATGTTCTCCATTTTATAACCTCTCACAGTAAAATTCAACCTTTTAATCACTTCCCCTCCAAAATGAAGACCTAGGGGTAACTTCCAAACATGAACTTGGTCATTTTTAAATTATTTTTGCAAAGACAAGATGCCCATGGCTTCAGACGGGAGTCTCTACTTTTCATCATGTCTGAAAATCAGATTTAAAAAACAAATTCAGGTATCTAGAATGATTCATTTATATCCACATTTATCTAGCCACCTAAAGAGAACCAACTTGAATGTGAATACTATCATAAGTTGATGAGTGCTTCAGATATTCAGAACCAGGGAAATCAGGCCATAACAACTGAAGCCAATGTATAGATTTAGATAACTGTCTATAAGTACTTCAAAACACTAGGCTTTACCTGTTTCCTGGTTTTATCCTAGATTTCCTCATTTCATCTATGTTTATCTGAGCTTCATACACAGGTCCAATTTTAGGATTAGCACGGTCCACAACAGAATATCAGCGCTTGCTCAGGACTACAATTTTGTTTGAAAATTCATGGATTCCAGTGCTTCATACTATGCGAAATCTTTCTTGATCAGAAGTATAGGAATATATTCTATATATTGGATAAGTATTCCTGCACTTTTTAGAATCACTCTGTCTCTGTCCCACCTCCCTTCTGACACACTTGTTCAGGAAAGGCAGTGACATAGATAGCCTGTGCTTGGTGGCCAGCAGGCTGCTGCCAGGCTTAATGAATCTGTTTGCTTTTCCAACTGCAGGGCACTCATTTGGCCTTATCTCCTCTATCCAGATGCTTCTTTTCCCCAGCTTTGCAGGAAGGTAATAATCCTAAAGCCTTTTACCTTCTGTCAAATAGAGTCAAAATTGGCCTGCGGACCCAAAAGTTATTAGGAGGAAAACCAACATAAAGTGCGACCGCATTTGCTTCATTTTTTTGCTAATTCATTTCTGTAGGAAACATGGCCAGCCAGGGAATGGCCTCTGAGTGCTGCCTTCTGTATTTATTTTCACAATGAAAATACCAGCATCAGTCAGTAGACATGCTCACAACAGTGGGAGTTCCAGTGAACAACAGCAGAGTACATGATGCTTCCTGCATTCAGTTGGCCTACACTCCTAAGCTTGATGATACCAAATTACAAACACATCGAAGAATGGGATATATTTCTAATTTGGTGAGCAGGAGGCAAAGAAGAAGCAAAAGACTTGCGGTCTGAGAGTCAATGATACCCGGCCTTCCCATAACTGCCTGGTTTTCACAGTTTCTTGCATTCTTATCTGCCTTCAGGGTGCAGTTGTTCAACTGTCCCTCCTGTACTATGCAAAAAATCTCCCAAAGCCAAACTGATTCCTGTTGGGAGTAGAGAATACTCCTTTAATGCCAAAATTTCATGGTTGTAAGTGCAGAACAAGGCCAAGGTAAGGCCAAGGGGGATTGTGATTTGACACCCCTGTTAATCTCGACCCAGTTCTCGAAAGGGAAAGCCACCAGCTATGGTAAGAATCTAAAGGAGTACAGAAGATATAACAGCACAGGAGAACGGGTTCCATGAAAATCTGCTTCTTTCTTTCCATCAGCACTAAAATTGGGATGTGAAAGCAGCAAACAAATTTACCTTCTTCTCCCAAATACATTGGGGAATAGGCATTCCTTTTTCAAGGCAGAGAAGAAATATTCAAGTAAATAATGTCAGCTTTTATTTATTCCCCATTTGAATCTCTATCAATTATTTAATATTTGCAAGACAACCTTATGTATAATCTATCACAGAAGACTGTTTACCAGTAACATTGAACTCTCAGTAACATATACTCAAGCCCTTGGAAAACCAGCCATCTAAAGGTTTTGTATATCTTTGTTTATTTTTACAAGCTGCAAACAAATCTAATTATTAGAAAAACATGACTGAAATTTTAGTCACTGTTATTCTAGTTTTGGCCAGGACACAATTTGGTCTTTTTCCAGCATCTTTGTGGGGGTGGAGCCTGGTGCTGTGGGTGTGTCTAGGTTGTTCTACACCGCTTCGGCTCACCCAGAAGTAAGGGACTTTCTGGCTTCTGGGAAGAAGGGTGTGGCTTTCAGTGGAAAAAAGCCCTGTAGGGGTAAGTAGCATGTCCATCATTGGTTTTCATTGTCCTAGACTTGGTGAGAATTTTGCATATAAATCACCCTCTCTTTGTACACTTTTGGTATGAATAATATTGCTGTTACTGTTCATGTTCTTGTCTCATTGATGTTTCCAGTAAATTGTTCTTGCTCAATCTGTGATCTTTACCTTTGGTTCTAGCAACTGGAGGGGAGAGGAAACTGCTGGTGCAGGTTTGGTGGGAACACTAAATTGGGAAAAGCATTCCTAACCCTTGAAAACTATTAAATCGATCTCTTCTTTTTTTCTTTTTTTCTTTCTTTTTCTTTTCTTTTTTTTTTTTTTTTAATAAATGGTTCAAAAAGTACTGGGGAAAATATCTAGCACATTGAGTGAAATGAAGGTGAACCACACTATTTGTATTGCCACAACACCAATAGCTGCTAGTGGTGTGTGACAGGAACACCATGTGCCATCTGGTGTATGACTGAAAGGCAAATGTGCGATTAAAAAGACAGCCCTTGAGTCAAGAAACTTAAAACAGCAAAGCAGAGGCCTGCAGCTGTCTATGAACAGGACAGGACAGTGAATTGTTAGAGGTACAGCAAGTACCATGTTGTACTGCGAGCCAGCAGGACATACCAGATCACTGCAGGGGAGCCCCAAATGCCCATACTCATGACACCCCCCTGTGCTTGCAGCCTGTCCACATATTTCTGTGCTAAGCATTGCAGGTGCACTGTAATAAAGTGGTTATTTTGCTACATTAAAAGCCCAAATTTCAAGTGTGTTCATTGTCTCATGGTCTGTGTGGTTCCTCTAGAGGAACTAGTTATATTGATATCCAA